>NC_134957.1:0-303030 GCF_965638725.1 Aptenodytes patagonicus
AGCTTCCCAGCCATCTCAGTGGGCCTACGTCCCTCTCGGTGTCTCGAGACACAGCTCCAAAATTAAAAATATCCAGGTGCTCCTCCCACATGAATGGTGCCAGGACTAAAAGCTGTTGCTGGCCCTCCCCTTCCTCTGACAGCCCTTCCACAGCCCACCAAACACTGCCGCTCTGAGCTTCCCAGCCATCTCAGTGGGCCTACGTCCCTCTCGGTGTCTCGAGACACAGCTCCAAAATTGAAAATGGCCAGCGACTGCTCCCACATGAATGGTGCCAGGACTGAAAGCTCTTGCTGGCCCTCACCTTCCTTTGGATGCCCTTCCACACTCCCAACAAACACTGGCCCTCTCAGCTTGCCAGCCACCTCACTGTGCTGACCTTGGCTCTCATATTTCCCAAAGCCTAGCTCCGAAATTGAAAACGTCTAGCGACTGCTCCCACACCAAACATGCCAGGACTGAAAGCTGTTGATAGCTGACACCTTCCCTTCGCCGCCCTTCCGGAGCCCCACAAACACTGGCACTCTGAGCTTCCCAGCCAACTCACTGTGCTTACGTTGGCTCTCATGTTTGCCAAAGCCTAGCTCCGAAATTGGAAATGTCCAGCTACTGCTCCCATACGAAAGGTGCCAGGACTGAAAGCTGTTGCTGGCCCTCCCCTTCCTCTGACAGCCCTTCCACAGCCCACCAAACACTGCCGCTCTGAGCTTCCCAGCCATCTCAGTGGGCCTACGTCCCTCTCGGTGTCTCGAGACACAGCTCCAAAATTGAAAATGGCCAGCGACTGCTCCCACATGAATGGTGCCAGGACTAAAAGCTCTTGCTGGCCCTCACCTTTCTTTGGATGCCCTTCCACACTCCCAACAAACACTGGCCCTCTCAGCTTGCCAGCCACCTCACTGTGCTGACCTTGGCTCTCATATTTCCCAAAGCCTAGCTCCGAAATTGAAAACATCTAGCGACTGCTCCCACACCAAACATGCCAGGACTGAAAGCTGTTGCTGGCCCTCCCCTTCCTCTGACAGCCCTTCCACAGCCCACCAAACACTGCCGCTCTGAGCTTCCCAGCCATCTCAGTGGGCCTACGTCCCTCTCGGTGTCTCGAGACACAGCTCCAAAATTAAAAAAATCCAGGTGCTCCTCCCACATGAATGGTGCCAGGACTAAAAGCTGTTGCTGGCCCTCCCCTTCCTCTGACAGCCCTTCCACAGCCCACCAAACACTGCCGCTCTGAGCTTCCCAGCCATCTCAGTGGGCCTACGTCCCTCTCGGTGTCTCGAGACAGAGCTCCAAAATTGAAAATGGCCAGCGACTGCTCCCACATGAATGGTGCCAGGACTGAAAGCTCTTGCTGGCCCTCACCTTCCTTTGGATGCCCTTCCACACTCCCAACAAACACTGGCCCTCTCAGCTTGCCAGCCACCTCACTGTGCTGACCTTGGCTCTCATATTTCCCAAAGCCTAGCTCCAAAATTGAAAACGTCTAGCGACTGCTCCCACACCAAACATGCCAGGACTGAAAGCTGTTGATAGCTGACACCTTCCCTTCGCCGCCCTTCCGGAGCCCCACAAACACTGGCACTCTGAGCTTGCCAGCCAACTCACTGTGCTTACGTTGGCTCTCATATTTCCCAAAGCCTACCTGCAAAATTGAAAACGTCTAGCGACTGCTCCCACACCAAACATGCCAGGACTGAAAGCTGTTGATAGCTGACACCTTCCCTTCGCCGCCCTTCCGGAGCCCCACAAACACTGGCACTCTGAGCTTCCCAGCCACCTCACTGTGCTGACCTTGGCCCTCATATTTCCCAAAGCCTAGCTCCGAAATTGAAAACGTCTAGCGACTGCTCCCACACCAAACATGCCAGGACTGAAAGCTGTTGATAGCTGACACCTTCCCTTCGCCGCCCTTCCGGAGCCCCAAAAACACTGGCACTCTGAGCTTCCCAGCCAACTCACTGTGCTGACGTTGGCTCTCATGTTTGCCAAAGCCTAGCTCCGAAATTGGAAATGTCCAGCTACTGCTCCCATACCAAAGGTGCCAGGACTAAAAGCTGTTGCTGGCCCTCCCCTTCCTCTGACAGCCCTTCCACAGCCCACCAAACACTGCCGCTCTGAGCTTCCCAGCCATCTCAGTGGGCCTACGTCCCTCTCGGTGTCTCGAGACACAGCTCCAAAATTGAAAATGGCCAGCGACTGCTCCCACATGAATGGTGCCAGGACTGAAAGCTCTTGCTGGCCCTCACCTTCCTCTGACAGCCCTTCCACAGCCCACCAAACACTGCCGCTCTGAGCTTCCCAGCCATCTCAGTGGGCCTACATCCCTCTCGGTGTCTCGAGACACAGCTCCAAAATTCAAAACATCCAGCGACTGCTCCCACATGAATGGTGCCAGGACTAAAAGCTCTTGCTGGCCCTCACCTTCCTTTGGATGCCCTTCCACACTCCCAACAAACACTGGCCCTCTCAGCTTGCCAGCCACCTCACTGTGCTGACCTTGGCTCTCATATTTCCCAAAGCCTAGCTCCAAAATTGAAAACGTCTAGCGACTGCTCCCACACCAAACATGCCAGGACTGAAAGCTGTTGATAGCTGACACCTTCCCTTCGCCGCCCTTCCGCAGTCCCACAAACACTGGCACTCTGAGCTTCCCAGCCAACTCACTGTGCTGACGTTGGCTCTCATTTTGCCAAAGCCCAGCTCCAAAATTGGAAAAGTCCAGCTACTGCTCCCATACCAAAGGTGCCAGGACTAAAAGCTGTTGCTGGCCCTCCCCTTCCTCTGACAGCCCTTCCACAGCCCACCAAACACTGCTGCTCTGAGCTTCCCAGCCATCTCTGTAGGCCTATGTCCCTCTCGGTGTCTCGAGACACAGCTCCGAAATTCAAAACATCCAGGTGCTCCTCCCACATGAATGGTGCCAGGACTAAAGCTGTTGCTGGCCCTCCCCTTCCTCTGACAGCCCTTCCACAGCCCACCAAACACTGCCGCTCTGAGCTTCCCAGCCATCTCAGTGGGCCTACGTCCCTCTCGGTGTCTCGAGACACAGCTCCAAAATTGAAAATGGCCAGCGACTGCTCCCACATGAATGGTGCCAGGACTGATAGCTCTTGCTGGCCCTCACCTTTCTTTGGATGCCCTTCCACACTCCCAACAAACACTGGCCCTCTCAGCTTGCCAGCCACCTCACTGTGCTGACCTTGGCTCTCATATTTCCCAAAGCCTAGCTCCGAAATTGAAAACGTCTAGCGACTGCTCCCACACCAAACATGCCAGGACTGAAAGCTGTTCATAGCAGACACCTTCCCTTCGCCGCCCTTCCGGAGCCCCACAAACACTGGCACTCTGAGCTTGCCAGCCAACTCACTGTGCTGACGTTGGCTCTCATATTTTCCAAAGCCTATCTCCGAAATTGAAAACATCTAGCGACTGCTCCCACACCAAACATGCCAGGACTAAAAGCTGTTGCTGGCCCTCCCCTTCCTCTGACAGCCCTTCCACAGCCCACCAAACACTGCCGCTCTGAGCTTCCCAGCCATCTCAGTGGGCCTACGTCCCTCTCGGTGTCTCGAGACACAGCTCCAAAATTAAAAACATCCAGGTGCTCCTCCCACATGAATGGTGCCAGGACTAAAAGCTGTTGCTGGCCCTCCTCTTCCTCTGACAGCCCTTCCACAGCCCACCAAACACTGCCGCTCTGAGCTTCCCAGCCATCTCAGTGGGCCTACGTCCCTCTCGGTGTCTCGAGACACAGCTCCAAAATTGAAAATGGCCAGCGACTGCTCCCACATGAATGGTGCCAGGACTGAAAGCTCTTGCTGGCCCTCACCTTCCTTTGGATGCCCTTCCACACTCCCAACAAACACTGGCCCTCTCAGCTTGCCAGCCACCTCACTGTGCTGACATTGGCTCTCATATTTCCCAAAGCCTAGCTCCGAAATTGAAAACGTCTAGCGACTGCTCCCACACCAAACATGCCAGGACTGAAAGCTGTTGATAGCTGACACCTTCCCTTCGCCGCCCTTCCGGAGCCCCACAAGCACTGGCACTCTGAGCTTCCCAGCCAACTCACTGTGCTTACGTTGGCTCTCATATTTCCCAAAGTCTAGCTGCAAAATTGAAAACGTCTAGCGACTGCTCCCACACCAAACATGCCAGGACTGAAAGCTGTTGATAGCTGACACCTTCCCTTCGCCGCCCTTCCAGAGCCCCACAAACACTGGCACTCTGAGCTTCCCAGCCAACTCACTGTGCTGACGTTGGCTCTCATGTTTGCCAAAGCCCAGCTCCAAAATTGGAAATGTCCAGCTACTGCTCCCATACCAGAGGTGCCAGGACTGAAAGCTGTTGCTGGCCCTCCCCTTCCTCTGACAGCCCTTCCACAGCCCACCAAACACTGCCGCTCTGAGCTTCCCAGCCATCTCAGTGGGCCTACGTCCCTCTCGGTGTCTCGAGACACAGCTCCAAAATTGAAAATGGCCAGCGACTGCTCCCACATGAATGGTGCCAGGACTGAAAGCTCTTGCTGGCCCTCACCTTCCTTTGGATGCCCTTCCACACTCCCAACAAACACTGGCCCTCTCAGCTTGCCAGCCACCTCACTGTGCTGACCTTGGCTCTCATATTTCCCAAAGCCTAGCTCCGAAATTGAAAACGTCTAGCGACTGCTCCCACACCAAACATGCCAGGACTGAAAGCTGTTCATAGCAGACACCTTCCCTTCGCCGCCCTTCCACAGCCCACCAAACACTGCCGCTCTGAGCTTCCCAGCCATCTCAGTGGGCCTACGTCCCTCTCGGTGTCTCGAGACACAGCTCCAAAATTAAAAACATCCAGGTGCTCCTCCCACATGAATGGTGCCAGGACTAAAAGCTGTTGCTGGCCCTCCCCTTCGTCTGACAGCCCTTCCACAGCCCACCAAACACTGCCGCTCTGAGCTTCCCAGCCATCTCAGTGGGCCTACGTCCCTCTCGGTGTCTCGAGACACAGCTCCAAAATTGAAAATATTGGTACTCCTCCCACATGAATGGTGCCAGGACTAAAAGATCTTGCTGGCCCTCACCTTGCTTTGGATGCCCTTCCACACTCCCAACAAACACTGGCCCTCTCAGCTTGCCAGCCACCTCACTGTGCTGACCTTGGCTCTCATATTTCCCAAAGCCTAGCTCCGAAATTGAAAACGTCTAGCGACTGCTCCCACACCAAACATGCCAGGACTGAAAGCTGTTGATAGCTGACACCTTCCCTTCGCCGCCCTTCCGGAGCCCCACAAACACTGGCACTCTGAGCTTGCCAGCCACCTCACTGTGCTGACGTTGGCTCTCATATTTCCCAAAGCCTAGCTCCGAATTTGGAAATGTCCAGCTACTGCTCCCATACCTGAGGTGCCAGGACTAAAAGCTGTTGCTGGCCCTCCCCTTCCTCTGACAGCCCTTCCACAGCCCACCAAACACTGCCGCTCTGAGCTTCCCAGCCATCTCAGTGGGCCTACGTCCCTCTCGGTGTCTCGAGACACAGCTCCGAAATTCATAAGATCCAGCGACTGCTCCCACATGAATGGTGCCAGCTCTGAAAGCTCTTCCTGGCCCTCACCTTCCTTTGGATGCCCTTCCACACTCCCAACAAACACTGGCCCTCTCAGCTTGCCAGCCACCTCACTGTGCTGACCTTGGCTCTCATATTTCCCAAAGCCTAGCTCCAAAATTGAAAACGTCTAGCGACTGCTCCCACACCAAACACGCCAGGACTGAAAGCTGTTCATAGCTGACACCTTCCCTTCGCCGCCCTTCCGGAGCCCCACAAACACTGGCACTCTGAGCTTGCCAGCCAACTCACTGTGCTTACGTTGGCTCTCATGTTTGCCAAAGCCCAGCTCCGAAATTGGAAATGTCCAGCTACTGCTCCCATACCAAAGGTGCCAGGACTGAAAGCTGTTGCTGGCCCTCCCCTTCCTCTGACAGCCCTTCCACAGCCCACCAAACACTGCCGCTCTGAGCTTCCCAGCCATCTCAGTGGGCCTACGTCCCTCTCGGTGTCTCGAGACACAGCTCCAAAATTGAAAATGGCCAGCGACTGCTCCCACATGAATGGTGCCAGGACTGAAAGCTCTTGCTGGCCCTCACCTTCCTCTGACAGCCCTTCCACACTCCCAACAAACACTGGCCCTCTCAGCTTGCCAGCCACCTCACTGTGCTGACCTTGGCTCTCATATTTCCCAAAGCCTAGCTCCGAAATTGAAAACGTCTAGCGACTGCTCCCACACCAAACATGCCAGGACTGAAAGCTATTCATAGCAGACACCTTCCCTTCGCCGCCCTTCCGGAGCCCCACAAACACTGGCACTCTGAGCTTGCCAGCCAACTCACTGTGCTGACGTTGGCTCTCATGTTTGCCAAAGCCTATCTCCGAAATTGAAAACATCTAGCGACTGCTCCCACACCAAACATGCCAGGACTAAAAGCTGTTGCTGGCCCTCCCCTTCCTCTGACAGCCCTTCCACAGCCCACCAAACACTGCCGCTCTGAGCTTCCCAGCCATCTCAGTGGGCCTACGTCCCTCTCGGTGTCTCGAGACACAGCTCCAAAATTAAAAACATCCAGGTGCTCCTCCCACATGAATGGTGCCAGGAGTAAAAGCTGTTGCTGGCCCTCCCCTTCCTCTGACAGCCCTTCCACAGCCCACCAAACACTGCCGCTCTGAGCTTCCCAGCCATCTCAGTGGGCCTACGTCCCTCTCGGTGTCTCGAGACACAGCTCCAAAATTGAAAATGGCCAGCGACTGCTCCCACATGAATGGTGCCAGGACTGAAAGCTCTTGCTGGCCCTCACCTTCCTTTGGATGCCCTTCCACACTCCCAACAAACACTGGCCCTCTCAGCTTGCCAGCCACCTCACTGTGCTGACATTGGCTCTCATATTTCCCAAAGCCTAGCTCCGAAATTGAAAACGTCTAGCGACTGCTCCCACACCAAACATGCCAAGACTGAAAGCTGTTGATAGCTGACACCTTCCCTTCGCCGCCCTTCCGGAGCCCCACAAGCACTGGCACTCTGAGCTTCCCAGCCAACTCACTGTGCTTACGTTGGCTCTCATATTTCCCAAAGTCTAGCTCCGAAATTGAAAACGTCTAGCGACTGCTCCCACACCAAACATGCCAGGACTGAAAGCTGTTGATAGCTGACACCTTCCCTTCGCCGCCCTTCCAGAGCCCCACAAACACTGGCACTCTGAGCTTCCCAGCCAACTCACTGTGCTGACGTTGGCTCTCATGTTTGCCAAAGCCCAGCTCCAAAATTGGAAATGTCCAGCTACTGCTCCCATACCAGAGGTGCCAGGACTGAAAGCTGTTGCTGGCCCTCACCTTCCTCTGACAGCCCTTCCACAGCCCACCAAACACTGCCGCTCTGAGCTTCCCAGCCATCTCAGTGGGCCTACGTCCCTCTCGGTGTCTCGAGACACAGCTCCAAAATTGAAAATGGCCAGCGACTGCTCCCACATGAATGGTGCCAGGACTGAAAGCTCTTGCTGGCCCTCACCTTCCTTTGGATGCCCTTCCACACTCCCAACAAACACTGGCCCTCTCAGCTTGCCAGCCACCTCACTGTGCTGACCTTGGCTCTCATATTTCCCAAAGCCTAGCTCCGAAATTGAAAACGTCTAGCGACTGCTCCCACACCAAACATGCCAGGACTGAAAGCTGTTCATAGCAGACACCTTCCCTTCGCCGCCCTTCCGGAGCCCCACAAACACTGGCACTCTCAGCTTGCCAGCCAACTCACTGTGCTGACGTTGGCTCTCATATTTTCCAAAGCCTATCTCCGAAATTGAAAACATCTAGCGACTGCTCCCACACCAAACATGCCAGGACTAAAAGCTGTTGCTGGCCCTCCCCTTCCTCTGACAGCCCTTCCACAGCCCACCAAACACTGCCGCTCTGAGCTTCCCAGCCATCTCAGTGGGCCTACGTCCCTCTCGGTGTCTCGAGACACAGCTCCAAAATTGAAAATGGCCAGCGACTGCTCCCACATGAATGGTGCCAGGACTGAAAGCTCTTGCTGGCCCTCACCTTCCTTTGGATGCCCTTCCATACTCCCAACAAACACTGGCCCTCTCAGCTTGCCAGCCACCTCACTGTGCTGACCTTGGCTCTCATATTTCCCAAAGCCTAGCTCCGAAATTGAAAACGTCTAGCGACTGCTCCCACACCAAACATGCCAGGACTGAAAGCTGTTCATAGCTGACACCTTCCCTTCGCCGCCCTTCCGGAGCCCCACAAACACTGGCACTCTGAGCTTCCCAGCCAACTCACTGTGCTTACGTTGGCTCTCATGTTTGCCAAAGCCTAGCTCCGAAATTGGAAATGTCCAGCTACTGCTCCCATACCAAAGGTGCCAGGACTAAAAGCTGTTGCTGGCCCTCCCCTTCCTCTGACAGCCCTTCCACAGCCCACCAAACACTGCCGCTCTGAGCTTCCCAGCCATCTCAGTGGGCCTACGTCCCTCTCGGTGTCTCGAGACACAGCTCCAAAATTGAAAATGGCCAGCGACTGCTCCCACATGAATGGTGCCAGGACTGAAAGCTCTTGCTGGCCCTCACCTTCCTCTGACAGCCCTTCCACAGCCCACCAAACACTGCCGCTCTGAGCTTCCCAGCCATCTCAGTGGGCCTACATCCCTCTCGGTGTCTCGAGACACAGCTCCAAAATTCAAAACATCCAGCGACTGCTCCCACATGAATGGTGCCAGGACTAAAAGCTCTTGCTGGCCCTCACCTTCCTTTGGATGCCCTTCCACACTCCCAACAAACACTGGCCCTCTCAGCTTGCCAGCCACCTCACTGTGCTGACCTTGGCTCTCATATTTCCCAAAGCCTAGCTCCAAAATTGAAAACGTCTTGCGACTGCTCCCACACCAAACATGCCAGGACTGAAAGCTGTTGATAGCTGACACCTTCCCTTCGCCGCCCTTCCGCAGTCCCACAAACACTGGCACTCTGAGCTTCCCAGCCAACTCACTGTGCTGACGTTGGCTCTCATTTTGCCAAAGCCCAGCTCCAAAATTGGAAATGTCCAGCTACTGCTCCCATACCAAAGGTGCCAGGACTAAAAGCTGTTGCTGGCCCTCCCCTTCCTCTGACAGCCCTTCCACAGCCCACCAAACACTGCCGCTCTGAGCTTCCCAGCCATCTCTGTAGGCCTATGTCCCTCTCGGTGTCTCGAGACACAGCTCCGAAATTCAAAACATCCAGGTGCTCCTCCCACATGAATGGTGCCAGGACTAAAGCTGTTGCTGGCCCTCCCCTTCCTCTGACAGCCCTTCCACAGCCCACCAAACACTGCCGCTCTGAGCTTCCCAGCCATCTCAGTGGGCCTACGTCCCTCTCGGTGTCTCGAGACACAGCTCCAAAATTGAAAATGGCCAGCGACTGCTCCCACATGAATGGTGCCAGGACTGAAAGCTCTTGCTGGCCCTCACCTTCCTTTGGATGCCCTTCCACACTCCCAACAAACACTGGCCCTCTCAGCTTGCCAGCCACCTCACTGTGCTGACCTTGGCTCTCATATTTCCCAAAGCCTAGCTCCGAAATTGAAAACGTCTAGCGACTGCTCCCACACCAAACATGCCAGGACTAAAAGCTGTTGATAGCTGACACCTTCCCTTCGCCGCCCTTCCGGAGCCCCACAAACACTGGCACTCTGAGCTTCCCAGCCAACTCACTGTGCTGACGTTGGCTCTCATATTTCCCAAAGCCTAGCTCCGAAATTGAAAACATCTAGCGACTGCTCCCACACCAAACATGCTAGGACTGAAAGCTGTTGCTGGCCCTCCCCTTCCTCTGACAGCCCTTCCACAGCCCACCAAACACTGCCGCTCTGAGCTTCCCAGCCATCTCAGTGGGCCTACGTCCCTCTCGGTGTCTCGAGACACAGCTCCAAAATTAAAAACATCCAGGTGCTCCTCCCACATGAATGGTGCCAGGACTAAAAGCTGTTGCTGGCCCTCCCCTTCCTCTGACAGCCCTTCCACAGCCCACCAAACACTGCCGCTCTGAGCTTCCCAGCCATCTCAGTGGGCCTACGTCCCTCTCGGTGTCTCGAGACACAGCTCCAAAATTGAAAATATTGGTACTCCTCCCACATGAATGGTGCCAGGACTAAAAGATCTTGCTGGCCCTCACCTTGCTTTGGATGCCCTTCCACACTCCCAACAAACACTGGCCCTCTCAGCTTGCCAGCCACCTCACTGTGCTGACCTTGGCTCTCATATTTCCCAAAGCCTAGCTCCAAAATTGAAAACGTCTAGCGACTGCTCCCACACCAAACATGCCAGGACTGAAAGCTGTTGATAGCTGACACCTTCCCTTCGCCGCCCTTCCGGAGCCCCACAAACACTGGCACTCTCAGCTTGCCAGCCAACTCACTGTGCTGACGTTGGCTCTCATATTTCCCAAAGCCTAGCTCCGAATTTGGAAATGTCCAGCTACTGCTCCCATACCAGAGGTGCCAGGACTAAAAGCTGTTGCTGGCCCTCCCCTTCCTCTGACAGCCCTTCCACAGCCCACCAAACACTGCCGCTCTGAGCTTCCCAGCCATCTCAGTGGGCCTACGTCCCTCTCGGTGTCTCGAGACACAGCTCCGAAATTCATAAGATCCAGCGACTGCTCCCACATGAATGGTGCCAGCTCTGAAAGCTCTTGCTGGCCCTCACCTTCCTTTGGATGCCCTTCCACACTCCCAACAAACACTGGCCCTCTCAGCTTGCCAGCCACCTCACTGTGCTGACCTTGGCTCTCATATTTCCCAAAGCCTAGCTCCAAAATTGAAAACGTCTAGCGACTGCTCCCACACCAAACACGCCAGGACTGAAAGCTGTTCATAGCTGACACCTTCCCTTCGCCGCCCTTCCGGAGCCCCACAAACACTGGCACTCTGAGCTTGCCAGCCAACTCACTGTGCTTACGTTGGCTCTCATGTTTGCCAAAGCCCAGCTCCGAAATTGGAAATGTCCAGCTACTGCTCCCATACCAAAGGTGCCAGGACTGAAAGCTGTTGCTGGCCCTCCCCTTCCTCTGACAGCCCTTCCACAGCCCACCAAACACTGCCGCTCTGAGCTTCCCAGCCATCTCAGTGGGCCTACGTCCCTCTCGGTGTCTCGAGACACAGCTCCAAAATTGAAAATGGCCAGCGACTGCTCCCACATGAATGGTGCCAGGACTGATAGCTCTTGCTGGCCCTCACCTTTCTTTGGATGCCCTTCCACACTCCCAACAAACACTGGCCCTCTCAGCTTGCCAGCCACCTCACTGTGCTGACCTTGGCTCTCATATTTCCCAAAGCCTAGCTCCGAAATTGAAAACGTCTAGCGACTGCTCCCACACCAAACATGCCAGGACTGAAAGCTGTTCATAGCAGACACCTTCCCTTCGCCGCCCTTCCGGAGCCCCACAAACACTGGCACTCTGAGCTTGCCAGCCAACTCACTGTGCTGACGTTGGCTCTCATATTTTCCAAAGCCTATCTCCGAAATTGAAAACATCTAGCGACTGCTCCCACACCAAACATGCCAGGACTAAAAGCTGTTGCTGGCCCTCCCCTTCCTCTGACAGCCCTTCCACAGCCCACCAAACACTGCCGCTCTGAGCTTCCCAGCCATCTCAGTGGGCCTACGTCCCTCTCGGTGTCTCGAGACACAGCTCCAAAATTAAAAACATCCAGGTGCTCCTCCCACATGAATGGTGCCAGGAGTAAAAGCTGTTGCTGGCCCTCCCCTTCCTCTGACAGCCCTTCCACAGCCCACCAAACACTGCCGCTCTGAGCTTCCCAGCCATCTCAGTGGGCCTACGTCCCTCTCGGTGTCTCGAGACACAGCTCCAAAATTGAAAATGGCCAGCGACTGCTCCCACATGAATGGTGCCAGGACTGAAAGCTCTTGCTGGCCCTCACCTTCCTCTGACAGCCCTTCCACACTCCCAACAAACACTGGCCCTCTCAGCTTGCCAGCCACCTCACTGTGCTGACCTTGGCTCTTATATTTCCCAAAGCCTAGCTCCGAAATTGAAAACGTCTAGCGACTGCTCCCACACCAAACATGCCAGGACTGAAAGCTGTTGATAGCTGACACCTTCCCTTCGCCGCCCTTCCGGAGCCCCACAAGCACTGGCACTCTGAGCTTCCCAGCCAACTCACTGTGCTTACGTTGGCTCTCATATTTCCGAAAGTCTAGCTGCAAAATTGAAAACGTCTAGCGACTGCTCCCACACCAAACATGCCAGGACTGAAAGCTGTTGATAGCTGACACCTTCCCTTCGCCGCCCTTCCAGAGCCCCACAAACACTGGCACTCTGAGCTTCCCAGCCAACTCACTGTGCTGACGTTGGCTCTCATGTTTGCCAAAGCCCAGCTCCAAAATTGGAAATGTCCAGCTACTGCTCCCATACCAGAGGTGCCAGGACTGAAAGCTGTTGCTGGCCCTCCCCTTCCTCTGACAGCCCTTCCACAGCCCACCAAACACTGCCGCTCTGAGCTTCCCAGCCATCTCAGTGGGCCTACGTCCCTCTCGGTGTCTCGAGACACAGCTCCAAAATTGAAAATGGCCAGCGACTGCTCCCACATGAATGGTGCCAGGACTGAAAGCTCTTGCTGGCCCTCACCTTCCTTTGGATGCCCTTCCACACTCCCAACAAACACTGGCCCTCTCAGCTTGCCAGCCACCTCACTGTGCTGACCTTGGCTCTCATATTTCCCAAAGCCTAGCTCCGAAATTGAAAACGTCTAGCGACTGCTCCCACACCAAACATGCCAGGACTGAAAGCTGTTCATAGCAGACACCTTCCCTTCGCCGCCCTTCCGGAGCCCCACAAACACTGGCACTCTGAGCTTGCCAGCCAACTCACTGTGCTTACGTTGGCTCTCATGTTTGCCAAAGCCTATCTCCGAAATTGAAAACATCTAGCGACTGCTCCCACACCAAACATGCCAGGACTAAAAGCTGTTGCTGGCCCTCCCCTTCCTCTGACAGCCCTTCCACAGCCCACCAAACACTGCCGCTCTGAGCTTCCCAGCCATCTCAGTGGGCCTACGTCCCTCTCGGTGTCTCGAGACACAGCTCCAAAATTAAAAATATCCAGGTGCTCCTCCCACATGAATGGTGCCAGGACTAAAAGCTGTTGCTGGCCCTCCCCTTCCTCTGACAGCCCTTCCACAGCCCACCAAACACTGCCGCTCTGAGCTTCCCAGCCATCTCAGTGGGCCTACGTCCCTCTCGGTGTCTCGAGACACAGCTCCAAAATTGAAAATGGCCAGCGACTGCTCCCACATGAATGGTGCCAGGACTGAAAGCTCTTGCTGGCCCTCACCTTCCTTTGGATGCCCTTCCACACTCCCAACAAACACTGGCCCTCTCAGCTTGCCAGCCACCTCACTGTGCTGACCTTGGCTCTCATATTTCCCAAAGCCTAGCTCCGAAATTGAAAACGTCTAGCGACTGCTCCCACACCAAACATGCCAGGACTGAAAGCTGTTCATAGCAGACACCTTCCCTTCGCCGCCCTTCCGGAGCCCCACAAACACTGGCACTCTGAGCTTGCCAGCCAACTCACTGTGCTTACGTTGGCTCTCATGTTTGCCAAAGCACAGCTCCGAAATTGGAAATGTCCAGCTACTGCTCCCATACCAAAGGTGCCAGGACTAAAAGCTGTTGCTGGCCCTCCCCTTCCTCTGACAGCCCTTCCACAGCCCACCAAACACTGCCGCTCTGAGCTTCCCAGCCATCTCAGTGGGCCTACGTCCCTCTCGGTGTCTCGAGACACAGCTCCGAAATTCATAAGATCCAGCGACTGCTCCCACATGAATGGTGCCAGCTCTGAAAGCTCTTGCTGGCCCTCACCTTCCTTTGGATGCCCTTCCACACTCCCAACAAACACTGGCCCTCTCAGCTTGCCAGCCACCTCACTGTGCTGACCTTGGCTCTCATATTTCCCAAAGCCTAGCTCCAAAATTGAAAACGTCTAGCGACTGCTCCCACACCAAACACGCCAGGACTGAAAGCTGTTGATAGCTGACACCTTCCCTTCGCCGCCCTTCCGGAGCCCCACAAACACTGGCACTCTGAGCTTGCCAGCCACCTCACTGTGCTGACGTTGCCTCTCATGTTTGCCAAAGCCCAGCTCCAAAATTGGAAATGTCCAGCTACTGCTCCCATACCAAAGGTGCCAGGACTAAAAGCTGTTGCTGGCCCTCCCCTTCCTCTGACAGCCCTTCCACAGCCCACCAAACACTGCCGCTCTGAGCTTCCCAGCCACCTCAGTGGGCCTACGTCCCTCTCGGTGTCTCGAGACACAGCTCCAAAATTGAAAATGGCCAGCGACTGCTCCCACATGAATGGTGCCAGGACTGAAAGCTCTTGCTGGCCCTCACCTTCCTTTGGATGCCCTTCCACACTCCCAACAAACACTGGCCCTCTCAGCTTGCCAGCCACCTCACTGTGCTGACCTTGGCTCTCATATTTCCCAAAGCCTAGCTCCGAAATTGAAAACGTCTAGCGACTGCTCCCACACCAAACATGCCAGGACTGAAAGCTGTTCATAGCAGACACCTTCCCTTCACCGCCCTTCCGGAGCCCCACAAACACTGGCACTCTGAGCTTGCCAGCCAACTCACTGTGCTGACGTTGGCTCTCATATTTTCCAAAGCCTATCTCCGAAATTGAAAACATCTAGCGACTGCTCCCACACCAAACATGCCAGGACTAAAAGCTGTTGCTGGCCCTCCCCTTCCTCTGACAGCCCTTCCACAGCCCACCAAACACTGCCGCTCTGAGCTTCCCAGCCATCTCAGTGGGCCTACGTCCCTCTCGGTGTCTCGAGACACAGCTCCAAAATTAAAAATATCCAGGTGCTCCTCCCACATGAATGGTGCCAGGACTAAAAGCTGTTGCTGGCCCTCCCCTTCCTCTGACAGCCCTTCCACAGCCCACCAAACACTGCCGCTCTGAGCTTCCCAGCCATCTCAGTGGGCCTACGTCCCTCTCGGTGTCTCGAGACACAGCTCCAAAATTGAAAATGGCCAGCGACTGCTCCCACATGAATGGTGCCAGGACTGAAAGCTCTTGCTGGCCCTCACCTTCCTTTGGATGCCCTTCCACACTCCCAACAAACACTGGCCCTCTCAGCTTGCCAGCCACCTCACTGTGCTGACCTTGGCTCTCATATTTCCCAAAGCCTAGCTCCGAAATTGAAAACGTCTAGCGACTGCTCCCACACCAAACATGCCAGGACTGAAAGCTGTTCATAGCAGACACCTTCCCTTCGCCGCCCTTCCGGAGCCCCACAAACACTGGCACTCTGAGCTTGCCAGCCAACTCACTGTGCTTACGTTGGCTCTCATGTTTGCCAAAGCCTAGCTCCGAAATTGGAAATGTCCAGCTACTGCTCCCATACCAAAGGTGCCAGGACTAAAAGCTGTTGCTGGCCCTCCCCTTCCTCTGACAGCCCTTCCACAGCCCACCAAACACTGCCGCTCTGAGCTTCCCAGCCATCTCAGTGGGCCTACGTCCCTCTCGGTGTCTCGAGACACAGCTCCGAAATTCATAAGATCCAGCGACTGCTCCCACATGAATGGTGCCAGCTCTGAAAGCTCTTGCTGGCCCTCACCTTCCTTTGGATGCCCTTCCACACTCCCAACAAACACTGGCCCTCTCAGCTTGCCAGCCACCTCACTGTGCTGACCTTGGCTCTCATATTTCCCAAAGCCTAGCTCCGAAATTGAAAACGTCTAGCGACTGCTCCCACACCAAACATGCCAGGACTGAAAGCTGTTGATAGCTGACACCTTCCCTTCGCCGCCCTTCCGGAGCCCCACAAACACTGGCACTCTGAGCTTGCCAGCCACCTCACTGTGCTGACGTTGCCTCTCATGTTTGCCAAAGCCCAGCTCCAAAATTGGAAATGTCCAGCTACTGCTCCCATACCAAAGGTGCCAGGACTAAAAGCTGTTGCTGGCCCTCCCCTTCCTCTGACAGCCCTTCCACAGCCCACCAAACACTGCCGCTCTGAGCTTCCCAGCCACCTCAGTGGGCCTACGTCCCTCTCGGTGTCTCGAGACACAGCTCCAAAATTGAAAATGGCCAGCGACTGCTCCCACATGAATGGTGCCAGGACTGAAAGCTCTTGCTGGCCCTCACCTTCCTTTGGATGCCCTTCCATACTCCCAACAAACACTGGCACTCTCAGCTTGCCAGCCACCTCACTGTGCTGACCTTGGCTCTCATATTTCCCAAAGCCTAGCTCCGAAATTGAAAACGTCTAGCGACTGCTCCCACACCAAACATGCCAGGACTGAAAGCTGTTGATAGCTGACACCTTCCCTTCGCCGCCCTTCCGGAGCCCCACAAACACTGGCACTCTGAGCTTCCCAGCCAACTCACTGTGCTTACGTTGGCTCTCATGTTTGCCAAAGCCTAGCTCCGAAATTGGAAATGTCCAGCTACTGCTCCCACACCAAACATGCCAGGACTGAAAGCTGTTCATAGCAGACACCTTCCCTTCGCCGCCCTTCCGGAGCCCCACAAACACTGGCACTCTGAGCTTCCCACCAACTCACTGTGCTGACGTTGGCTCTCATATTTTCCAAAGCCTAGCTCCGAAATTGAAAACATCTAGCGACTGCTCCCACACCAAACATGCCAGGACTAAAAGCTGTTGCTGGCCCTCCCCTTCCTCTGACAGCCCTTCCACAGCCCACCAAACACTGCCGCTCTGAGCTTCCCAGCCATCTCAGTGGGCCTACGTCCCTCTCGGTGTCTCGAGACACAGCTCCAAAATTGAAAATGGCCAGCGACTGCTCCCACATGAATGGTGCCAGGACTGAAAGCTCTTGCTGGCCCTCACCTTCCTTTGGATGCCCTTCCATACTCCCAACAAACACTGGCACTCTCAGCTTGCCAGCCACCTCACTGTGCTGACCTTGGCTCTCATATTTCCCAAAGCCTAGCTCCGAAATTGAAAACGTCTAGCGACTGCTCCCACACCAAACATGCCAGGACTGAAAGCTGTTGATAGCTGACACCTTCCCTTCGCCGCCCTTCCGGAGCCCCACAAACACTGGCACTCTGAGCTTCCCAGCCAACTCACTGTGCTTACGTTGGCTCTCATGTTTGCCAAAGCCTAGCTCCGAAATTGGAAATGTCCAGCTACTGCTCCCATACCAAAGGTGCCAGGACTAAAAGCTGTTGCTGGCCCTCCCCTTCCTCTGACAGCCCTTCCACAGCCCACCAAACACTGCCGCTCTGAGCTTCCCAGCCATCTCAGTGGGCCTACGTCCCTCTCGGTGTCTCGAGACACAGCTCCAAAATTGAAAATGGCCAGCGACTGCTCCCACATGAATGGTGCCAGGACTGAAAGCTCTTGCTGGCCCTCACCTTCCTTTGGATGCCCTTCCATACTCCCAACAAACACTGGCCCTCTCAGCTTGCCAGCCACCTCACTGTGCTGACCTTGGCTCTCATATTTCCCAAAGCCTAGCTCCGAAATTGAAAACGTCTAGCGACTGCTCCCACACCAAACATGCCAGGACTGAAAGCTGTTGATAGCTGACACCTTCCCTTCGCCGCCCTTCCGGAGCCCCACAAACACTGGCACTCTGAGCTTGCCAGCCAACTCACTGTGCTGACGTTGGCTCTCATGTTTGCCAAAGCCTAGCTCCGAAATTGGAAATGTCCAGCTACTGCTCCCATACCAAAGGTGCCAGGACTGAAAGCTGTTGCTGGCCCTCCCCTTCCTCTGACAGCCCTTCCACAGCCCACCAAACACTGCCGCTCTGAGCTTCCCAGCCATCTCAGTGGGCCTACGTCCCTCTCGGTGTCTCGAGACACAGCTGCAAAATTGAAAATGGCCAGCGACTGCTCCCACATGAATGGTGCCAGGACTGAAAGCTCTTGCTGGCCCTCACCTTCCTTTGGATGCCCTTCCACACTCCCAACAAACACTGGCCCTCTCAGCTTGCCAGCCACCTCACTGTGCTGACCTTGGCTCTCATATTTCCCAAAGCCTAGCTCCGAAATTGAAAACGTCTAGCGACTGCTCCCACACCAAACATGCCAGGACTGAAAGCTGTTCATAGCAGACACCTTCCCTTCGCCGCCCTTCCGGAGCCCCACAAACACTGGCACTCTCAGCTTGCCAGCCAACTCACTGTGCTGACGTTGGCTCTCATATTTCCCAAAGCCTACCTCCGAAATTGAAAACATCTAGCGACTGCTCCCACACCAAACATGCCAGGACTGAAAGCTGTTGCTGGCCCTCCCCTTCCTCTGACAGCCCTTCCACAGCCCACCAAACACTGCCGCTCTGAGCTTCCCAGCCATCTCAGTGGGCCTACGTCCCTCTCGGTGTCTCGAGACACAGCTCCAAAATTGAAAATGGCCAGCGACTGCTCCCACATGAATGGTGCCAGGACTGAAAGCTCTTGCTGGCCCTCACCTTCCTCTGACAGCCCTTCCACACTCCCAACAAACACTGGCCCTCTCAGCTTGCCAGCCACCTCACTGTGCTGACCTTGGCTCTCATATTTCCCAAAGCCTAGCTCCGAAATTGAAAACGTCTAGCGACTGCTCCCACACCAAACATGCCAGGACTGAAAGCTGTTGATAGCTGACACCTTCCCTTCGCCGCCCTTCCGGAGCCCCACAAGCACTGGCACTCTGAGCTTCCCAGCCAACTCACTGTGCTTACGTTGGCTCTCATATTTCCCAAAGTCTAGCTGCAAAATTGAAAACGTCTAGCGACTGCTCCCACACCAAACATGCCAGGACTAAAAGCTGTTGATAGCTGACACCTTCCCTTCGCCGCCCTTCCAGAGCCCCACAAACACTGGCACTCTGAGCTTCCCAGCCAACTCACTGTGCTGACGTTGGCTCTCATGTTTGCCAAAGCCCAGCTCCAAAATTGGAAATGTCCAGCTACTGCTCCCATACCAGAGGTGCCAGGACTGAAAGCTGTTGCTGGCCCTCCCCTTCCTCTGACAGCCCTTCCACAGCCCACCAAACACTGCCGCTCTGAGCTTCCCAGCCATCTCAGTGGGCCTACGTCCCTCTCGGTGTCTCGAGACACAGCTCCAAAATTGAAAATGGCCAGCGACTGCTCCCACATGAATGGTGCCAGGACTGAAAGCTCTTGCTGGCCCTCACCTTCCTTTGGATGCCCTTCCACACTCCCAACAAACACTGGCCCTCTCAGCTTGCCAGCCACCTCACTGTGCTGACCTTGGCTCTCATATTTCCCAAAGCCTAGCTCCGAAATTGAAAACGTCTAGCGACTGCTCCCACACCAAACATGCCAGGACTGAAAGCTGTTCATAGCAGACACCTTCCCTTCGCCGCCCTTCCGGAGCCCCACAAACACTGGCACTCTGAGCTTCCCACCAACTCACTGTGCTGACGTTGGCTCTCATATTTTCCAAAGCCTATCTCCGAAATTGAAAACATCTAGCGACTGCTCCCACACCAAACATGCCAGGACTAAAAGCTGTTGCTGGCCCTCCCCTTCCTCTGACAGCCCTTCCACAGCCCACCAAACACTGCCGCTCTGAGCTTCCCAGCCATCTCAGTGGGCCTACGTCCCTCTCGGTGTCTCGAGACACAGCTCCAAAATTAAAAATATCCAGGTGCTCCTCCCACATGAATGGTGCCAGGACTAAAAGCTGTTGCTGGCCCTCCCCTTCCTCTGACAGCCCTTCCACAGCCCACCAAACACTGCCGCTCTGAGCTTCCCAGCCATCTCAGTGGGCCTACGTCCCTCTCGGTGTCTCGAGACACAGCTCCAAAATTGAAAATGGCCAGCGACTGCTCCCACATGAATGGTGCCAGGACTGAAAGCTCTTGCTGGCCCTCACCTTCCTTTGGATGCCCTTCCACACTCCCACCAAACACTGGCCCTCTCAGCTTGCCAGCCACCTCACTGTGCTGACCTTGGCTCTCATATTTCCCAAAGCCTAGCTCCGAAATTGAAAACGTCTAGCGACTGCTCCCACACCAAACATGCCAGGACTGAAAGCTGTTCATAGCAGACACCTTCCCTTCGCCGCCCTTCCGGAGCCCCACAAACACTGGCACTCTGAGCTTGCCACCAACTCACTGTGCTTACGTTGGCTCTCATGTTTGCCAAAGCACAGCTCCGAAATTGGAAATGTCCAGCTACTGCTCCCATACCAAAGGTGCCAGGACTAAAAGCTGTTGCTGGCCCTCCCCTTCCTCTGACAGCCCTTCCACAGCCCACCAAACACTGCCGCTCTGAGCTTCCCAGCCATCTCAGTGGGCCTACGTCCCTCTCGGTGTCTCGAGACACAGCTCCGAAATTCATAAGATCCAGCGACTGCTCCCACATGAATGGTGCCAGCTCTAAAAGCTCTTGCTGGCCCTCACCTTCCTTTGGATGCCCTTCCACACTCCCAACAAACACTGGCCCTCTCAGCTTGCCAGCCACCTCACTGTGCTGACCTTGGCTCTCATATTTCCCAAAGCCTAGCTCCGAAATTGAAAACGTCTAGCGACTGCTCCCACACCAAACACGCCAGGACTGAAAGCTGTTGATAGCTGACACCTTCCCTTCGCCGCCCTTCCGGAGCCCCACAAACACTGGCACTCTGAGCTTCCCAGCCAACTCACTGTGCTGACGTTGCCTCTCATGTTTGCCAAAGCCCAGCTCCAAAATTGGAAATGTCCAGCTACTGCTCCCATACCAAAGGTGCCAGGACTAAAAGCTGTTGCTGGCCCTCCCCTTCCTCTGACAGCCCTTCCACAGCCCACCAAACACTGCCGCTCTGAGCTTCCCAGCCATCTCAGTGGGCCTACGTCCCTCTCGGTGTCTCGAGACACAGCTCCAAAATTGAAAATGGCCAGCGACTGCTCCCACATGAATGGTGCCAGGACTGAAAGCTCTTGCTGGCCCTCACCTTCCTTTGGATGCCCTTCCATACTCCCAACAAACACTGGCCCTCTCAGCTTGCCAGCCACCTCACTGTGCTGACCTTGGCTCTCATATTTCCCAAAGCCTAGCTCCGAAATTGAAAACGTCTAGCGACTGCTCCCACACCAAACATGCCAGGACTGAAAGCTGTTGATAGCTGACACCTTCCCTTCGCCGCCCTTCCGGAGCCCCACAAACACTGGCACTCTGAGCTTCCCAGCCAACTCACTGTGCTTACGTTGGCTCTCATGTTTGCCAAAGCCTAGCTCCAAAATTGGAAATGTCCAGCTACTGCTCCCACACCAAACATGCCAGGACTGAAAGCTGTTCATAGCAGACACCTTCCCTTCGCCGCCCTTCCGGAGCCCCACAAACACTGGCACTCTGAGCTTCCCACCAACTCACTGTGCTGACGTTGGCTCTCATATTTTCCAAAGCCTAGCTCCGAAATTGAAAACATCTAGCGACTGCTCCCACACCAAACATGCCAGGACTAAAAGCTGTTGCTGGCCCTCCCCTTCCTCTGACAGCCCTTCCACAGCCCACCAAACACTGCCGCTCTGAGCTTCCCAGCCATCTCAGTGGGCCTACGTCCCTCTCGGTGTCTCGAGACACAGCTCCAAAATTGAAAATGGCCAGCGACTGCTCCCACATGAATGGTGCCAGGACTGAAAGCTCTTGCTGGCCCTCACCTTCCTTTGGATGCCCTTCCATACTCCCAACAAACACTGGCCCTCTCAGCTTGCCAGCCACCTCACTGTGCTGACCTTGGCTCTCATATTTCCCAAAGCCTAGCTCCGAAATTGAAAACGTCTAGCGACTGCTCCCACACCAAACATGCCAGGACTGAAAGCTGTTGATAGCTGACACCTTCCCTTCGCCGCCCTTCCGGAGCCCCACAAACACTGGCACTCTGAGCTTCCCAGCCAACTCACTGTGCTTATGTTGGCTCTCATGTTTGCCAAAGCCTAGCTCCAAAATTGGAAATGTCCAGCTACTGCTCCCACACCAAACATGCCAGGACTGAAAGCTGTTCATAGCAGACACCTTCCCTTCGCCGCCGTTCCGGAGCCCCACAAACACTGGCACTCTGAGCTTCCCAGCCAACTCACTGTGCTGACGTTGGCTCTCATATTTTCCAAAGCCTAGCTCCGAAATTGAAAACATCTAGCGACTGCTCCCACACCAAACATGCCAGGACTAAAAGCTGTTGCTGGCCCTCCCCTTCCTCTGACAGCCCTTCCACAGCCCACCAAACACTGCCGCTCTGAGCTTCCCAGCCATCTCAGTGGGCCTACGTCCCTCTCGGTGTCTCGAGACACAGCTCCAAAATTGAAAATGGCCAGCGACTGCTCCCACATGAATGGTGCCAGGACTGAAAGCTCTTGCTGGCCCTCACCTTCCTTTGGATGCCCTTCCATACTCCCAACAAACACTGGCACTCTCAGCTTGCCAGCCACCTCACTGTGCTGACCTTGGCTCTCATATTTCCCAAAGCCTAGCTCCGAAATTGAAAACGTCTAGCGACTGCTCCCACACCAAACATGCCAGGACTGAAAGCTGTTGATAGCTGACACCTTCCCTTCGCCGCCCTTCCGGAGCCCCACAAACACTGGCACTCTGAGCTTCCCAGCCAACTCACTGTGCTTACGTTGGCTCTCATGTTTGCCAAAGCCTAGCTCCAAAATTGGAAATGTCCAGCTACTGCTCCCACACCAAACATGCCAGGACTGAAAGCTGTTCATAGCAGACACCTTCCCTTCGCCGCCCTTCCGGAGCCCCACAAACACTGGCACTCTGAGCTTCCCACCAACTCACTGTGCTGACGTTGGCTCTCATATTTTCCAAAGCCTAGCTCCGAAATTGAAAACATCTAGCGACTGCTCCCACACCAAACATGCCAGGACTAAAAGCTGTTGCTGGCCCTCCCCTTCCTCTGACAGCCCTTCCACAGCCCACCAAACACTGCCGCTCTGAGCTTCCCAGCCATCTCAGTGGGCCTACGTCCCTCTCGGTGTCTCGAGACACAGCTCCAAAATTGAAAATGGCCAGCGACTGCTCCCACATGAATGGTGCCAGGACTGAAAGCTCTTGCTGGCCCTCACCTTCCTTTGGATGCCCTTCCATACTCCCAACAAACACTGGCACTCTCAGCTTGCCAGCCACCTCACTGTGCTGACCTTGGCTCTCATATTTCCCAAAGCCTAGCTCCGAAATTGAAAACGTCTAGCGACTGCTCCCACACCAAACATGCCAGGACTGAAAGCTGTTGATAGCTGACACCTTCCCTTCGCCGCCCTTCCGGAGCCCCACAAACACTGGCACTCTGAGCTTCCCAGCCAACTCACTGTGCTTACGTTGGCTCTCATGTTTGCCAAAGCCTAGCTCCGAAATTGGAAATGTCCAGCTACTGCTCCCATACCAAAGGTGCCAGGACTAAAAGCTGTTGCTGGCCCTCCCCTTCCTCTGACAGCCCTTCCACAGCCCACCAAACACTGCCGCTCTGAGCTTCCCAGCCATCTCAGTGGGCCTACGTCCCTCTCGGTGTCTCGAGACAAAGCTCCAAAATTGAAAATGGCCAGCGACTGCTCCCACATGAATGGTGCCAGGACTGAAAGCTCTTGCTGGCCCTCACCTTCCTTTGGATGCCCTTCCATACTCCCAACAAACACTGGCACTCTCAGCTTGCCAGCCACCTCACTGTGCTGACCTTGGCTCTCATATTTCCCAAAGCCTAGCTCCGAAATTGAAAACGTCTAGCGACTGCTCCCACACCAAACATGCCAGGACTGAAAGCTGTTGATAGCTGACACCTTCCCTTCGCCACCCTTCCGGAGCCCCACAAACACTGGCACTCTGAGCTTCCCAGCCAACTCACTGTGCTTACGTTGGCTCTCATGTTTGCCAAAGCCTAGCTCCGAAATTGGAAATGTCCAGCTACTGCTCCCATACCAAAGGTGCCAGGACTAAAAGCTGTTGCTGGCCCTCCCCTTCCTCTGACAGCCCTTCCACAGCCCACCAAACACTGCCGCTCTGAGCTTCCCAGCCATCTCAGTGGGCCTACGTCCCTCTCGGTGTCTCGAGACACAGCTCCGAAATTCATAAGATCCAGCGACTGCTCCCACATGAATGGTGCCAGCTCTGAAAGCTCTTGCTGGCCCTCACCTTCCTTTGGATGCCCTTCCACACTCCCAACAAACACTGGCACTCTCAGCTTGCCAGCCACCTCACTGTGCTGACCTTGGCTCTCATATTTCCCAAAGCCTAGCTCCAAAATTGAAAACGTCTAGCGACTGCTCCCACACCAAACACGCCAGGACTGAAAGCTGTTGATAGCTGACACCTTCCCTTCGCCGCCCTTCCGGAGCCCCACAAACACTGGCACTCTGAGCTTCCCAGCCAACTCACTGTGCTGACGTTGCCTCTCATGTTTGCCAAAGCCCAGCTCCAAAATTGGAAATGTCCAGCTACTGCTCCCATACCAAAGGTGCCAGGACTAAAAGCTGTTGCTGGCCCTCCCCTTCCTCTGACAGCCCTTCCACAGCCCACCAAACACTGCCGCTCTGAGCTTCCCAGCCATCTCAGTGGGCCTACGTCCCTCTCGGTGTCTCGAGACACAGCTCCAAAATTGAAAATGGCCAGCGACTGCTCCCACATGAATGGTGCCAGGACTGAAAGCTCTTGCTGGCCCTCACCTTCCTTTGGATGCCCTTCCATACTCCCAACAAACACTGGCCCTCTCAGCTTGCCAGCCACCTCACTGTGCTGACCTTGGCTCTCATATTTCCCAAAGCCTAGCTCCGAAATTGAAAACGTCTAGCGACTGCTCCCACACCAAACATGCCAGGACTGAAAGCTGTTGATAGCTGACACCTTCCCTTCGCCGCCCTTCCGGAGCCCCACAAACACTGGCACTCTGAGCTTCCCAGCCAACTCACTGTGCTTACGTTGGCTCTCATGTTTGCCAAAGCCTAGCTCCAAAATTGGAAATGTCCAGCTACTGCTCCCACACCAAACATGCCAGGACTGAAAGCTGTTCATAGCAGACACCTTCCCTTCGCCGCCCTTCCGGAGCCCCACAAACACTGGCACTCTGAGCTTCCCACCAACTCACTGTGCTGACGTTGGCTCTCATATTTTCCAAAGCCTAGCTCCGAAATTGAAAACATCTAGCGACTGCTCCCACACCAAACATGCCAGGACTAAAAGCTGTTGCTGGCCCTCCCCTTCCTCTGACAGCCCTTCCACAGCCCACCAAACACTGCCGCTCTGAGCTTCCCAGCCATCTCAGTGGGCCTACGTCCCTCTCGGTGTCTCGAGACACAGCTCCAAAATTGAAAATGGCCAGCGACTGCTCCCACATGAATGGTGCCAGGACTGAAAGCTCTTGCTGGCCCTCACCTTCCTTTGGATGCCCTTCCATACTCCCAACAAACACTGGCACTCTCAGCTTGCCAGCCACCTCACTGTGCTGACCTTGGCTCTCATATTTCCCAAAGCCTAGCTCCGAAATTGAAAACGTCTAGCGACTGCTCCCACACCAAACATGCCAGGACTGAAAGCTGTTGATAGCTGACACCTTCCCTTCGCCGCCCTTCCGGAGCCCCACAAACACTGGCACTCTGAGCTTCCCAGCCAACTCACTGTGCTTACGTTGGCTCTCATGTTTGCCAAAGCCTAGCTCCGAAATTGGAAATGTCCAGCTACTGCTCCCATACCAAAGGTGCCAGGACTAAAAGCTGTTGCTGGCCCTCCCCTTCCTCTGACAGCCCTTCCACAGCCCACCAAACACTGCCGCTCTGAGCTTCCCAGCCATCTCAGTGGGCCTACGTCCCTCTCGGTGTCTCGAGACAAAGCTCCAAAATTGAAAATGGCCAGCGACTGCTCCCACATGAATGGTGCCAGGACTGAAAGCTCTTGCTGGCCCTCACCTTCCTTTGGATGCCCTTCCATACTCCCAACAAACACTGGCACTCTCAGCTTGCCAGCCACCTCACTGTGCTGACCTTGGCTCTCATATTTCCCAAAGCCTAGCTCCGAAATTGAAAACGTCTAGCGACTGCTCCCACACCAAACATGCCAGGACTGAAAGCTGTTCATAGCAGACACCTTCCCTTCGCCGCCCTTCCGGAGCCCCACAAACACTGGCACTCTGAGCTTCCCACCAACTCACTGTGCTGACGTTGGCTCTCATATTTTCCAAAGCCTAGCTCCGAAATTGAAAACATCTAGCGACTGCTCCCACACCAAACATGCCAGGACTAAAAGCTGTTGCTGGCCCTCCCCTTCCTCTGACAGCCCTTCCACAGCCCACCAAACACTGCCGCTCTGAGCTTCCCAGCCATCTCAGTGGGCCTACGTCCCTCTCGGTGTCTCGAGACACAGCTCCAAAATTGAAAATGGCCAGCGACTGCTCCCACATGAATGGTGCCAGGACTGAAAGCTCTTGCTGGCCCTCACCTTCCTTTGGATGCCCTTCCATACTCCCAACAAACACTGGCACTCTCAGCTTGCCAGCCACCTCACTGTGCTGACCTTGGCTCTCATATTTCCCAAAGCCTAGCTCCGAAATTGAAAACGTCTAGCGACTGCTCCCACACCAAACATGCCAGGACTGAAAGCTGTTGATAGCTGACACCTTCCCTTCACCGCCCTTCCGGAGCCCCACAAACACTGGCACTCTGAGCTTCCCAGCCAACTCACTGTGCTTACGTTGGCTCTCATGTTTGCCAAAGCCTAGCTCCGAAATTGGAAATGTCCAGCTACTGCTCCCATACCAAAGGTGCCAGGACTGAAAGCTGTTGCTGGCCCTCCCCTTCCTCTGACAGCCCTTCCACAGCCCACCAAACACTGCCGCTCTGAGCTTCCCAGCCATCTCAGTGGGCCTACGTCCCTCTCGGTGTCTCGAGACACAGCTCCAAAATTGAAAATGGCCAGCGACTGCTCCCACATGAATGGTGCCAGGACTGAAAGCTCTTGCTGGCCCTCACCTTCCTTTGGATGCCCTTCCACACTCCCAACAAACACTGGCCCTCTCAGCTTGCCAGCCACCTCACTGTGCTGACCTTGGCTCTCATATTTCCCAAAGCCTAGCTCCGAAATTGAAAACGTCTAGCGACTGCTCCCACACCAAACATGCCAGGACTGAAAGCTGTTCATAGCAGACACCTTCCCTTCGCCGCCCTTCCGGAGCCCCACAAACACTGGCACTCTGAGCTTCCCACCAACTCACTGTGCTGACGTTGGCTCTCATATTTTCCAAAGCCTATCTCCGAAATTGAAAACATCTAGCGACTTCTCCCATACCAGAGGTGCCAGGAATAAAAGCTGTTGCTGGCCCTCCCCTTCCTCTGACAGCCCTTCCACAGCCCACCAAACACTGCCGCTCTGAGCTTCCCAGCCATCTCAGTGGGCCTACGTCCCTCTCGGTGTCTCGAGACACAGCTCCAAAATTAAAAATATCCAGGTGCTCCTCCCACATGAATGGTGCCAGGACTAAAAGCTGTTGCTGGCCCTCCCCTTCCTCTGACAGCCCTTCCACAGCCCACCAAACACTGCCGCTCTGAGCTTCCCAGCCATCTCAGTGGGCCTACGTCCCTCTCGGTGTCTCGAGACACAGCTCCAAAATTGAAAATGGCCAGCGACTGCTCCCACATGAATGGTGCCAGGACTGAAAGCTCTTGCTGGCCCTCACCTTCCTTTGGATGCCCTTCCACACTCCCACCAAACACTGGCCCTCTCAGCTTGCCAGCCACCTCACTGTGCTGACCTTGGCTCTCATATTTCCCAAAGCCTAGCTCCGAAATTGAAAACGTCTAGCGACTGCTCCCACACCAAACATGCCAGGACTGAAAGCTGTTCATAGCAGACACCTTCCCTTCGCCGCCCTTCCGGAGCCCCACAAACACTGGCACTCTGAGCTTGCCAGCCAACTCACTGTGCTTACGTTGGCTCTCATGTTTGCCAAAGCACAGCTCCGAAATTGGAAATGTCCAGCTACTGCTCCCATACCAAAGGTGCCAGGACTAAAAGCTGTTGCTGGCCCTCCCCTTCCTCTGACAGCCCTTCCACAGCCCACCAAACACTGCCGCTCTGAGCTTCCCAGCCATCTCAGTGGGCCTACGTCCCTCTCGGTGTCTCGAGACACAGCTCCAAAATTGAAAATGGCCAGCGACTGCTCCCACATGAATGGTGCCAGGACTGAAAGCTCTTGCTGGCCCTCACCTTCCTTTGGATGCCCTTCCATACTCCCAACAAACACTGGCCCTCTCAGCTTGCCAGCCACCTCACTGTGCTGACCTTGGCTCTCATATTTCCCAAAGCCTAGCTCCGAAATTGAAAACGTCTAGCGACTGCTCCCACACCAAACATGCCAGGACTGAAAGCTGTTGATAGCTGACACCTTCCCTTCGCCGCCCTTCCGGAGCCCCACAAACACTGGCACTCTGAGCTTCCCAGCCAACTCACTGTGCTTACGTTGGCTCTCATGTTTGCCAAAGCCTAGCTCCAAAATTGGAAATGTCCAGCTACTGCTCCCACACCAAACATGCCAGGACTGAAAGCTGTTCATAGCAGACACCTTCCCTTCGCCGCCCTTCCGGAGCCCCACAAACACTGGCACTCTGAGCTTCCCACCAACTCACTGTGCTGACGTTGGCTCTCATATTTTCCAAAGCCTAGCTCCGAAATTGAAAACATCTAGCGACTGCTCCCACACCAAACATGCCAGGACTAAAAGCTGTTGCTGGCCCTCCCCTTCCTCTGACAGCCCTTCCACAGCCCACCAAACACTGCCGCTCTGAGCTTCCCAGCCATCTCAGTGGGCCTACGTCCCTCTCGGTGTCTCGAGACACAGCTCCAAAATTGAAAATGGCCAGCGACTGCTCCCACATGAATGGTGCCAGGACTGAAAGCTCTTGCTGGCCCTCACCTTCCTTTGGATGCCCTTCCATACTCCCAACAAACACTGGCCCTCTCAGCTTGCCAGCCACCTCACTGTGCTGACCTTGGCTCTCATATTTCCCAAAGCCTAGCTCCGAAATTGAAAACGTCTAGCGACTGCTCCCACACCAAACATGCCAGGACTGAAAGCTGTTGATAGCTGACACCTTCCCTTCGCCGCCCTTCCGGAGCCCCACAAACACTGGCACTCTGAGCTTCCCAGCCAACTCACTGTGCTTACGTTGGCTCTCATGTTTGCCAAAGCCTAGCTCCAAAATTGGAAATGTCCAGCTACTGCTCCCACACCAAACATGCCAGGACTGAAAGCTGTTCATAGCAGACACCTTCCCTTCGCCGCCCTTCCGGAGCCCCACAAACACTGGCACTCTGAGCTTCCCACCAACTCACTGTGCTGACGTTGGCTCTCATATTTTCCAAAGCCTAGCTCCGAAATTGAAAACATCTAGCGACTGCTCCCACACCAAACATGCCAGGACTAAAAGCTGTTGCTGGCCCTCCCCTTCCTCTGACAGCCCTTCCACAGCCCACCAAACACTGCCGCTCTGAGCTTCCCAGCCATCTCAGTGGGCCTACGTCCCTCTCGGTGTCTCGAGACACAGCTCCAAAATTGAAAATGGCCAGCGACTGCTCCCACATGAATGGTGCCAGGACTGAAAGCTCTTGCTGGCCCTCACCTTCCTTTGGATGCCCTTCCATACTCCCAACAAACACTGGCCCTCTCAGCTTGCCAGCCACCTCACTGTGCTGACCTTGGCTCTCATATTTCCCAAAGCCTAGCTCCGAAATTGAAAACGTCTAGCGACTGCTCCCACACCAAACATGCCAGGACTGAAAGCTGTTGATAGCTGACACCTTCCCTTCGCCGCCCTTCCGGAGCCCCACAAACACTGGCACTCTGAGCTTCCCAGCCAACTCACTGTGCTTACGTTGGCTCTCATGTTTGCCAAAGCCTAGCTCCAAAATTGGAAATGTCCAGCTACTGCTCCCACACCAAACATGCCAGGACTGAAAGCTGTTCATAGCAGACACCTTCCCTTCGCCGCCCTTCCGGAGCCCCACAAACACTGGCACTCTGAGCTTCCCACCAACTCACTGTGCTGACGTTGGCTCTCATATTTTCCAAAGCCTAGCTCCGAAATTGAAAACATCTAGCGACTGCTCCCACACCAAACATGCCAGGACTAAAAGCTGTTGCTGGCCCTCCCCTTCCTCTGACAGCCCTTCCACAGCCCACCAAACACTGCCGCTCTGAGCTTCCCAGCCATCTCAGTGGGCCTACGTCCCTCTCGGTGTCTCGAGACACAGCTCCAAAATTGAAAATGGCCAGCGACTGCTCCCACATGAATGGTGCCAGGACTGAAAGCTCTTGCTGGCCCTCACCTTCCTTTGGATGCCCTTCCATACTCCCAACAAACACTGGCACTCTCAGCTTGCCAGCCACCTCACTGTGCTGACCTTGGCTCTCATATTTCCCAAAGCCTAGCTCCGAAATTGAAAACGTCTAGCGACTGCTCCCACACCAAACATGCCAGGACTGAAAGCTGTTGATAGCTGACACCTTCCCTTCGCCGCCCTTCCGGAGCCCCACAAACACTGGCACTCTGAGCTTCCCAGCCAACTCACTGTGCTTACGTTGGCTCTCATGTTTGCCAAAGCCTAGCTCCGAAATTGGAAATGTCCAGCTACTGCTCCCATACCAAAGGTGCCAGGACTAAAAGCTGTTGCTGGCCCTCCCCTTCCTCTGACAGCCCTTCCACAGCCCACCAAACACTGCCGCTCTGAGCTTCCCAGCCATCTCAGTGGGCCTACGTCCCTCTCGGTGTCTCGAGACAAAGCTCCAAAATTGAAAATGGCCAGCGACTGCTCCCACATGAATGGTGCCAGGACTGAAAGCTCTTGCTGGCCCTCACCTTCCTTTGGATGCCCTTCCATACTCCCAACAAACACTGGCACTCTCAGCTTGCCAGCCACCTCACTGTGCTGACCTTGGCTCTCATATTTCCCAAAGCCTAGCTCCGAAATTGAAAACGTCTAGCGACTGCTCCCACACCAAACATGCCAGGACTGAAAGCTGTTGATAGCTGACACCTTCCCTTCGCCACCCTTCCGGAGCCCCACAAACACTGGCACTCTGAGCTTCCCAGCCAACTCACTGTGCTTACGTTGGCTCTCATGTTTGCCAAAGCCTAGCTCCGAAATTGGAAATGTCCAGCTACTGCTCCCATACCAAAGGTGCCAGGACTAAAAGCTGTTGCTGGCCCTCCCCTTCCTCTGACAGCCCTTCCACAGCCCACCAAACACTGCCGCTCTGAGCTTCCCAGCCATCTCAGTGGGCCTACGTCCCTCTCGGTGTCTCGAGACACAGCTCCGAAATTCATAAGATCCAGCGACTGCTCCCACATGAATGGTGCCAGCTCTGAAAGCTCTTGCTGGCCCTCACCTTCCTTTGGATGCCCTTCCACACTCCCAACAAACACTGGCCCTCTCAGCTTGCCAGCCACCTCACTGTGCTGACCTTGGCTCTCATATTTCCCAAAGCCTAGCTCCAAAATTGAAAACGTCTAGCGACTGCTCCCACACCAAACACGCCAGGACTGAAAGCTGTTGATAGCTGACACCTTCCCTTCGCCGCCCTTCCGGAGCCCCACAAACACTGGCACTCTGAGCTTCCCAGCCAACTCACTGTGCTGACGTTGCCTCTCATGTTTGCCAAAGCCCAGCTCCAAAATTGGAAATGTCCAGCTACTGCTCCCATACCAAAGGTGCCAGGACTAAAAGCTGTTGCTGGCCCTCCCCTTCCTCTGACAGCCCTTCCACAGCCCACCAAACACTGCCGCTCTGAGCTTCCCAGCCATCTCAGTGGGCCTACGTCCCTCTCGGTGTCTCGAGACACAGCTCCAAAATTGAAAATGGCCAGCGACTGCTCCCACATGAATGGTGCCAGGACTGAAAGCTCTTGCTGGCCCTCACCTTCCTTTGGATGCCCTTCCATACTCCCAACAAACACTGGCCCTCTCAGCTTGCCAGCCACCTCACTGTGCTGACCTTGGCTCTCATATTTCCCAAAGCCTAGCTCCGAAATTGAAAACGTCTAGCGACTGCTCCCACACCAAACATGCCAGGACTGAAAGCTGTTGATAGCTGACACCTTCCCTTCGCCGCCCTTCCGGAGCCCCACAAACACTGGCACTCTGAGCTTCCCAGCCAACTCACTGTGCTTACGTTGGCTCTCATGTTTGCCAAAGCCTAGCTCCAAAATTGGAAATGTCCAGCTACTGCTCCCACACCAAACATGCCAGGACTGAAAGCTGTTCATAGCAGACACCTTCCCTTCGCCGCCCTTCCGGAGCCCCACAAACACTGGCACTCTGAGCTTCCCACCAACTCACTGTGCTGACGTTGGCTCTCATATTTTCCAAAGCCTAGCTCCGAAATTGAAAACATCTAGCGACTGCTCCCACACCAAACATGCCAGGACTAAAAGCTGTTGCTGGCCCTCCCCTTCCTCTGACAGCCCTTCCACAGCCCACCAAACACTGCCGCTCTGAGCTTCCCAGCCATCTCAGTGGGCCTACGTCCCTCTCGGTGTCTCGAGACACAGCTCCAAAATTGAAAATGGCCAGCGACTGCTCCCACATGAATGGTGCCAGGACTGAAAGCTCTTGCTGGCCCTCACCTTCCTTTGGATGCCCTTCCACACTCCCAACAAACACTGGCCCTCTCAGCTTGCCAGCCACCTCACTGTGCTGACCTTGGCTCTCATATTTCCCAAAGCCTAGCTCCGAAATTGAAAACGTCTAGCGACTGCTCCCACACCAAACATGCCAGGACTGAAAGCTGTTCATAGCAGACACCTTCCCTTCGCCGCCCTTCCGGAGCCCCACAAACACTGGCACTCTGAGCTTGCCAGCCAACTCACTGTGCTGACGTTGGCTCTCATATTTTCCAAAGCCTATCTCCGAAATTGAAAACATCTAGCGACTGCTCCCACACCAAACATGCCAGGACTAAAAGCTGTTGCTGGCCCTCCCCTTCCTCTGACAGCCCTTCCACAGCCCACCAAACACTGCCGCTCTGAGCTTCCCAGCCATCTCAGTGGGCCTACGTCCCTCTCGGTGTCTCGAGACACAGCTCCAAAATTGAAAATGGCCAGCGACTGCTCCCACATGAATGGTGCCAGGACTGAAAGCTCTTGCTGGCCCTCACCTTCCTTTGGATGCCCTTCCATACTCCCAACAAACACTGGCACTCTCAGCTTGCCAGCCACCTCACTGTGCTGACCTTGGCTCTCATATTTCCCAAAGCCTAGCTCCGAAATTGAAAACGTCTAGCGACTGCTCCCACACCAAACATGCCAGGACTGAAAGCTGTTGATAGCTGACACCTTCCCTTCGCCGCCCTTCCGGAGCCCCACAAACACTGGCACTCTGAGCTTCCCAGCCAACTCACTGTGCTTACGTTGGCTCTCATGTTTGCCAAAGCCTAGCTCCGAAATTGGAAATGTCCAGCTACTGCTCCCATACCAAAGGTGCCAGGACTAAAAGCTGTTGCTGGCCCTCCCCTTCCTCTGACAGCCCTTCCACAGCCCACCAAACACTGCCGCTCTGAGCTTCCCAGCCATCTCAGTGGGCCTACGTCCCTCTCGGTGTCTCGAGACAAAGCTCCAAAATTGAAAATGGCCAGCGACTGCTCCCACATGAATGGTGCCAGGACTGAAAGCTCTTGCTGGCCCTCACCTTCCTTTGGATGCCCTTCCATACTCCCAACAAACACTGGCACTCTCAGCTTGCCAGCCACCTCACTGTGCTGACCTTGGCTCTCATATTTCCCAAAGCCTAGCTCCGAAATTGAAAACGTCTAGCGACTGCTCCCACACCAAACATGCCAGGACTGAAAGCTGTTGATAGCTGACACCTTCCCTTCGCCACCCTTCCGGAGCCCCACAAACACTGGCACTCTGAGCTTCCCAGCCAACTCACTGTGCTTACGTTGGCTCTCATGTTTGCCAAAGCCTAGCTCCGAAATTGGAAATGTCCAGCTACTGCTCCCATACCAAAGGTGCCAGGACTAAAAGCTGTTGCTGGCCCTCCCCTTCCTCTGACAGCCCTTCCACAGCCCACCAAACACTGCCGCTCTGAGCTTCCCAGCCATCTCAGTGGGCCTACGTCCCTCTCGGTGTCTCGAGACACAGCTCCGAAATTCATAAGATCCAGCGACTGCTCCCACATGAATGGTGCCAGCTCTGAAAGCTCTTGCTGGCCCTCACCTTCCTTTGGATGCCCTTCCACACTCCCAACAAACACTGGCCCTCTCAGCTTGCCAGCCACCTCACTGTGCTGACCTTGGCTCTCATATTTCCCAAAGCCTAGCTCCAAAATTGAAAACGTCTAGCGACTGCTCCCACACCAAACACGCCAGGACTGAAAGCTGTTGATAGCTGACACCTTCCCTTCGCCGCCCTTCCGGAGCCCCACAAACACTGGCACTCTGAGCTTCCCAGCCAACTCACTGTGCTGACGTTGCCTCTCATGTTTGCCAAAGCCCAGCTCCAAAATTGGAAATGTCCAGCTACTGCTCCCATACCAAAGGTGCCAGGACTAAAAGCTGTTGCTGGCCCTCCCCTTCCTCTGACAGCCCTTCCACAGCCCACCAAACACTGCCGCTCTGAGCTTCCCAGCCATCTCAGTGGGCCTACGTCCCTCTCGGTGTCTCGAGACACAGCTCCAAAATTGAAAATGGCCAGCGACTGCTCCCACATGAATGGTGCCAGGACTGAAAGCTCTTGCTGGCCCTCACCTTCCTTTGGATGCCCTTCCATACTCCCAACAAACACTGGCCCTCTCAGCTTGCCAGCCACCTCACTGTGCTGACCTTGGCTCTCATATTTCCCAAAGCCTAGCTCCGAAATTGAAAACGTCTAGCGACTGCTCCCACACCAAACATGCCAGGACTGAAAGCTGTTGATAGCTGACACCTTCCCTTCGCCGCCCTTCCGGAGCCCCACAAACACTGGCACTCTGAGCTTCCCAGCCAACTCACTGTGCTTACGTTGGCTCTCATGTTTGCCAAAGCCTAGCTCCAAAATTGGAAATGTCCAGCTACTGCTCCCACACCAAACATGCCAGGACTGAAAGCTGTTCATAGCAGACACCTTCCCTTCGCCGCCCTTCCGGAGCCCCACAAACACTGGCACTCTGAGCTTCCCACCAACTCACTGTGCTGACGTTGGCTCTCATATTTTCCAAAGCCTAGCTCCGAAATTGAAAACATCTAGCGACTGCTCCCACACCAAACATGCCAGGACTAAAAGCTGTTGCTGGCCCTCCCCTTCCTCTGACAGCCCTTCCACAGCCCACCAAACACTGCCGCTCTGAGCTTCCCAGCCATCTCAGTGGGCCTACGTCCCTCTCGGTGTCTCGAGACACAGCTCCAAAATTGAAAATGGCCAGCGACTGCTCCCACATGAATGGTGCCAGGACTGAAAGCTCTTGCTGGCCCTCACCTTCCTTTGGATGCCCTTCCATACTCCCAACAAACACTGGCACTCTCAGCTTGCCAGCCACCTCACTGTGCTGACCTTGGCTCTCATATTTCCCAAAGCCTAGCTCCGAAATTGAAAACGTCTAGCGACTGCTCCCACACCAAACATGCCAGGACTGAAAGCTGTTGATAGCTGACACCTTCCCTTCGCCGCCCTTCCGGAGCCCCACAAACACTGGCACTCTGAGCTTCCCAGCCAACTCACTGTGCTGACGTTGGCTCTCATGTTTGCCAAAGCCTAGCTCCGAAATTGGAAATGTCCAGCTACTGCTCCCACACCAAACATGCCAGGACTAAAAGCTGTTGCTGGCCCTCCCCTTCCTCTGACAGCCCTTCCACAGCCCACCAAACACTGCCGCTCTGAGCTTCCCAGCCATCTCAGTGGGCCTACGTCCCTCTCGGTGTCTCGAGACAAAGCTCCAAAATTGAAAATGGCCAGCGACTGCTCCCACATGAATGGTGCCAGGACTGAAAGCTCTTGCTGGCCCTCACCTTCCTTTGGATGCCCTTCCATACTCCCAACAAACACTGGCACTCTCAGCTTGCCAGCCACCTCACTGTGCTGACCTTGGCTCTCATATTTCCCAAAGCCTAGCTCCGAAATTGAAAACGTCTAGCGACTGCTCCCACACCAAACATGCCAGGACTGAAAGCTGTTGATAGCTGACACCTTCCCTTCGCCACCCTTCCGGAGCCCCACAAACACTGGCACTCTGAGCTTCCCAGCCAACTCACTGTGCTTACGTTGGCTCTCATGTTTGCCAAAGCCTAGCCCCGAAATTGGAAATGTCCAGCTACTGCTCCCATACCAAAGGTGCCAGGACTGAAAGCTGTTGCTGGCCCTCCCCTTCGTCTGACAGCCCTTCCACAGCCCACCAAACACTGCCGCTCTGAGCTTCCCAGCCATCTCAGTGGGCCTACGTCCCTCTCGGTGTCTCGAGACACAGCTCCAAAATTGAAAATGGCCAGCGACTGCTCCCACATGAATGGTGCCAGGACTGAAAGCTCTTGCTGGCCCTCACCTTCCTTTGGATGCCCTTCCATACTCCCAACAAACACTGGCACTCTCAGCTTGCCAGCCACCTCACTGTGCTGACCTTGGCTCTCATATTTCCCAAAGCCTAGCTCCGAAATTGAAAACGTCTAGCGACTGCTCCCACACCAAACATGCCAGGACTGAAAGCTGTTGATAGCTGACACCTTCCCTTCGCCGCCCTTCCGGAGCCCCACAAACACTGGCACTCTGAGCTTCCCAGCCAACTCACTGTGCTTACGTTGGCTCTCATGTTTGCCAAAGCCTAGCTCCGAAATTGGAAATGTCCAGCTACTGCTCCCATACCAAAGGTGCCAGGACTGAAAGCTGTTGCTGGCCCTCCCCTTCCTCTGACAGCCCTTCCACAGCCCACCAAACACTGCCGCTCTGAGCTTCCCAGCCATCTCAGTGGGCCTACGTCCCTCTCGGTGTCTCGAGACACAGCTCCAAAATTGAAAATGGCCAGCGACTGCTCCCACATGAATGGTGCCAGGACTGAAAGCTCTTGCTGGCCCTCACCTTCCTTTGGATGCCCTTCCACACTCCCAACAAACACTGGCCCTCTCAGCTTGCCAGCCACCTCACTGTGCTGACCTTGGCTCTCATATTTCCCAAAGCCTAGGTCCGAAATTGAAAACGTCTAGCGACTGCTCCCACACCAAACATGCCAGGACTGAAAGCTGTTCATAGCAGACACCTTCCCTTCGCCGCCCTTCCGGAGCCCCACAAACACTGGCACTCTGAGCTTGCCAGCCAACTCACTGTGCTGACGTTGGCTCTCATATTTTCCAAAGCCTATCTCCGAAATTGAAAACATCTAGCGACTGCTCCCACACCAAACATGCCAGGACTAAAAGCTGTTGCTGGCCCTCCCCTTCCTCTGACAGCCCTTCCACAGCCCACCAAACACTGCCGCTCTGAGCTTCCCAGCCATCTCAGTGGGCCTACGTCCCTCTCGGTGTCTCGAGACACAGCTCCAAAATTAAAAACATCCAGGTGCTCCTCCCACATGAATGGTGCCAGGACTAAAAGCTGTTGCTGGCCCTCCCCTTCCTCTGACAGCCCTTCCACAGCCCACCAAACACTGCCGCTCTGAGCTTCCCAGCCATCTCAGTGGGCCTACGTCCCTCTCGGTGTCTCGAGACACAGCTCCAAAATTGAAAATGGCCAGCGACTGCTCCCACATGAATGGTGCCAGGACTGAAAGCTCTTGCTGGCCCTCACCTTCCTTTGGATGCCCTTCCACACTCCCAACAAACACTGGCCCTCTCAGCTTGCCAGCCACCTCACTGTGCTGACCTTGGCTCTCATATTTCCCAAAGCCTAGCTCCGAAATTGAAAACGTCTAGCGACTGCTCCCACACCAAACATGCCAGGACTGAAAGCTGTTGATAGCTGACACCTTCCCTTCGCCGCCCTTCCAGAGCCCCACAAACACTGGCACTCTGAGCTTCCCAGCCAACTCACTGTGCTTACGTTGGCTCTCATGTTTGCCAAAGCCTAGCTCCGAAATTGGAAATGTACAGCTACTGCTCCCATACCAAAGGTGCCAGGACTGAAAGCTGTTGCTGGCCCTCCCCTTCCCCTGACAGCCCTTCCACAGCCCACCAAACACTGCCGCTCTGAGCTTCCCAGCCATCTCAGTGGGCCTACGTCCCTCTCGGTGTCTCGAGACACAGCTCCAAAATTGAAAATGGCCAGCGACTGCTCCCACATGAATGGTGCCAGGACTGAAAGCTCTTGCTGGCCCTCACCTTCCTTTGGATGCCCTTCCATACTCCCAACAAACACTGGCACTCTCAGCTTGCCAGCCACCTCACTGTGCTGACCTTGGCTCTCATATTTCCCAAAGCCTAGCTCCGAAATTGAAAACGTCTAGCGACTGCTCCCACACCAAACATGCCAGGACTGAAAGCTGTTGATAGCTGACACCTTCCCTTCGCCGCCCTTCCGGAGCCCCACAAACACTGGCACTCTGAGCTTCCCAGCCAACTCACTGTGCTTACGTTGGCTCTCATGTTTGCCAAAGCCTAGCTCCGAAATTGGAAATGTCCAGCTACTGCTCCCATACCAAAGGTGCCAGGACTGAAAGCTGTTGCTGGCCCTCCCCTTCCTCTGACAGCCCTTCCACAGCCCACCAAACACTGCCGCTCTGAGCTTCCCAGCCATCTCAGTGGGCCTACGTCCCTCTCGGTGTCTCGAGACACAGCTCCAAAATTGAAAATGGCCAGCGACTGCTCCCACATGAATGGTGCCAGGACTGAAAGCTCTTGCTGGCCCTCACCTTCCTTTGGATGCCCTTCCACACTCCCAACAAACACTGGCCCTCTCAGCTTGCCAGCCACCTCACTGTGCTGACCTTGGCTCTCATATTTCCCAAAGCCTAGCTCCGAAATTGAAAACGTCTAGCGACTGCTCCCACACCAAACATGCCAGGACTGAAAGCTGTTCATAGCAGACACCTTCCCTTCGCCGCCCTTCCGGAGCCCCACAAACACTGGCACTCTGAGCTTCCCACCAACTCACTGTGCTGACGTTGGCTCTCATATTTTCCAAAGCCTATCTCCGAAATTGAAAACATCTAGCGACTGCTCCCACACCAAACATGCCAGGACTAAAAGCTGTTGCTGGCCCTCCCCTTCCTCTGACAGCCCTTCCACAGCCCACCAAACACTGCCGCTCTGAGCTTCCCAGCCATCTCAGTGGGCCTACGTCCCTCTCGGTGTCTCGAGACACAGCTCCAAAATTAAAAACATCCAGGTGCTCCTCCCACATGAATGGTGCCAGGACTAAAAGCTGTTGCTGGCCCTCCCCTTCGTCTGACAGCCCTTCCACAGCCCACCAAACACTGCCGCTCTGAGCTTCCCAGCCATCTCAGTGGGCCTACGTCCCTCTCGGTGTCTCGAGACACAGCTCCAAAATTGAAAATATTGGTACTCCTCCCACATGAATGGTGCCAGGACTAAAAGATCTTGCTGGCCCTCACCTTGCTTTGGATGCCCTTCCACACTCCCAACAAACACTGGCCCTCTCAGCTTGCCAGCCACCTCACTGTGCTGACCTTGGCTCTCATATTTCCCAAAGCCTAGCTCCGAAATTGAAAACGTCTAGCGACTGCTCCCACACCAAACATGCCAGGACTGAAAGCTGTTGATAGCTGACACCTTCCCTTCGCCGCCCTTCCGGAGCCCCACAAACACTGGCACTCTGAGCTTGCCAGCCACCTCACTGTGCTGACGTTGGCTCTCATATTTCCCAAAGCCTAGCTCCGAATTTGGAAATGTCCAGCTACTGCTCCCATACCAGAGGTGCCAGGACTAAAAGCTGTTGCTGGCCCTCCCCTTCCTCTGACAGCCCTTCCACAGCCCACCAAACACTGCCGCTCTGAGCTTCCCAGCCATCTCAGTGGGCCTACGTCCCTCTCGGTGTCTCGAGACACAGCTCCGAAATTCATAAGATCCAGCGACTGCTCCCACATGAATGGTGCCAGCTCTGAAAGCTCTTGCTGGCCCTCACCTTCCTTTGGATGCCCTTCCATACTCCCAACAAACACTGGCCCTCTCAGCTTGCCAGCCACCTCACTGTGCTGACCTTGGCTCTCATATTTCCCAAAGCCTAGCTCCAAAATTGAAAACGTCTAGCGACTGCTCCCACACCAAACACGCCAGGACTGAAAGCTGTTCATAGCTGACACCTTCCCTTCGCCGCCCTTCCGGAGCCCCACAAACACTGGCACTCTGAGCTTCCCAGCCAACTCACTGTGCTTACGTTGGCTCTCATGTTTGCCAAAGCCCAGCTCCAAAATTGGAAATGTCCAGCGACTGCTCCCATACCAAAGGTGCCAGGACTGAAAGCTGTTGCTGGCCCTCCCCTTCCTCTGACAGCCCTTCCACAGCCCACCAAACACTGCCGCTCTGAGCTTCCCAGCCATCTCAGTGGGCCTACGTCCCTCTCGGTGTCTCGAGACACAGCTCCAAAATTGAAAATGGCCAGCGACTGCTCCCACATGAATGGTGCCAGGACTGATAGCTCTTGCTGGCCCTCACCTTTCTTTGGATGCCCTTCCACACTCCCAACAAACACTGGCCCTCTCAGCTTGCCAGCCACCTCACTGTGCTGACCTTGGCTCTCATATTTCCCAAAGCCTAGCTCCGAAATTGAAAACGTCTAGCGACTGCTCCCACACCAAACATGCCAGGACTGAAAGCTGTTCATAGCAGACACCTTCCCTTCGCCGCCCTTCCGGAGCCCCACAAACACTGGCACTCTGAGCTTCCCAGCCAACTCACTGTGCTTACGTTGGCTCTCATATTTTCCAAAGCCTATCTCCGAAATTGAAAACATCTAGCGACTGCTCCCACACCAAACATGCCAGGACTAAAAGCTGTTGCTGGCCCTCCCCTTCCTCTGACAGCCCTTCCACAGCCCACCAAACACTGCCGCTCTGAGCTTCCCAGCCATCTCAGTGGGCCTACGTCCCTCTCGGTGTCTCGAGACACAGCTCCAAAATTAAAAACATCCAGGTGCTCCTCCCACATGAATGGTGCCAGGAGTAAAAGCTGTTGCTGGCCCTCCCCTTCCTCTGACAGCCCTTCCACAGCCCACCAAACACTGCCGCTCTGAGCTTCCCAGCCATCTCAGTGGGCCTACGTCCCTCTCGGTGTCTCGAGACACAGCTCCGAAATTGAAAATGGCCAGCGACTGCTCCCACATGAATGGTGCCAGGACTGAAAGCTCTTGCTGGCCCTCACCTTCCTCTGACAGCCCTTCCACACTCCCAACAAACACTGGCCCTCTCAGCTTGCCAGCCACCTCACTGTGCTGACCTTGGCTCTTATATTTCCCAAAGCCTAGCTCCGAAATTGAAAACGTCTAGCGACTGCTCCCACACCAAACATGCCAGGACTGAAAGCTGTTGATAGCTGACACCTTCCCTTCGCCGCCCTTCCGGAGCCCCACAAGCACTGGCACTCTGAGCTTCCCAGCCAACTCACTGTGCTTACGTTGGCTCTCATATTTCCCAAAGTCTAGCTGCAAAATTGAAAACGTCTAGCGACTGCTCCCACACCAAACATGCCAGGACTGAAAGCTGTTGATAGCTGACACCTTCCCTTCGCCGCCCTTCCAGAGCCCCACAAACACTGGCACTCTGAGCTTCCCAGCCAACTCACTGTGCTGACGTTGGCTCTCATGTTTGCCAAAGCCCAGCTCCAACATTGGAAATGTCCAGCTACTGCTCCCATACCAGAGGTGCCAGGACTGAAAGCTGTTGCTGGCCCTCCCCTTCCTCTGACAGCCCTTCCACAGCCCACCAAACACTGCCGCTCTGAGCTTCCCAGCCATCTCAGTGGGCCTACGTCCCTCTCTGTGTCTCGAGACACAGCTCCAAAATTGAAAATGGCCAGCGACTGCTCCCACATGAATGGTGCCAGGACTAAAAGCTCTTGCTGGCCCTCACCTTCCTTTGGATGCCCTTCCACACTCCCAACAAACACTGGCCCTCTCAGCTTGCCAGCCACCTCACTGTGCTGACCTTGGCTCTCATATTTCCCAAAGCCTAGCTCCGAAATTGAAAACGTCTAGCGACTGCTCCCACACCAAACATGCCAGGACTGAAAGCTGTTGATAGCTGATACCTTCCCTTCGCCGCCCTTCCGGAGCCCCACAAACACTGGCACTCTGAGCTTGCCAGCCAACTCACTGTGCTGACGTTGGCTCTCATATTTCCCAAAGCCTAGCTCCAAAATTGAAAACATCTAGCGACTGCTCCCACACCAAACATGCCAGGACTAAAAGCTGTTGCTGGCCCTCCCCTTCCTCTGACAGCCCTTCCACAGCCCACCAAACACTGCCGCTCTGAGCTTCCCAGCCATCTCAGTGGGCCTACGTCCCTCTCGGTGTCTCGAGACACAGCTCCAAAATTAAAAATATCCAGGTGCTCCTCCCACATGAATGGTGCCAGGACTAAAAGCTGTTGCTGGCCCTCCCCTTCCTCTGACAGCCCTTCCACAGCCCACCAAACACTGCCGCTCTGAGCTTCCCAGCCATCTCAGTGGGCCTACGTCCCTCTCGGTGTCTCGAGACACAGCTCCAAAATTGAAAATGGCCAGCGACTGCTCCCACATGAATGGTGCCAGGACTGAAAGCTCTTGCTGGCCCTCACCTTCCTTTGGATGCCCTTCCACACTCCCACCAAACACTGGCCCTCTCAGCTTGCCAGCCACCTCACTGTGCTGACCTTGGCTCTCATATTTCCCAAAGCCTAGCTCCGAAATTGAAAACGTCTAGCGACTGCTCCCACACCAAACATGCCAGGACTGAAAGCTGTTCATAGCAGACACCTTCCCTTCGCCGCCCTTCCGGAGCCCCACAAACACTGGCACTCTGAGCTTGCCAGCCAACTCACTGTGCTTACGTTGGCTCTCATGTTTGCCAAAGCACAGCTCCGAAATTGGAAATGTCCAGCTACTGCTCCCATACCAAAGGTGCCAGGACTAAAAGCTGTTGCTGGCCCTCCCCTTCCTCTGACAGCCCTTCCACAGCCCACCAAACACTGCCGCTCTGAGCTTCCCAGCCATCTCAGTGGGCCTACGTCCCTCTCGGTGTCTCGAGACACAGCTCCGAAATTCATAAGATCCAGCGACTGCTCCCACATGAATGGTGCCAGCTCTGAAAGCTCTTGCTGGCCCTCACCTTCCTTTGGATGCCCTTCCACACTCCCACCAAACACTGGCCCTCTCAGCTTGCCAGCCACCTCACTGTGCTGACCTTGGCTCTCATATTTCCCAAAGCCTAGCTCCAAAATTGAAAACGTCTAGCGACTGCTCCCACACCAAACACGCCAGGACTGAAAGCTGTTGATAGCTGACACCTTCCCTTCGCCGCCCTTCCGGAGCCCCACAAACACTGGCACTCTGAGCTTGCCAGCCAACTCACTGTGCTGACGTTGGCTCTCATGTTTGCCAAAGCCCAGCTCCAAAATTGGAAATGTCCAGCTACTGCTCCCATACCAAAGGTGCCAGGACTAAAAGCTGTTGCTGGCCCTCCCCTTCCTCTGACAGCCCTTCCACAGCCCACCAAACACTGCCGCTCTGAGCTTCCCAGCCATCTCAGTGGGCCTACGTCCCTCTCGGTGTCTCGAGACACAGCTCCAAAATTGAAAATGGCCAGCGACTGCTCCCACATGAATGGTGCCAGGACTGAAAGCTCTTGCTGGCCCTCACCTTCCTTTGGATGCCCTTCCATACTCCCAACAAACACTGGTACTCTCAGCTTGCCAGCCACCTCACTGTGCTGACCTTGGCTCTCATATTTCCCAAAGCCTAGCTCCGAAATTGAAAACGTCTAGCGACTGCTCCCACACCAAACATGCCAGGACTGAAAGCTGTTGATAGCTGACACCTTCCCTTCGCCGCCCTTCCGGAGCCCCACAAACACTGGCACTCTGAGCTTCCCAGCCAACTCACTGTGCTTACGTTGGCTCTCATGTTTGCCAAAGCCTAGCTCCGAAATTGGAAATGTCCAGCTACTGCTCCCACACCAAACATGCCAGGACTGAAAGCTGTTCATAGCAGACACCTTCCCTTCGCCGCCCTTCCGGAGCCCCAGAAACACTGGCACTCTGAGCTTCCCACCAACTCACTGTGCTGACGTTGGCTCTCATATTTTCCAAAGCCTAGCTCCGAAATTGGAAACATCTAGCGACTGCTCCCACACCAAACATGCCAGGACTAAAAGCTGTTGCTGGCCCTCCCCTTCCTCTGACAGCCCTTCCACAGCCCACCAAACACTGCCGCTCTGAGCTTCCCAGCCATCTCAGTGGGCCTACGTCCCTCTCGGTGTCTCGAGACACAGCTCCAAAATTGAAAATGGCCAGCGACTGCTCCCACATGAATGGTGCCAGGACTGAAAGCTCTTGCTGGCCCTCACCTTCCTTTGGATGCCCTTCCATACTCCCAACAAACACTGGCCCTCTCAGCTTGCCAGCCACCTCACTGTGCTGACCTTGGCTCTCATATTTCCCAAAGCCTAGCTCCGAAATTGAAAACGTCTAGCGACTGCTCCCACACCAAACATGCCAGGACTGAAAGCTGTTGATAGCTGACACCTTCCCTTCGCCGCCCTTCCGGAGCCCCACAAACACTGGCACTCTGAGCTTCCCAGCCAACTCACTGTGCTTACGTTGGCTCTCATGTTTGCCAAAGCCTAGCTCCGAAATTGGAAATGTCCAGCTACTGCTCCCATACCAAAGGTGCCAGGACTAAAAGCTGTTGCTGGCCCTCCCCTTCCTCTGACAGCCCTTCCACAGCCCACCAAACACTGCCGCTCTGAGCTTCCCAGCCATCTCAGTGGGCCTACGTCCCTCTCGGTGTCTCGAGACACAGCTCCAAAATTGAAAATGGCCAGCGACTGCTCCCACATGAATGGTGCCAGGACTGAAAGCTCTTGCTGGCCCTCACCTTCCTTTGGATGCCCTTCCACACTCCCAACAAACACTGGCCCTCTCAGCTTGCCAGCCACCTCACTGTGCTGACCTTGGCTCTCATATTTCCCAAAGCCTAGCTGCAAAATTGAAAACGTCTAGCGACTGCTCCCACACCAAACATGCCAGGACTGAAAGCTGTTGATAGCTGACACCTTCCCTTCGCCGCCCTTCCGGAGCCCCACAAACACTGGCACTCTCAGCTTGCCAGCCAACTCACTGTGCTGACGTTGGCTCTCATGTTTGCCAAAGCCTAGCTCCGAAATTGGAAATGTCCAGCTACTGCTCCCATACCAAAGGTGCCAGGACTAAAAGCTGTTGCTGGCCCTCCCCTTCCTCTGACAGCCCTTCCACAGCCCACCAAACACTGCCGCTCTGAGCTTCCCAGCCATCTCAGTGGGCCTACGTCCCTCTCGGTGTCTCGAGACACAGCTCCAAAATTAAAAACATCCAGGTGCTCCTCCCACATGAATGGTGCCAGGACTAAAAGCTGTTGCTTGCCCTCCCCTTCCTCTGACAGCCCTTCCACAGCCCACCAAACACTGCCGCTCTGAGCTTCCCAGCCATCTCAGTGGGCCTACGTCCCTCTCGGTGTCTCGAGACACAGCTCCGAAATTGAAAATGGCCAGCGACTGCTCCCACATGAATGGTGCCAGGACTGAAAGCTCTTGCTGGCCCTCACCTTCCTTTGGATGCCCTTCCACACTCCCAACAAACACTGGCCCTCTCAGCTTGCCAGCCACCTCACTGTGCTGACCTTGGCTCTCATATTTCCCAAAGCCTAGCTCCGAAATTGAAAACGTCTAGCAACTGCTCCCACACCAAACATGCCAGGACTGAAAGCTGTTGATAGCTGACACCTTCCCTTCGCCGCCCTTCCGGAGCCCCACAAACACTGGCACTCTGAGCTTGCCAGCCAACTCACTGTGCTTACGTTGGCTCTCATGTTTGCCAAAGCCTAGCTCCGAAATTGGAAATGTCCAGCTACTGCTCCCATACCAAAGGTGCCAGGACTAAAAGCTGTTGCTGGCCCTCCCCTTCCTCTGACAGCCCTTCCACAGCCCACCAAACACTGCCGCTCTGAGCTTCCCAGCCATCTCAGTGGGCCTACGTCCCTCTCGGTGTCTCGAGACACAGCTCCAAAATTGAAAATGGCCAGCGACTGCTCCCACATGAATGGTGCCAGGACTGAAAGCTCTTGCTGGCCCTCACCTTCCTTTGGATGCCCTTCCACACTCCCAACAAACACTGGCCCTCTCAGCTTGCCAGCCACCTCACTGTGCTGACCTTGGCTCTCATATTTCCCAAAGCCTAGCTCCAAAATTGAAAACGTCTAGCGACTGCTCCCACACCAAACATGCCAGGACTGAAAGCTGTTGATAGCTGACACCTTCCCTTCGCCGCCCTTCCGGAGCCCCACAAACACTGGCACTCTGAGCTTGCCAGCCAACTCACTGTGCTGACGTTGGCTCTCATGTTTGCCAAAGCCTAGCTCCGAAATTGGAAATGTCCAGCTACTGCTCCCATACCAAAGGTGCCAGGACTGAAAGCTGTTGCTGGCCCTCACCTTCCTCTGACAGCCCTTCCACAGCCCACCAAACACTGCCGCTCTGAGCTTCCCAGCCATCTCAGTGGGCCTACGTCCCTCTCGGTGTCTCGAGACACAGCTCCAAAATTGAAAATGGCCAGCGACTGCTCCCACATGAATGGTGCCAGGACTGAAAGCTCTTGCTGGCCCTCACCTTTCTTTGGATGCCCTTCCACACTCCCAACAAACACTGGCCCTCTCAGCTTGCCAGCCACCTCACTGTGCTGACCTTGGCTCTCATATTTCCCAAAGCCTAGCTCTGAAATTGAAAACGTCTAGCGACTGCTCCCACACCAAACATGCCAGGACTGAAAGCTGTTGATAGCAGACACCTTCCCTCCGCCGCCCTTCCGGAGCCCCACAAACACTGGCACTCTGAGCTTGCCAGCCAACTCACTGTGCTGACGTTGGCTCTCATATTTTCCAAAGCCTATCTCCGAAATTGAAAACATCTAGCGACTGCTCCCACACCAAACATGCCAGGACTAAAAGCTGTTGCTGGCCCTCCCCTTACTCTGACAGCCCTTCCACAGCCCACCAAACACTGCCGCTCTGAGCTTCCCAGCCATCTCAGTGGGCCTACGTCCCTCTCGGTGTCTCGAGACACAGCTCCAAAATTAAAAACATCCAGGTGCTCCTCCCACATGAATGGTGCCAGGACTAAAAGCTGTTGCTGGCCCTCCCCTTCCTCTGACAGCCCTTCCACAGCCCACCAAACACTGCCGCTCTGAGCTTCCCAGCCATCTCAGTGGGCCTACGTCCCTCTCGGTGTCTCGAGACACAGCTCCAAAATTGAAAATGGCCAGCGACTGCTCCCACATGAATGGTGCCAGGACTGAAAGCTCTTGCTGGCCCTCACCTTCCTTTGGATGCCCTTCCACACTCCCAACAAACACTGGCCCTCTCAGCTTGCCAGCCACCTCACTGTGCTGACCTTGGCTCTCATATTTCCCAAAGCCTAGCTCCGAAATTGAAAACGTCTAGCGACTGCTCCCACACCAAACATGCCAGGACTGAAAGCTGTTGATAGCTGACACCTTCCCTTCGCCGCCCTTCCGGAGCCCCACAAACACTGGCACTCTGAGCTTCCCAGCCAACTCACTGTGCTTACGTTGGCTCTCATATTTCCCAAAGCCTACCTCCAAAATTGAAAACGTCTAGCGACTGCTCCCACACCAAACATGCCAGGACTGAAAGCTGTTGATAGCTGACACCTTCCCTTCGCCGCCCTTCCAGAGCCCCACAAACACTGGCACTCTGAGCTTCCCAGCCAACTCACTGTGCTTACGTTGGCTCTCATGTTTGCCAAAGCCTAGCTCCGAAATTGGAAATGTCCAGCTACTGCTCCCATACCAAAGGTGCCAGGACTGAAAGCTGTTGCTGGCCCTCCCCTTCCTCTGACAGCCCTTCCACAGCCCACCAAACACTGGCACTCTGAGCTTCCCAGCCATCTCAGTGGGCCTACGTCCCTCTCGGTGTCTCGAGACACAGCTCCAAAATTGAAAATGGCCAGCGACTGCTCCCACATGAATGGTGCCAGGACTGAAAGCTCTTGCTGGCCCTCACCTTCCTTTGGATGCCCTTCCACACTCCCAACAAACACTGGCCCTCTCAGCTTGCCAGCCACCTCACTGTGCTGACCTTGGCTCTCATATTTCCCAAAGCCTAGCTCCAAAATTGAAAACGTCTAGCGACTGCTCCCACACCAAACATGCCAGGACTGAAAGCTGTTGATAGCTGACACCTTCCCTTCGCCGCCCTTCCGGAGCCCCACAAACACTGGCACTCTGAGCTTGCCAGCCAACTCACTGTGCTTACGTTGGCTCTCATGTTTGCCAAAGCCTAGCTCCGAAATTGGAAATGTCCAGCTACTGCTCCCATACCAAAGGTGCCAGGACTGAAAGCTGTTGCTGGCCCTCACCTTCCTCTGACAGCCCTTCCACAGCCCACCAAACACTGCCGCTCTGAGCTTCCCAGCCATCTCAGTGGGCCTACGTCCCTCTCGGTGTCTCGAGACACAGCTCCAAAATTGAAAATGGCCAGCGACTGCTCCCACATGAATGGTGCCAGGACTAAAAGCTCTTGCTGGCCCTCACCTTTCTTTGGATGCCCTTCCACACTCCCAACAAACACTGGCCCTCTCAGCTTGCCAGCCACCTCACTGTGCTGACCTTGGCTCTCATATTTCCCAAAGCCTAGCTCTGAAATTGAAAACGTCTAGCGACTGCTCCCACACCAAACATGCCAGGACTGAAAGCTGTTCATAGCAGACACCTTCCCTTCGCCGCCCTTCCGGAGCCCCACAAACACTGGCACTCTGAGCTTGCCAGCCAACTCACTGTGCTGACGTTGGCTCTCATATTTTCCAAAGCCTATCTCCGAAATTGAAAACATCTAGCGACTGCTCCCACACCAAACATGCCAGGACTAAAAGCTGTTGCTGGCCCTCCCCTTCCTCTGACAGCCCTTCCACAGCCCACCAAACACTGCCGCTCTGAGCTTCCCAGCCATCTCAGTGGGCCTACGTCCCTCTCGGTGTCTCGAGACACAGCTCCGAAATTAAAAACATCCAGGTGCTCCTCCCACATGAATGGTGCCAGGACTAAAAGCTGTTGCTGGCCCTCCCCTTCCTCTGACAGCCCTTCCACAGCCCACCAAACACTGCCGCTCTGAGCTTCCCAGCCATCTCAGTGGGCCTACGTCCCTCTCGGTGTCTCGAGACACAGCTCCAAAATTGAAAATGGCCAGCGACTGCTCCCACATGAATGGTGCCAGGACTGAAAGCTCTTGCTGGCCCTCACCTTCCTTTGGATGCCCTTCCACACTCCCAACAAACACTGGCCCTCTCAGCTTGCCAGCCACCTCACTGTGCTGACCTTGGCTCTCATATTTCCCAAAGCCTAGCTCCGAAATTGAAAACGTCTAGCGACTGCTCCCACACCAAACATGCCTGGACTGAAAGCTGTTGATAGCTGACACCTTCCCTTCGCCGCCCTTCCGGAGCCCCACAAACACTGGCACTCTGAGCTTCCCAGCCAACTCACTGTGCTTACGTTGGCTCTCATATTTCCCAAAGCCTAGCTCCAAAATTGAAAACGTCTAGCGACTGCTCCCACACCAAACATGCCAGGACTGAAAGCTGTTCATAGCAGACACCTTCCCTTCGCCGCCCTTCCGGAGCCCCACAAACACTGGCACTCTGAGCTTGCCAGCCAACTCACTGTGCTGACGTTGGCTCTCATATTTTCCAAAGCCTATCTCCGAAATTGAAAACATCTAGCGACTGCTCCCACACCAAACATGCCAGGACTAAAAGCTGTTGCTGGCCCTCCCCTTCCTCTGACAGCCCTTCCACAGCCCACCAAACACTGCCGCTCTGAGCTTCCCAGCCATCTCAGTGGGCCTACGTCCCTCTCGGTGTCTCGAGACACAGCTCCGAAATTAAAAACATCCAGGTGCTCCTCCCACATGAATGGTGCCAGGACTAAAAGCTGTTGCTGGCCCTCCCCTTCCTCTGACAGCCCTTCCACAGCCCACCAAACACTGCCGCTCTGAGCTTCCCAGCCATCTCAGTGGGCCTACGTCCCTCTCGGTGTCTCGAGACACAGCTCCAAAATTGAAAATGGCCAGCGACTGCTCCCACATGAATGGTGCCAGGACTGAAAGCTCTTGCTGGCCCTCACCTTCCTTTGGATGCCCTTCCACACTCCCAACAAACACTGGCCCTCTCAGCTTGCCAGCCACCTCACTGTGCTGACCTTGGCTCTCATATTTCCCAAAGCCTAGCTCCGAAATTGAAAACGTCTAGCGACTGCTCCCACACCAAACATGCCAGGACTGAAAGCTGTTGATAGCTGACACCTTCCCTTCGCCGCCCTTCCGGAGCCCCACAAACACTGGCACTCTGAGCTTGCCAGCCAACTCACTGTGCTTACGTTGGCTCTCATGTTTGCCAAAGCCTAGCTCCGAAATTGGAAATGTCCAGCTACTGCTCCCATACCAAAGGTGCCAGGACTAAAAGCTGTTGCTGGCCCTCCCCTTCCTCTGACAGCCCTTCCACAGCCCACCAAACACTGCCGCTCTGAGCTTCCCAGCCATCTCAGTGGGCCTACGTCCCTCTCGGTGTCTCGAGACACAGCTCCAAAATTGAAAATGGCCAGCGACTGCTCCCACATGAATGGTGCCAGGACTGAAAGCTCTTGCTGGCCCTCACCTTCCTTTGGATGCCCTTCCACACTCCCAACAAACACTGGCCCTCTCAGCTTGCCAGCCACCTCACTGTGCTGACCTTGGCTCTCATATTTCCCAAAGCCTAGCTGCAAAATTGAAAACGTCTAGCGACTGCTCCCACACCAAACATGCCAGGACTGAAAGCTGTTGATAGCTGACACCTTCCCTTCGCCGCCCTTCCGGAGCCCCACAAACACTGGCACTCTGAGCTTGCCAGCCAACTCACTGTGCTGACGTTGGCTCTCATGTTTGCCAAAGCCTAGCTCCGAAATTGGAAATGTCCAGCTACTGCTCCCATACCAAAGGTGCCAGGACTGAAAGCTGTTGCTGGCCCTCACCTTCCTCTGACAGCCCTTCCACAGCCCACCAAACACTGCCGCTCTGAGCTTCCCAGCCATCTCAGTGGGCCTACGTCCCTCTCGGTGTCTCGAGACACAGCTCCAAAATTGAAAATGGCCAGCGACTGCTCCCACATGAATGGTGCCAGGACTAAAAGCTCTTGCTGGCCCTCACCTTTCTTTGGATGCCCTTCCACACTCCCAACAAACACTGGCCCTCTCAGCTTGCCAGCCACCTCACTGTGCTGACCTTGGCTCTCATATTTCCCAAAGCCTAGCTCTGAAATTGAAAACGTCTAGCGACTGCTCCCACACCAAACATGCCAGGACTGAAAGCTGTTCATAGCAGACACCTTCCCTTCGCCGCCCTTCCGGAGCCCCACAAACACTGGCACTCTGAGCTTGCCAGCCAACTCACTGTGCTGACGTTGGCTCTCATATTTTCCAAAGCCTATCTCCGAAATTGAAAACGTCTAGCGACTGCTCCCACACCAAACATGCCAGGACTGAAAGCTGTTGATAGCTGACACCTTCCCTTCGCCGCCCTTCCGGAGCCCCACAAACACTGGCACTCTGAGCTTCCCAGCCAACTCACTGTGCTTACGTTGGCTCTCATGTTTGCCAAAGCCTAGCTCCGAAATTGGAAATGTCCAGCTACTGCTCCCATACCAAAGGTGCCAGGACTGAAAGCTGTTGCTGGCCCTCCCCTTCCTCTGACAGCCCTTCCACAGCCCACCAAACACTGGCACTCTGAGCTTCCCAGCCATCTCAGTGGGCCTACGTCCCTCTCGGTGTCTCGAGACACAGCTCCAAAATTGAAAATGGCCAGCGACTGCTCCCACATGAATGGTGCCAGGACTGAAAGCTCTTGCTGGCCCTCACCTTCCTTTGGATGCCCTTCCACACTCCCAACAAACACTGGCCCTCTCAGCTTGCCAGCCACCTCACTGTGCTGACATTGGCTCTCATATTTCCCAAAGCCTAGCTCCGAAATTGAAAACGTCTAGCGACTGCTCCCACACCAAACATGCCAGGACTGAAAGCTGTTGATAGCTGACACCTTCCCTTCGCCGCCCTTCCGGAGCCCCACAAACACTGGCACTCTGAGCTTCCCAGCCAACTCACTGTGCTTACGTTGGCTCTCATGTTTGCCAAAGCCTAGCTCCGAAATTGGAAATGTCCAGCTACTGCTCCCATACCAAAGGTGCCAGGACTAAAAGCTGTTGCTGGCCCTCCCCTTCCTCTGACAGCCCTTCCACAGCCCACCAAACACTGCCGCTCTGAGCTTCCCAGCCATCTCAGTGGGCCTACGTCCCTCTCGGTGTCTCGAGACACAGCTCCAAAATTGAAAATGGCCAGCGACTGCTCCCACATGAATGGTGCCAGGACTGAAAGCTCTTGCTGGCCCTCACCTTCCTTTGGATGCCCTTCCACACTCCCAACAAACACTGGCCCTCTCAGCTTGCCAGCCACCTCACTGTGCTGACCTTGGCTCTCATATTTCCCAAAGCCTAGCTGCAAAATTGAAAACGTCTAGCGACTGCTCCCACACCAAACATGCCAGGACTGAAAGCTGTTGATAGCTGACACCTTCCCTTCGCCGCCCTTCCGGAGCCCCACAAACACTGGCACTCTGAGCTTGCCAGCCAACTCACTGTGCTGACGTTGGCTCTCATGTTTGCCAAAGCCTAGCTCCGAAATTGGAAATGTCCAGCTACTGCTCCCATACCAAAGGTGCCAGGACTGAAAGCTGTTGCTGGCCCTCACCTTCCTCTGACAGCCCTTCCACAGCCCACCAAACACTGCCGCTCTGAGCTTCCCAGCCATCTCAGTGGGCCTACGTCCCTCTCGGTGTCTCGAGACACAGCTCCAAAATTGAAAATGGCCAGCGACTGCTCCCACATGAATGGTGCCAGGACTAAAAGCTCTTGCTGGCCCTCACCTTTCTTTGGATGCCCTTCCACACTCCCAACAAACACTGGCCCTCTCAGCTTGCCAGCCACCTCACTGTGCTGACCTTGGCTCTCATATTTCCCAAAGCCTAGCTCTGAAATTGAAAACGTCTAGCGACTGCTCCCACACCAAACATGCCAGGACTGAAAGCTGTTCATAGCAGACACCTTCCCTTCGCCGCCCTTCCGGAGCCCCACAAACACTGGCACTCTGAGCTTGCCAGCCAACTCACTGTGCTGACGTTGGCTCTCATATTTTCCAAAGCCTATCTCCGAAATTGAAAACGTCTAGCGACTGCTCCCACACCAAACATGCCAGGACTGAAAGCTGTTGATAGCTGACACCTTCCCTTCGCCGCCCTTCCAGAGCCCCACAAACACTGGCACTCTGAGCTTCCCAGCCAACTCACTGTGCTTACGTTGGCTCTCATGTTTGCCAAAGCCTAGCTCCGAAATTGGAAATGTCCAGCTACTGCTCCCATACCAAAGGTGCCAGGACTGAAAGCTGTTGCTGGCCCTCCCCTTCCTCTGACAGCCCTTCCACAGCCCACCAAACACTGGCACTCTGAGCTTCCCAGCCATCTCAGTGGGCCTACGTCCCTCTCGGTGTCTCGAGACACAGCTCCAAAATTGAAAATGGCCAGCGACTGCTCCCACATGAATGGTGCCAGGACTGAAAGCTCTTGCTGGCCCTCACCTTCCTTTGGATGCCCTTCCACACTCCCAACAAACACTGGCCCTCTCAGCTTGCCAGCCACCTCACTGTGCTGACCTTGGCTCTCATATTTCCCAAAGCCTAGCTCCGAAATTGAAAACGTCTAGCGACTGCTCCCACACCAAACATGCCTGGACTGAAAGCTGTTGATAGCTGACACCTTCCCTTCGCCGCCCTTCCGGAGCCCCACAAACACTGGCACTCTGAGCTTCCCAGCCAACTCACTGTGCTTACGTTGGCTCTCATATTTCCCAAAGCCTAGCTCCAAAATTGAAAACGTCTAGCGACTGCTCCCACACCAAACATGCCAGGACTGAAAGCTGTTCATAGCAGACACCTTCCCTTCGCCGCCCTTCCGGAGCCCCACAAACACTGGCACTCTGAGCTTGCCAGCCAACTCACTGTGCTGACGTTGGCTCTCATATTTTCCAAAGCCTATCTCCGAAATTGAAAACATCTAGCGACTGCTCCCACACCAAACATGCCAGGACTAAAAGCTGTTGCTGGCCCTCCCCTTCCTCTGACAGCCCTTCCACAGCCCACCAAACACTGCCGCTCTGAGCTTCCCAGCCATCTCAGTGGGCCTACGTCCCTCTCGGTGTCTCGAGACACAGCTCCGAAATTAAAAACATCCAGGTGCTCCTCCCACATGAATGGTGCCAGGACTAAAAGCTGTTGCTGGCCCTCCCCTTCCTCTGACAGCCCTTCCACAGCCCACCAAACACTGCCGCTCTGAGCTTCCCAGCCATCTCAGTGGGCCTACGTCCCTCTCGGTGTCTCGAGACACAGCTCCAAAATTGAAAATGGCCAGCGACTGCTCCCACATGAATGGTGCCAGGACTGAAAGCTCTTGCTGGCCCTCACCTTCCTTTGGATGCCCTTCCACACTCCCAACAAACACTGGCCCTCTCAGCTTGCCAGCCACCTCACTGTGCTGACCTTGGCTCTCATATTTCCCAAAGCCTAGCTCCGAAATTGAAAACGTCTAGCGACTGCTCCCACACCAAACATGCCAGGACTGAAAGCTGTTGATAGCTGACACCTTCCCTTCGCCGCCCTTCCGGAGCCCCACAAACACTGGCACTCTGAGCTTGCCAGCCAACTCACTGTGCTTACGTTGGCTCTCATGTTTGCCAAAGCCTAGCTCCGAAATTAGAAATGTCCAGCTACTGCTCCCATACCAAAGGTGCCAGGACTAAAAGCTGTTGCTGGCCCTCCCCTTCCTCTGACAGCCCTTCCACAGCCCACCAAACACTGCCGCTCTGAGCTTCCCAGCCATCTCAGTGGGCCTACGTCCCTCTCGGTGTCTCGAGACACAGCTCCAAAATTGAAAATGGCCAGCGACTGCTCCCACATGAATGGTGCCAGGACTAAAAGCTCTTGCTGGCCCTCACCTTTCTTTGGATGCCCTTCCACACTCCCAACAAACACTGGCCCTCTCAGCTTGCCAGCCACCTCACTGTGCTGACCTTGGCTCTCATATTTCCCAAAGCCTAGCTCTGAAATTGAAAACGTCTAGCGACTGCTCCCACACCAAACATGCCAGGACTGAAAGCTGTTCATAGCAGACACCTTCCCTTCGCCGCCCTTCCGGAGCCCCACAAACACTGGCACTCTGAGCTTGCCAGCCAACTCACTGTGCTGACGTTGGCTCTCATATTTTCCAAAGCCTATCTCCGAAATTGAAAACGTCTAGCGACTGCTCCCACACCAAACATGCCAGGACTGAAAGCTGTTGATAGCTGACACCTTCCCTTCGCCGCCCTTCCAGAGCCCCACAAACACTGGCACTCTGAGCTTCCCAGCCAACTCACTGTGCTTACGTTGGCTCTCATGTTTGCCAAAGCCTAGCTCCGAAATTGGAAATGTCCAGCTACTGCTCCCATACCAAAGGTGCCAGGACTGAAAGCTGTTGCTGGCCCTCCCCTTCCTCTGACAGCCCTTCCACAGCCCACCAAACACTGGCACTCTGAGCTTCCCAGCCATCTCAGTGGGCCTACGTCCCTCTCGGTGTCTCGAGACACAGCTCCAAAATTGAAAATGGCCAGCGACTGCTCCCACATGAATGGTGCCAGGACTGAAAGCTCTTGCTGGCCCTCACCTTCCTTTGGATGCCCTTCCACACTCCCAACAAACACTGGCCCTCTCAGCTTGCCAGCCACCTCACTGTGCTGACATTGGCTCTCATATTTCCCAAAGCCTAGCTCCGAAATTGAAAACGTCTAGCGACTGCTCCCACACCAAACATGCCAGGACTGAAAGCTGTTGATAGCTGACACCTTCCCTTCGCCGCCCTTCCGGAGCCCCACAAACACTGGCACTCTGAGCTTCCCAGCCAACTCACTGTGCTTACGTTGGCTCTCATGTTTGCCAAAGCCTAGCTCCGAAATTGGAAATGTCCAGCTACTGCTCCCATACCAAAGGTGCCAGGACTAAAAGCTGTTGCTGGCCCTCCCCTTCCTCTGACAGCCCTTCCACAGCCCACCAAACACTGCCGCTCTGAGCTTCCCAGCCATCTCAGTGGGCCTACGTCCCTCTCGGTGTCTCGAGACACAGCTCCAAAATTGAAAATGGCCAGCGACTGCTCCCACATGAATGGTGCCAGGACTGAAAGCTCTTGCTGGCCCTCACCTTCCTTTGGATGCCCTTCCACACTCCCAACAAACACTGGCCCTCTCAGCTTGCCAGCCACCTCACTGTGCTGACCTTGGCTCTCATATTTCCCAAAGCCTAGCTGCAAAATTGAAAACGTCTAGCGACTGCTCCCACACCAAACATGCCAGGACTGAAAGCTGTTGATAGCTGACACCTTCCCTTCGCCGCCCTTCCGGAGCCCCACAAACACTGGCACTCTGAGCTTGCCAGCCAACTCACTGTGCTGACGTTGGCTCTCATGTTTGCCAAAGCCTAGCTCCGAAATTGGAAATGTCCAGCTACTGCTCCCATACCAAAGGTGCCAGGACTGAAAGCTGTTGCTGGCCCTCACCTTCCTCTGACAGCCCTTCCACAGCCCACCAAACACTGCCGCTCTGAGCTTCCCAGCCATCTCAGTGGGCCTACGTCCCTCTCGGTGTCTCGAGACACAGCTCCAAAATTGAAAATGGCCAGCGACTGCTCCCACATGAATGGTGCCAGGACTAAAAGCTCTTGCTGGCCCTCACCTTTCTTTGGATGCCCTTCCACACTCCCAACAAACACTGGCCCTCTCAGCTTGCCAGCCACCTCACTGTGCTGACCTTGGCTCTCATATTTCCCAAAGCCTAGCTCTGAAATTGAAAACGTCTAGCGACTGCTCCCACACCAAACATGCCAGGACTGAAAGCTGTTCATAGCAGACACCTTCCCTTCGCCGCCCTTCCGGAGCCCCACAAACACTGGCACTCTGAGCTTGCCAGCCAACTCACTGTGCTGACGTTGGCTCTCATATTTTCCAAAGCCTATCTCCGAAATTGAAAACGTCTAGCGACTGCTCCCACACCAAACATGCCAGGACTGAAAGCTGTTGATAGCTGACACCTTCCCTTCGCCGCCCTTCCAGAGCCCCACAAACACTGGCACTCTGAGCTTCCCAGCCAACTCACTGTGCTTACGTTGGCTCTCATGTTTGCCAAAGCCTAGCTCCGAAATTGGAAATGTCCAGCTACTGCTCCCATACCAAAGGTGCCAGGACTGAAAGCTGTTGCTGGCCCTCCCCTTCCTCTGACAGCCCTTCCACAGCCCACCAAACACTGGCACTCTGAGCTTCCCAGCCATCTCAGTGGGCCTACGTCCCTCTCGGTGTCTCGAGACACAGCTCCAAAATTGAAAATGGCCAGCGACTGCTCCCACATGAATGGTGCCAGGACTGAAAGCTCTTGCTGGCCCTCACCTTCCTTTGGATGCCCTTCCACACTCCCAACAAACACTGGCCCTCTCAGCTTGCCAGCCACCTCACTGTGCTGACATTGGCTCTCATATTTCCCAAAGCCTAGCTCCGAAATTGAAAACGTCTAGCGACTGCTCCCACACCAAACATGCCAGGACTGAAAGCTGTTGATAGCTGACACCTTCCCTTCGCCGCCCTTCCGGAGCCCCACAAACACTGGCACTCTGAGCTTCCCAGCCAACTCACTGTGCTTACGTTGGCTCTCATGTTTGCCAAAGCCTAGCTCCGAAATTGGAAATGTCCAGCTACTGCTCCCATACCAAAGGTGCCAGGACTGAAAGCTGTTGCTGGCCCTCACCTTCCTCTGACAGCCCTTCCACAGCCCACCAAACACTGCCGCTCTGAGCTTCCCAGCAATCTCAGTGGGCCTACGTCCCTCTCGGTGTCTCGAGACACAGCTCCAAAATTGAAAATGGCCAGCGACTGCTCCCACATGAATGGTGCCAGGACTAAAAGCTCTTGCTGGCCCTCACCTTTCTTTGGATGCCCTTCCACACTCCCAACAAACACTGGCCCTCTCAGCTTGCCAGCCACCTCACTGTGCTGACCTTGGCTCTCATATTTCCCAAAGCCTAGCTCCGAAATTGAAAACGTCTAGCGACTGCTCCCACACCAAACATGCCAGGACTGAAAGCTGTTCATAGCAGACACCTTCCCTTCGCCGCCCTTCCGGAGCCCCACAAACACTGGCACTCTGAGCTTGCCAGCCAACTCACTGTGCTGACGTTGGCTCTCATATTTTCCAAAGCCTATCTCCGAAATTGAAAACATCTAGCGACTGCTCCCACACCAAACATGCCAGGACTAAAAGCTGTTGCTGGCCCTCCCCTTCCTCTGACAGCCCTTCCACAGCCCACCAAACACTGCCGCTCTGAGCTTCCCAGCCATCTCAGTGGGCCTACGTCCCTCTCGGTGTCTCGAGACACAGCTCCGAAATTAAAAACATCCAGGTGCTCCTCCCACATGAATGGTGCCAGGACTAAAAGCTGTTGCTGGCCCTCCCCTTCCTCTGACAGCCCTTCCACAGCCCACCAAACACTGCCGCTCTGAGCTTCCCAGCCATCTCAGTGGGCCTACGTCCCTCTCGGTGTCTCGAGACACAGCTCCAAAATTGAAAATGGCCAGCGACTGCTCCCACATGAATGGTGCCAGGACTGAAAGCTCTTGCTGGCCCTCACCTTCCTTTGGATGCCCTTCCACACTCCCAACAAACACTGGCCCTCTCAGCTTGCCAGCCACCTCACTGTGCTGACCTTGGCTCTCATATTTCCCAAAGCCTAGCTCCGAAATTGAAAACGTCTAGCGACTGCTCCCACACCAAACATGCCAGGACTGAAAGCTGTTGATAGCTGACACCTTCCCTTCGCCGCCCTTCCGGAGCCCCACAAACACTGGCACTCTGAGCTTCCCAGCCAACTCACTGTGCTTACGTTGGCTCTCATATTTCCCAAAGCCTAGCTCCAAAATTGAAAACGTCTAGCGACTGCTCCCACACCAATCATGCCAGGACTGAAAGCTGTTCATAGCAGACACCTTCCCTTCGCCGCCCTTCCGGAGCCCCACAAACACTGGCACTCTGAGCTTGCCAGCCAACTCACTGTGCTGACGTTGGCTCTCATATTTTCCAAAGCCTATCTCCGAAATTGAAAACATCTAGCGACTGCTCCCACACCAAACATGCCAGGACTAAAAGCTGTTGCTGGCCCTCCCCTTCCTCTGACAGCCCTTCCACAGCCCACCAAACACTGCCGCTCTGAGCTTCCCAGCCATCTCAGTGGGCCTACGTCCCTCTCGGTGTCTCGAGACACAGCTCCAAAAATTGAAAATGGCCAGCGACTGCTCCCACATGAATGGTGCCAGGACTGAAAGCTGTTGCTGGCCCTCACCTTCCTTTGGATGCCCTTCCACACTCCCAACAACCACTGGCCCTCTCAGCTTGCCAGCCACCTCACTGTGCTGACCTTGGCTCTCATATTTCCCAAAGCCTAGCTCCGAAATTGAAAACGTCTAGCGACTGCTCCCACACCAAACATGCCAGGACTGAAAGCTGTTGATAGCTGATACCTTCCCTTCGCCGCCCTTCCGGAGCCCCACAAACACTGGCACTCTGAGCTTGCCAGCCAACTCACTGTGCTGACGTTGGCTCTCATATTTCCCAAAGCCTAGCTCCAAAATTGAAAACATCTAGCGACTGCTCCCACACCAAACATGCCAGGACTGAAAGCTGTTGCTGGCCCTCCCCTTCCTCTGACAGCCCTTCCACAGCCCACCAAACACTGCCGCTCTGAGCTTCCCAGCCATCTCAGTGGACCTACGTCCCTCTCGGTGTCTCGAGACACAGCTCCAAAATTAAAAACATCCAGGTGCTCCTCCCACATGAATGGTGCCAGGACTAAAAGCTGTTGCTGGCCCTCCCCTTCCTCTGACAGCCCTTCCACAGCCCACCAAACACTGCCGCTCTGAGCTTCCCAGCCATCTCAGTGGGCCTACGTCCCTCTCGGTGTCTCGAGACACAGCTCCAAAATTGAAAATGGCCAGCGACTGCTCCCACATGAATGGTGCCAGGACTGAAAGCTCTTGCTGGCCCTCACCTTCCTTTGGATGCCCTTCCACACTCCCAACAAACACTGGCCCTCTCAGCTTGCCAGCCACCTCACTGTGCTGACCTTGGCTCTCATATTTCCCAAAGCCTAGCTCCGAAATTGAAAACGTCTAGCGACTGCTCCCACACCAAACATGCCAGGACTGAAAGCTGTTGATAGCTGACACCTTCCCTTCGCCGCCCTTCCGGAGCCCCACAAACACTGGCACTCTGAGCTTCCCAGCCAACTCACTGTGCTTACGTTGGCTCTCATATTTCCCAAAGCCTAGCTGCAAAATTGAAAACGTCTAGCGACTGCTCCCACACCAAACATGCCAGGACTAAAAGCTGTTGCTGGCCCTCCCCTTCCTCTGACAGCCCTTCCACAGCCCACCAAACACTGCCGCTCTGAGCTTCCCAGCCATCTCAGTGGGCCTACGTCCCTCTCGGTGTCTCGAGACACAGCTCCAAAATTGAAAATGGCCAGCGACTGCTCCCACATGAATGGTGCCAGGACTGAAAGCTCTTGCTGGCCCTCACCTTCCTTTGGATGCCCTTCCACACTCCCACCAAACACTGGCCCTCTCAGCTTGCCAGCCACCTCACTGTGCTGACCTTGGCTCTCATATTTCCCAAAGCCTAGCTCCGAAATTGAAAACGTCTAGCGACTGCTCCCACACCAAACATGCCAGGACTGAAAGCTGTTGATAGCTGACACCTTCCCTTCGCCGCCCTTCCGGAGCCCCACAAACACTGGCACTCTGAGCTTCCCAGCCAACTCACTGTGCTTACGTTGGCTCTCATGTTTGCCAAAGCCTAGCTCCAAAATTGGAAATGTCCAGCTACTGCTCCCATACCAAAGGTGCCAGGACTGAAAGCTGTTGCTGGCCCTCCCCTTCCTCTGACAGCCCTTCCACAGCCCACCAAACACTGCCGCTCTGAGCTTCCCAGCCATCTCAGTGGGCCTACGTCCCTCTCGGTGTCTCGAGACACAGCTCCAAAATTGAAAATGGCCAGCGACTGCTCCCACATGAATGGTGCCAGGACTGAAAGCTCTTGCTGGCCCTCACCTTCCTTTGGATGCCCTTCCACACTCCCACCAAACACTGGCCCTCTCAGCTTGCCAGCCACCTCACTGTGCTGACCTTGGCTCTCATATTTCCCAAAGCCTAGCTGCAAAATTGAAAACGTCTAGCGACTGCTCCCACACCAAACATGCCAGGACTGAAAGCTGTTGATAGCAGACACCTTCCCTTCGCCGCCCTTCCGGAGCCCCACAAACACTGGCACTCTGAGCTTGCCAGCCAACTCACTGTGCTGACGTTGGCTCTCATATTTCCGAAAGCCTAGCTCCAAAATTGAAAACATCTAGCGACTGCTCCCACACCAAACATGCCAGGACTGAAAGCTGTTGCTGGCCCTCCCCTTCCTCTGACAGCCCTTCCACAGCCCACCAAACACTGCCGCTCTGAGCTTCCCAGCCATCTCAGTGGGCCTACGTCCCTCTCGGTGTCTCGAGACACAGCTCCAAAATTCAAAACATCCAGGTACTACACCCATACCAGAGGTGCCAGGACTAAAAGCTGTTGCTGGCCCTCCCCTTCCTCTGACAGCCCTTCCACAGCCCACCAAACACTGCCGCTCTGAGCTTCCCAGCCATCTCAGTGGGCCTACGTCCCTCTCGGTGTCTCGAGACACAGCTCCAAAATTGAAAATGGCCAGCGACTGCTCCCACATGAATGGTGCCAGGACTGAAAGCTCTTGCTGGCCCTCACCTTCCTTTGGATGCCCTTCCACACTCCCAACAAACACTGGCCCTCTCAGCTTGCCAGCCACCTCACTGTGCTGACCTTGGCTCTCATATTTCCCAAAGCCTAGCTCCAAAATTGAAAACGTCTAGCGACTGCTCCCACACCAAACATGCCAGGACTGAAAGCTGTTGATAGCTGACACCTTCCCTTCGCCGCCCTTCCGGAGCCCCAGAAACACTGGCACTCTGAGCTTGCCAGCCAACTCACTGTGCTGACGTTGGCTCTCATATTTCCCAAAGCCTAGCTCCAAAATTGAAAACATCTAGCGACTGCTCCCACACCAAACATGCCAGGACTAAAAGCTGTTGCTGGCCCTCCCCTTCCTCTGACAGCCCTTCCACAGCCCACCAAACACTGCCACTCTGAGCTTCCCAGCCATCTCAGTGGGCCTACGTCCCTCTCGGTGTCTCGAGACACAGCTCCAAAATTAAAAATATCCAGGTGCTCCTCCCACATGAATGGTGCCAGGACTAAAAGCTGTTGCTGGCCCTCCCCTTCCTCTGACAGCCCTTCCACAGCCCACCAAACACTGCCGCTCTGAGCTTCCCAGCCATCTCAGTGGGCCTACGTCCCTCTCGGTGTCTCGAGACACAGCTCCGAAATTGAAAATGGCCAGCGACTGCTCCCACATGAATGGTGCCAGGACTGAAAGCTCTTGCTGGCCCTCACCTTCCTTTGGATGCCCTTCCACACTCCCAACAAACACTGGCCCTCTCAGCTTGCCAGCCACCTCACTGTGCTGACCTTGGCTCTCATATTTCCCAAAGCCTAGCTCCGAAATTGAAAACGTCTAGCGACTGCTCCCACACCAAACATGCCAGGACTGAAAGCTGTTGATAGCTGACACCTTCCCTTCGCCGCCCTTCCAGAGCCCCACAAACACTGGCACTCTGAGCTTCCCAGCCAACTCACTGTGCTTACGTTGGCTCTCATGTTTGCCAAAGCCTAGCTCCGAAATTGGAAATGTCCAGCTACTGCTCCCATACGAAAGGTGCCAGGACTGAAAGCTGTTGCTGGCCCTCCCCTTCCTCTGACAGCCCTTCCACAGCCCACCAAACACTGCCGCTCTGAGCTTCCCAGCCATCTCAGTGGGCCTACGTCCCTCTCGGTGTCTCGAGACACAGCTCCAAAATTGAAAATGGCCAGCGACTGCTCCCACATGAATGGTGCCAGGACTAAAAGCTCTTGCTGGCCCTCACCTTTCTTTGGATGCCCTTCCACACTCCCAACAAACACTGGCCCTCTCAGCTTGCCAGCCACCTCACTGTGCTGACCTTGGCTCTCATATTTCCCAAAGCCTAGCTCTGAAATTGAAAACGTCTAGCGACTGCTCCCACACCAAACATGCCAGGACTGAAAGCTGTTCATAGCAGACACCTTCCCTTCGCCGCCCTTCCGGAGCCCCACAAACACTGGCACTCTGAGCTTGCCAGCCAACTCACTGTGCTGACGTTGGCTCTCATATTTTCCAAAGCCTATCTCCGAAATTGAAAACATCTAACGACTGCTCCCACACCAAACATGCCAGGACTAAAAGCTGTTGCTGGCCCTCCCCTTCCTCTGACAGCCCTTCCACAGCCCACCAAACACTGCCGCTCTGAGCTTCCCAGCCATCTCAGTGGGCCTACGTCCCTCTCGGTGTCTCGAGACACAGCTCCAAAATTAAAAACATCCAGGTGCTCCTCCCACATGAATGGTGCCAGGACTAAAAGCTGTTGCTGGCCCTCCCCTTCCTCTGACAGCCCTTCCACAGCCCACCAAACACTGCAGCTCTGAGCTTCCCAGCCATCTCAGTGGGCCTACGTCCCTCTCGGTGTCTCGAGACAGAGCTCCAAAATTGAAAATGGCCAGCGACTGCTCCCACATGAATGGTGCCAGGACTGAAAGCTCTTGCTGGCCCTCACCTTCCTTTGGATGCCCTTCCACACTCCCAACAAACACTGGCCCTCTCAGCTTGCCAGCCACCTCACTGTGCTGACCTTGGCTCTCATATTTCCCAAAGCCTAGCTCCGAAATTGAAAACGTCTAGCGACTGCTCCCACACCAAACATGCCAGGACTGAAAGCTGTTGATAGCTGACACCTTCCCTTCGCCGCCCTTCCGGAGCCCCACAAACACTGGCACTCTGAGCTTCCCAGCCAACTCACTGTGCTTACGTTGGCTCTCATATTTCCCAAAGCCTACCTCCAAAATTGAAAACGTCTAACGACTGCTCCCACACCAAACATGCCAGGACTGAAAGCTGTTGATAGCTGACACCTTCCCTTCGCCGCCCTTCCAGAGCCCCACAAACACTGGCACTCTGAGCTTCCCAGCCAACTCACTGTGCTTACGTTGGCTCTCATGTTTGCCAAAGCCTAGCTCCGAAATTGGAAATGTCCAGCTACTGCTCCCATACCAAAGGTGCCAGGACTGAAAGCTGTTGCTGGCCCTCCCCTTCCTCTGACAGCCCTTCCACAGCCCACCAAACACTGCCGCTCTGAGCTTCCCAGCCATCTCAGTGGGCCTACGTCCCTCTCGGTGTCTCGAGACACAGCTCCAAAATTGAAAATGGCCAGCGACTGCTCCCACATGAATGGTGCCAGGACTGAAAGCTCTTGCTGGCCCTCACCTTCCTTTGGATGCCCTTCCACACTCCCAACAAACACTGGCCCTCTCAGCTTGCCAGCCACCTCACTGTGCTGACCTTGGCTCTCATATTTCCCAAAGCCTAGCTGCAAAATTGAAAACGTCTAGCGACTGCTCCCACACCAAACACGCCAGGACTGAAAGCTGTTGATAGCTGACACCTTCCCTTCGCCGCCCTTCCAGAGCCCCACAAACACTGGCACTCTGAGCTTGCCAGCCAACTCACTGTGCTGACGTTGGCTCTCATGTTTGCCAAAGCCTAGCTCCGAAATTGGAAATGTCCAGCTACTGCTCCCATACCAAAGGTGCCAGGACTGAAAGCTGTTGCTGGCCCTCACCTTCCTCTGACAGCCCTTCCACAGCCCACCAAACACTGCCGCTCTGAGCTTCCCAGCCATCTCAGTGGGCCTACGTCCCTCTCGGTGTCTCGAGACACAGCTCCAAAATTGAAAATGGCCAGCGACTGCTCCCACATGAATGGTGCCAGGACTGAAAGCTCTTGCTGGCCCTCACCTTCCTTTGGATGCCCTTCCACACTCCCAACAAACACTGGCCCTCTCAGCTTGCCAGCCACCTCACTGTGCTGACCTTGGCTCTCATATTTCCCAAAGCCTAGCTGCAAAATTGAAAACGTCTAGCGACTGCTCCCACACCAAACACGCCAGGACTGAAAGCTGTTGATAGCTGACACCTTCCCTTCGCCGCCCTTCCAGAGCCCCACAAACACTGGCACTCTGAGCTTGCCAGCCAACTCACTGTGCTTACGTTGGCTCTCATGTTTGCCAAAGCCTAGCTCCGAAATTGGAAATGTCCAGCTACTGCTCCCATACCAAAGGTGCCAGGACTGAAAGCTGTTGCTGGCCCTCACCTTCCTCTGACAGCCCTTCCACAGCCCACCAAACACTGCCGCTCTGAGCTTCCCAGCCATCTCAGTGGGCCTACGTCCCTCTCGGTGTCTCGAGACACAGCTCCAAAATTGAAAATGGCCAGCGACTGCTCCCACATGAATGGTGCCAGGACTAAAAGCTCTTGCTGGCCCTCACCTTTCTTTGGATGCCCTTCCACACTCCCAACAAACACTGGCCCTCTCAGCTTGCCAGCCACCTCACTGTGCTGACCTTGGCTCTCATATTTCCCAAAGCCTAGCTCCGAAATTGAAAACGTCTAGCGACTGCTCCCACACCAAACATGCCAGGACTGAAAGCTGTTCATAGCAGACACCTTCCCTTCGCCGCCCTTCCGGAGCCCCACAAACACTGGCACTCTGAGCTTGCCAGCCAACTCACTGTGCTGACGTTGGCTCTCATATTTTCCAAAGCCTAGCTCCGAAATTGAAAACATCTAGCGACTGCTCCCACACCAAACATGCCAGGACTGAAAGCTGTTGCTGGCCCTCCCCTTCCTCTGACAGCCCTTCCACAGCCCACCAAACACTGCCGCTCTGAGCTTCCCAGCCATCCCAGTGGGCCTACGTCCCTCTCGGTGTCTCGAGACACAGCTCCGAAATTAAAAACATCCAGGTGCTCCTCCCACATGAATGGTGCCAGGACTAAAAGCTGTTGCTGGCCCTCCCCTTCCTCTGACAGCCCTTCCACAGCCCACCAAACACTGCCGCTCTGAGCTTCCCAGCCATCTCAGTGGGCCTACGTCCCTCTCGGTGTCTCGAGACACAGCTCCAAAATTGAAAATGGCCAGCGACTGCTCCCACATGAATGGTGCCAGGACTGAAAGCTCTTGCTGGCCCTCACCTTCCTTTGGATGCCCTTCCACACTCCCAACAAACACTGGCCCTCTCAGCTTGCCAGCCACCTCACTGTGCTGACCTTGGCTCTCATATTTCCCAAAGCCTAGCTCCGAAATTGAAAACGTCTAGCGACTGCTCCCACACCAAACATGCCAGGACTGAAAGCTGTTCATAGCAGACACCTTCCCTTCGCCGCCCTTCCGGAGCCCCACAAACACTGGCACTCTGAGCTTGCCAGCCAACTCACTGTGCTGACGTTGGCTCTCATATTTTCCAAAGCCTAGCTCCGAAATTGAAAACATCTAGCGACTGCTCCCACACCAAACATGCCAGGACTAAAAGCTGTTGCTGGCCCTCCCCTTCCACTTACAGCCCTTCCACAGCCCACCAAACACTGCCGCTCTGAGCTTCCCAGCCATCTCAGTGGGCCTACGTCCCTCTCGGTGTCTCGAGACACAGCTCCAAAATTAAAAACATCCAGGTGCTCCTCCCACATGAATGGTGCCAGGACTAAAAGCTGTTGCTGGCCCTCCCCTTCCTCTGACAGCCCTTCCACAGCCCACCAAACACTGCCGCTCTGAGCTTCCCAGCCATCTCAGTGGGCCTACGTCCCTCTCGGTGTCTCGAGACACAGCTCCAAAATTGAAAATGGCCAGCGACTGCTCCCACATGAATGGTGCCAGGACTGAAAGCTCTTGCTGGCCCTCACCTTCCTTTGGATGCCCTTCCACACTCCCAACAAACACTGGCCCTCTCAGCTTGCCAGCCACCTCACTGTGCTGACCTTGGCTCTCATATTTCCCAAAGCCTAGCTCCAAAATTGAAAACGTCTAGCGACTGCTCCCACACCAAACATGCCAGGACTGAAAGCTGTTGATAGCTGACACCTTCCCTTCGCCGCCCTTCCGGAGCCCCACAAACACTGGCACTCTGAGCTTCCCAGCCAACTCACTGTGCTGACGTTGGCTCTCATATTTCCCAAAGCCTAGCTCCAAAATTGAAAACGTCTAGCGACTGCTCCCACACCAAACATGCCAGGACTGAAAGCTGTTCATAGCAGACACCTTCCCTTCGCCGCCCTTCCGGAGCCCCACAAACACTGGCACTCTGAGCTTGCCAGCCAACTCACTGTGCTGACCTTGGCTCTCATATTTTCCAAAGCCTAGCTCCGAAATTGAAAACATCTAGCGACTGCTCCCACACCAAACATGCCAGGACTAAAAGCTGTTGCTGGCCCTCCCCTTCCTCTGACAGCCCTTCCACAGCCCACCAAACACTGCCGCTCTGAGCTTCCCAGCCATCTCAGTGGGCCTACGTCCCTCTCGGTGTCTCGAGACACAGCTCCAAAATTGAAAATGGCCAGCGACTGCTCCCACATGAATGGTGCCAGGACTAAAAGCTCTTGCTGGCCCTCACCTTCCTTTGGATGCCCTTCCACACTCCCAACAAACACTGGCCCTCTCAGCTTGCCAGCCACCTCACTGTGCTGACCTTGGCTCTCATATTTCCCAAAGCCTAGCTCCAAAATTGAAAACGTCTAGCGACTGCTCCCACACCAAACATGCCAGGACTGAAAGCTGTTGATAGCTGACACCTTCCCTTCGCCGCCCTTCCGGAGCCCCACAAACACTGGCACTCTGAGCTTCCCAGCCAACTCACTGTGCTGACGTTGGCTCTCATATTTCCCAAAGCCTAGCTCCAAAATTGAAAACATCTAGCGACTGCTCCCACACCAAACATGCCAGGACTAAAAGCTGTTGCTGGCCCTCCCCTTCCTCTGACAGCCCTTCCACAGCCCACCAAACACTGCCACTCTGAGCTTCCCAGCCATCTCAGTGGGCCTACGTCCCTCTCGGTGTCTCGAGACACAGCTCCAAAATTAAAAATATCCAGGTGCTCCTCCGACATGAATGGTGCCAGGACTAAAAGCTGTTGCTGGCCCTCCCCTTCCTCTGACAGCCCTTCCACAGCCCACCAAACACTGCCGCTCTGAGCTTCCCAGCCATCTCAGTGGGCCTACGTCCCTCTCGGTGTCTCGAGACACAGCTCCAAAATTGAAAATGGCCAGCGACTGCTCCCACATGAATGGTGCCAGGACTGAAAGCTCTTGCTGGCCCTCACCTTCCTTTGGATGCCCTTCCACACTCCCAACAAACACTGGCCCTCTCAGCTTGCCAGCCACCTCACTGTGCTGACCTTGGCTCTCATATTTCCCAAAGCCTAGCTCCGAAATTGAAAACGTCTAGCGACTGCTCCCACACCAAACATGCCAGGACTGAAAGCTGTTGATAGCTGACACCTTCCCTTCGCCGCCCTTCCAGAGCCCCACAAACACTGGCACTCTGAGCTTGCCAGCCAACTCACTGTGCTGACGTTGGCTCTCATGTTTGCCAAAGCCTAGCTCCGAAATTGGAAATGTCCAGCTACTGCTCCCATACCAAAGGTGCCAGGACTGAAAGCTGTTGCTGGCCCTCCCCTTCCTCTGACAGCCCTTCCACAGCCCACCAAACACTGCCGCTCTGAGCTTCCCAGCCATCTCAGTGGGCCTACGTCCCTCTCGGTGTCTCGAGACACAGCTCCAAAATTGAAAATGGCCAGCGACTGCTCCCACATGAATGGTGCCAGGACTGAAAGCTCTTGCTGGCCCTCACCTTCCTTTGGATGCCCTTCCACACTCCCACCAAACACTGGCCCTCTCAGCTTGCCAGCCACCTCACTGTGCTGACCTTGGCTCTCATATTTCCCAAAGCCTAGCTCCGAAATTGAAAACGTCTAGCGACTGCTCCCACACCAAACATGCCAGGACTGAAAGCTGTTCATAGCAGACACCTTCCCTTCGCCGCCCTTCCGGAGCCCCACAAACACTGGCACTCTGAGCTTGCCAGCCAACTCACTGTGCTGACGTTGGCTCTCATATTTTCCAAAGCCTATCTCCGAAATTGAAAACATCTAGCGACTGCTCCCACACCAAACATGCCAGGACTAAAAGCTGTTGCTGGCCCTCCCCTTCCTCTGACAGCCCTTCCACAGCCCACCAAACACTGCCGCTCTGAGCTTCCCAGCCATCTCAGTGGGCCTACGTCCCTCTCGGTGTCTCGAGACACAGCTCCAAAATTAAAAACATCCAGGTGCTCCTCCCACATGAATGGTGCCAGGACTAAAAGCTGTTGCTGGCCCTCACCTTCCTCTGACAGCCCTTCCACAGCCCACCAAACACTGCCGCTCTGAGCTTCCCAGCCATCTCAGTGGGCCTACGTCCCTCTCGGTGTCTCGAGACAGAGCTCCAAAATTGAAAATGGCCAGCGACTGCTCCCACATGAATGGTGCCAGGACTGAAAGCTCTTGCTGGCCCTCACCTTCCTTTGGATGCCCTTCCACACTCCCAACAAACACTGGCCCTCTCAGCTTGCCAGCCACCTCACTGTGCTGACCTTGGCTCTCATATTTCCCAAAGCCTAGCTCCGAAATTGAAAACGTCTAGCGACTGCTCCCACACCAAACATGCCAGGACTGAAAGCTGTTGATAGCTGACACCTTCCCTTCGCCGCCCTTCCGGAGCCCCGCAAACACTGGCACTCTGAGCTTCCCAGCCAACTCACTGTGCTTACGTTGGCTCTCATATTTCCCAAAGCCTACCTCCAAAATTGAAAACGTCTAGCGACTGCTCCCACACCAAACATGCCAGGACTGAAAGCTGTTGATAGCTGACACCTTCCCTTCGCCGCCCTTCCAGAGCCCCACAAACACTGGCACTCTGAGCTTCCCAGCCAACTCACTGTGCTTACGTTGGCTCTCATGTTTGCCAAAGCCTAGCTCCGAAATTGGAAATGTCCAGCTACTGCTCCCATACCAAAGGTGCCAGGACTGAAAGCTGTTGCTGGCCCTCCCCTTCCTCTGACAGCCCTTCCACAGCCCACCAAACACTGCCGCTCTGAGCTTCCCAGCCATCTCAGTGGGCCTACGTCCCTCTCGGTGTCTCGAGACACAGCTCCAAAATTGAAAATGGCCAGCGACTGCTCCCACATGAATGGTGCCAGGACTGAAAGCTCTTGCTGGCCCTCACCTTCCTTTGGATGCCCTTCCACACTCCCAACAAACACTGGCCCTCTCAGCTTGCCAGCCACCTCACTGTGCTGACCTTGGCTCTCATATTTCCCAAAGCCTAGCTCCGAAATTGAAAACGTCTAGCGACTGCTCCCACACCAAACACGCCAGGACTGAAAGCTGTTGATAGCTGACACCTTCCCTTCGCCGCCCTTCCAGAGCCCCACAAACACTGGCACTCGGAGCTTCCCAGCCAACTCACTGTGCTTACGTTGGCTCTCATGTTTGCCAAAGCCTAGCTCCGAAATTGGAAATGTCCAGCTACTGCTCCCATACCAAAGGTGCCAGGACTAAAAGCTGTTGCTGGCCCTCACCTTCCTCTGACAGCCCTTCCACAGCCCACCAAACACTGCCGCTCTGAGCTTCCCAGCCATCTCAGTGGGCCTACGTCCCTCTCGGTGTCTCGAGACACAGCTCCAAAATTGAAAATGGCCAGCGACTGCTCCCACATGAATGGTGCCAGGACTGAAAGCTCTTGCTGGCCCTCACCTTCCTTTGGATGCCCTTCCACACTCCCAACAAACACTGGCCCTCTCAGCTTGCCAGCCACCTCACTGTGCTGACCTTGGCTCTCATATTTCCCAAAGCCTAGCTCCGAAATTGAAAACGTCTAGCGACTGCTCCCACACCAAACATGCCAGGACTGAAAGCTGTTCATAGCAGACACCTTCCCTTCGCCGCCCTTCCGGAGCCCCACAAACACTGGCACTCTGAGCTTGCCAGCCAACTCACTGTGCTGACGTTGGCTCTCATATTTTCCAAAGCCTATCTCCGAAATTGAAAACATCTAGCGACTGCTCCCACACCAAACATGCCAGGACTAAAAGCTGTTGCTGGCCCTCCCCTTCCTCTGACAGCCCTTCCACAGCCCACCAAACACTGCCGCTCTGAGCTTCCCAGCCATCCCAGTGGGCCTACGTCCCTCTCGGTGTCTCGAGACACAGCTCCGAAATTAAAAACATCCAGGTGCTCCTCCCACATGAATGGTGCCAGGACTAAAAGCTGTTGCTGGCCCTCCCCTTCCTCTGACAGCCCTTCCACAGCCCACCAAACACTGCCGCTCTGAGCTTCCCAGCCATCTCAGTGGGCCTACGTCCCTCTCGGTGTCTCGAGACACAGCTCCAAAATTGAAAATGGCCAGCGACTGCTCCCACATGAATGGTGCCAGGACTGAAAGCTCTTGCTGGCCCTCACCTTCCTTTGGATGCCCTTCCACACTCCCAACAAACACTGGCCCTCTCAGCTTGCCAGCCACCTCACTGTGCTGACATTGGCTCTCATATTTCCCAAAGCCTAGCTCCGAAATTGAAAACGTCTAGCGACTGCTCCCACACCAAACATGCCAGGACTGAAAGCTGTTGATAGCTGACACCTTCCCTTCGCCGCCCTTCCGGAGCCCCACAAACACTGGCACTCTGAGCTTCCCAGCCAACTCACTGTGCTTACGTTGGCTCTCATGTTTGCCAAAGCCTAGCTCCGAAATTGGAAATGTCCAGCTACTGCTCCCATACGAAAGGTGCCAGGACTGAAAGCTGTTGCTGGCCCTCACCTTCCTCTGACAGCCCTTCCACAGCCCACCAAACACTGCCGCTCTGAGCTTCCCAGCCATCTCAGTGGGCCTACGTCCCTCTCGGTGTCTCGAGACACAGCTCCAAAATTGAAAATGGCCAGCGACTGCTCCCACATGAATGGTGCCAGGACTGAAAGCTCTTGCTGGCCCTCACCTTCCTTTGGATGCCCTTCCACACTCCCAACAAACACTAGCCCTCTCAGCTTGCCAGCCACCTCACTGTGCTGACCTTGGCTCTCATATTTCCCAAAGCCTAGCTCCGAAATTGAAAACGTCTAGCGACTGCTCCCACACCAAACATGCCAGGACTGAAAGCTGTTCATAGCAGACACCTTCCCTTCGCCGCCCTTCCGGAGCCCCACAAACACTGGCACTCTGAGCTTGCCAGCCAACTCACTGTGCTGACCTTGGCTCTCATATTTTCCAAAGCCTATCTCCGAAATTGAAAACATCTAGCGACTGCTCCCACACCAAACATGCCAGGACTAAAAGCTGTTGCTGGCCCTCCCCTTCCTCTGACAGCCCTTCCACAGCCCACCAAACACTGCCGCTCTGAGCTTCCCAGCCATCTCAGTGGGCCTACGTCCCTCTCGGTGTCTCGAGACACAGCTCCAAAATTAAAAAAATCCAGGTGCTCCTCCCACATGAATGGTGCCAGGACTAAAAGCTGTTGCTGGCCCTCCCCTTCCTCTGACAGCCCTTCCACAGCCCACCAAACACTGCCGCTCTGAGCTTCCCAGCCATCTCAGTGGGCCTACGTCCCTCTCGGTGTCTCGAGACACAGCTCCAAACTTGAAAATGGCCAGCGACTGCTCCCACATGAATGGTGCCAGGACTGAAAGCTCTTGCTGGCCCTCACCTTCCTTTGGATGCCCTTCCACACTCCCAACAAACACTGGCCCTCTCAGCTTGCCAGCCACCTCACTGTGCTGACATTGGCTCTCATATTTCCCAAAGCCTAGCTCCGAAATTGAAAACGTCTAGCGACTGCTCCCACACCAAACATGCCAGGACTGAAAGCTGTTGATAGCTGACACCTTCCCTTCGCCGCCCTTCCGGAGCCCCACAAACACTGGCACTCTGAGCTTCCCACCAACTCACTGTGCTGACGTTGGCTCTCATATTTTCCAAAGCCTAGCTCCGAAATTGAAAACATCTAGCGACTGCTCCCACACCAAACATGCCAGGACTAAAAGCTGTTGCTGGCCCTCCCCTTCCTCTGACAGCCCTTCCACAGCCCACCAAACACTGCCGCTCTGAGCTTCCCAGCCATCTCAGTGGGCCTACGTCCCTCTCGGTGTCTCGAGACACAGCTCCAAAATTGAAAATGGCCAGCGACTGCTCCCACATGAATGGTGCCAGGACTGAAAGCTCTTGCTGGCCCTCACCTTCCTTTGGATGCCCTTCCACACTCCCAACAAACACTGGCCCTCTCAGCTTGCCAGCCACCTCACTGTGCTGACCTTGGCTCTCATATTTCCCAAAGCCTAGCTCCGAAATTGAAAACGTCTAGCGACTGCTCCCACACCAAACATGCCAGGACTGAAAGCTGTTGATAGCTGACACCTTCCCTTCGCCGCACTTCCGGAGCCCCGCAAACACTGGCACTCTGAGCTTCCCAGCCAACTCACTGTGCTTACGTTGGCTCTCATATTTCCCAAAGCCTACCTCCAAAATTGAAAACGTCTAGCGACTGCTCCCACACCAAACATGCCAGGACTGAAAGCTGTTGATAGCTGACACCTTCCCTTCGCCGCCCTTCCGGAGCCCCACAAACACTGGCACTCTGAGCTTGCCAGCCAACTCACTGTGCTGACGTTGGCTCTCATGTTTGCCAAAGCCTAGCTCCGAAATTGGAAATGTCCAGCTACTGCTCCCATACCAAAGGTGCCAGGACTGAAAGCTGTTGCTGGCCCTCACCTTCCTCTGACAGCCCTTCCACAGCCCACCAAACACTGCCGCTCTGAGCTTCCCAGCCATCCCAGTGGGCCTACGTCCCTCTCGGTGTCTCGAGACACAGCTCCAAAATTGAAAATGGCCAGCGACTGCTCCCACATGAATGGTGCCAGGACTGAAAGCTCTTGCTGGCCCTCACCTTCCTTTGGATGCCCTTCCACACTCCCAACAAACACTAGCCCTCTCAGCTTGCCAGCCACCTCACTGTGCTGACCTTGGCTCTCATATTTCCCAAAGCCTAGCTCCAAAATTGAAAACGTCTAGCGACTGCTCCCACACCAAACATGCCAGGACTGAAAGCTGTTCATAGCAGACACCTTCCCTTCGCCGCCCTTCCGGAGCCCCACAAACACTGGCACTCTGAGCTTCCCAGCCAACTCACTGTGCTGACCTTGGCTCTCATATTTTCCAAAGCCTATCTCCGAAATTGAAAACATCTAGCGACTGCTCCCACACCAAACATGCCAGGACTAAAAGCTGTTGCTGGCCCTCCCCTTCCTCTGACAGCCCTTCCACAGCCCACCAAACACTGCCGCTCTGAGCTTCCCAGCCATCTCAGTGGGCCTACGTCCCTCTCGGTGTCTCGAGACACAGCTCCAAAATTAAAAAAATCCAGGTGCTCCTCCCACATGAATGGTGCCAGGACTAAAAGCTGTTGCTGGCCCTCCCCTTCCTCTGACAGCCCTTCCACAGCCCACCAAACACTGCCGCTCTGAGCTTCCCAGCCATCTCAGTGGGCCTACGTCCCTCTCGGTGTCTCGAGACACAGCTCCAAAATTGAAAATGGCCAGCGACTGCTCCCACATGAATGGTGCCAGGACTGAAAGCTCTTGCTGGCCCTCACCTTCCTTTGGATGCCCTTCCACACTCCCAACAAACACTGGCCTTCTCAGCTTGCCAGCCACCTCACTGTGCTGACATTGGCTCTCATATTTCCCAAAGCCTAGCTCCGAAATTGAAAACGTCTAGCGACTGCTCCCACACCAAACATGCCAGGACTGAAAGCTGTTGATAGCTGACACCTTCCCTTCGCCGCCCTTCCGGAGCCCCACAAACACTGGCACTCTGAGCTTCCCAGCCAACTCACTGTGCTTACGTTGGCTCTCATGTTTGCCAAAGCCTAGCTCCGAAATTGGAAATGTCCAGCTACTGCTCCCATACCAAAGGTGCCAGGACTGAAAGCTGTTGCTGGCCCTCCCCTTCCTCTGACAGCCCTTCCACAGCCCACCAAACACTGCCGCTCTGAGCTTCCCAGCCATCTCAGTGGGCCTACGTCCCTCTCGGTGTCTCGAGACACAGCTCCAAAATTGAAAATGGCCAGCGACTGCTCCCACATGAATGGTGCCAGGACTGAAAGCTCTTGCTGGCCCTCACCTTCCTTTGGATGCCCTTCCACACTCCCAACAAACACTGGCCCTCTCAGCTTGCCAGCCACCTCACTGTGCTGACCTTGGCTCTCATATTTCCCAAAGCCTAGCTCCGAAATTGAAAACGTCTAGCGACTGCTCCCACACCAAACATGCCAGGACTGAAAGCTGTTCATAGCAGACACCTTCCCTTCGCCGCCCTTCCGGAGCCCCACAAACACTGGCACTCTGAGCTTGCCAGCCAACTCACTGTGCTGACGTTGGCTCTCATATTTTCCAAAGCCTAGCTCCGAAATTGAAAACATCTAGCGACTGCTCCCACACCAAACATGCCAGGACTGAAAGCTGTTGCTGGCCCTCCCCTTCCTCTGACAGCCCTTCCACAGCCCACCAAACACTGCCGCTCTGAGCTTCCCAGCCATCTCAGTGGGCCTACGTCCCTCTCGGTGTCTCGAGACACAGCTCCAAAATTAAAAAAATCCAGGTGCTCCTCCCACATGAATGGTGCCAGGACTAAAAGCTGTTGCTGGCCCTCCCCTTCCTCTGACAGCCCTTCCACAGCCCACCAAACACTGGCACTCTGAGCTTCCCAGCCATCTCAGTGGGCCTACGTCCCTCTCGGTGTCTCGAGACACAGCTCCAAAATTGAAAATGGCCAGCGACTGCTCCCACATGAATGGTGCCAGGACTGAAAGCTCTTGCTGGCCCTCACCTTCCTTTGGATGCCCTTCCACACTCCCAACAAACACTGGCCCTCTCAGCTTGCCAGCCACCTCACTGTGCTGACCTTGGCTCTCATATTTCCCAAAGCCTACCTCCGAAATTGAAAACGTCTAGCGACTGCTCCCACACCAAACACGCCAGGACTGAAAGCTGTTGATAGCTGACACCTTCCCTTCGCCGCCCTTCCAGAGCCCCACAAACACTGGCACTCTGAGCTTCCCAGCCAACTCACTGTGCTTACGTTGGCTCTCATGTTTGCCAAAGCCTAGCTCCGAAATTGGAAATGTCCAGCTACTGCTCCCATACCAAAGGTGCCAGGACTGAAAGCTGTTGCTGGCCCTCACCTTCCTCTGACAGCCCTTCCACAGCCCACCAAACACTGCCGCTCTGAGCTTCCCAGCCATCTCAGTGGGCCTACGTCCCTCTCGGTGTCTCGAGACACAGCTCCAAAATTGAAAATGGCCAGCGACTGCTCCCACATGAATGGTGCCAGGACTAAAAGCTCTTGCTGGCCCTCACCTTTCTTTGGATGCCCTTCCACACTCCCAACAAACACTGGCCCTCTCAGCTTGCCAGCCACCTCACTGTGCTGACCTTGGCTCTCATATTTCCCAAAGCCTAGCTCCGAAATTGAAAACGTCTAGCGACTGCTCCCACACCAAACATGCCAGGACTGAAAGCTGTTCATAGCAGACACCTTCCCTTCGCCGCCCTTCCGGAGCCCCACAAACACTGGCACTCTGAGCTTGCCAGCCAACTCACTGTGCTGACGTTGGCTCTCATATTTCCCAAAGCCTAGCTCCAAAATTGAAAACATCTAGCGACTGCTCCCACACCAAACATGCCAGGACTAAAAGCTGTTGCTGGCCCTCCCCTTCCTCTGACAGCCCTTCCACAGCCCACCAAACACTGCCGCTCTGAGCTTCCCAGCCATCTCAGTGGGCCTACGTCCCTCTCGGTGTCTCGAGACACAGCTCCGAAATTAAAAACATCCAGGTGCTCCTCCCACATGAATGGTGCCAGGACTAAAAGCTGTTGCTGGCCCTCCCCTTCCTCTGACAGCCCTTCCACAGCCCACCAAACACTGCCGCTCTGAGCTTCCCAGCCATCTCAGTGGGCCTACGTCCCTCTCGGTGTCTCGAGACACAGCTCCAAAATTGAAAATGGCCAGCGACTGCTCCCACATGAATGGTGCCAGGACTGAAAGCTCTTGCTGGCCCTCACCTTCCTTTGGATGCCCTTCCACACTCCCAACAAACACTGGCCCTCTCAGCTTGCCAGCCACCTCACTGTGCTGACATTGGCTCTCATATTTCCCAAAGCCTAGCTCCGAAATTGAAAACGTCTAGCGACTGCTCCCACACCAAACATGCCAGGACTGAAAGCTGTTGATAGCTGACACCTTCCCTTCGCCGCCCTTCCGGAGCCCCACAAACACTGGCACTCTGAGCTTGCCAGCCAACTCACTGTGCTTACGTTGGCTCTCATGTTTGCCAAAGCCTAGCTCCGAAATTGGAAATGTCCAGCTACTGCTCCCATACCAAAGGTGCCAGGACTGAAAGCTGTTGCTGGCCCTCACCTTCCTCTGACAGCCCTTCCACAGCCCACCAAACACTGCCGCTCTGAGCTTCCCAGCCATCTCAGTGGGCCTACGTCCCTCTCGGTGTCTCGAGACACAGCTCCAAAATTGAAAATGGCCAGCGACTGCTCCCACATGAATGGTGCCAGGACTAAAAGCTCTTCCTGGCCCTCACCTTTCTTTGGATGCCCTTCCACACTCCCAACAAACACTGGCCCTCTCAGCTTGCCAGCCACCTCACTGTGCTGACCTTGGCTCTCATATTTCCCAAAGCCTAGCTCCGAAATTGAAAACGTCTAGCGACTGCTCCCACACCAAACATGCCAGGACTGAAAGCTGTTCATAGCAGACACCTTCCCTTCGCCGCCCTTCCGGAGCCCCACAAACACTGGCACTCTGAGCTTGCCAGCCAACTCACTGTGCTGACGTTGGCTCTCATATTTTCCAAAGCCTAGCTCCGAAATTGAAAACATCTAGCGACTGCTCCCACACCAAACATGCCAGGACTAAAAGCTGTTGCTGGCCCTCCCCTTCCTCTGACAGCCCTTCCACAGCCCACCAAACACTGCCGCTCTGAGCTTCCCAGCCATCTCAGTGGGCCTACGTCCCTCTCGGTGTCTCGAGACACAGCTCCGAAATTAAAAACATCCAGGTGCTCCTCCCACATGAATGGTGCCAGGACTAAAAGCTGTTGCTGGCCCTCCCCTTCCTCTGACAGCCCTTCCACAGCCCACCAAACACTGCCGCTCTGAGCTTCCCAGCCATCTCAGTGGGCCTACGTCCCTCTCGGTGTCTCGAGACACAGCTCCAAAATTGAAAATGGCCAGCGACTGCTCCCACATGAATGGTGCCAGGACTGAAAGCTCTTGCTGGCCCTCACCTTCCTTTGGATGCCCTTCCACACTCCCAACAAACACTGGCCCTCTCAGCTTGCCAGCCACCTCACTGTGCTGACCTTGGCTCTCATATTTCCCAAAGCCTAGCTCCGAAATTGAAAACGTCTAGCGACTGCTCCCACACCAAACATGCCAGGACTGAAAGCTGTTGATAGCTGACACCTTCCCTTCGCCGCCCTTCCGGAGCCCCACAAACACTGGCACTCTGAGCTTGCCAGCCAACTCACTGTGCTTACGTTGGCTCTCATGTTTGCCAAAGCCTAGCTCCGAAATTGGAAATGTCCAGCTACTGCTCCCATACCAAAGGTGCCAGGACTGAAAGCTGTTGCTGGCCCTCCCCTTCCTCTGACAGCCCTTCCACAGCCCACCAAACACTGCCGCTCTGAGCTTCCCAGCCATCTCAGTGGGCCTACGTCCCTCTCGGTGTCTCGAGACACAGCTCCAAAATTGAAAATGGCCAGCGACTGCTCCCACATGAATGGTGCCAGGACTAAAAGCTCTTCCTGGCCCTCACCTTTCTTTGGATGCCCTTCCACACTCCCAACAAACACTGGCCCTCTCAGCTTGCCAGCCACCTCACTGTGCTGACCTTGGCTCTCATATTTCCCAAAGCCTAGCTCCGAAATTGAAAACGTCTAGCGACTGCTCCCACACCAAACATGCCAGGACTGAAAGCTGTTCATAGCAGACACCTTCCCTTCGCCGCCCTTCCGGAGCCCCACAAACACTGGCACTCTGAGCTTGCCAGCCAACTCACTGTGCTGACGTTGGCTCTCATATTTCCCAAAGCCTAGCTCCAAAATTGAAAACATCTAGCGACTGCTCCCACACCAAACATGCCAGGACTAAAAGCTGTTGCTGGCCCTCCCCTTCCTCTGACAGCCCTTCCACAGCCCACCAAACACTGCCGCTCTGAGCTTCCCAGCCATCTCAGTGGGCCTACGTCCCTCTCGGTGTCTCGAGACACAGCTCCGAAATTAAAAACATCCAGGTGCTCCTCCCACATGAATGGTGCCAGGACTAAAAGCTGTTGCTGGCCCTCCCCTTCCTCTGACAGCCCTTCCACAGCCCACCAAACACTGCCGCTCTGAGCTTCCCAGCCATCTCAGTGGGCCTACGTCCCTCTCGGTGTCTCGAGACACAGCTCCAAAATTGAAAATGGCCAGCGACTGCTCCCACATGAATGGTGCCAGGACTGAAAGCTCTTGCTGGCCCTCACCTTCCTTTGGATGCCCTTCCACACTCCCAACAAACACTGGCCCTCTCAGCTTGCCAGCCACCTCACTGTGCTGACCTTGGCTCTCATATTTCCCAAAGCCTAGCTCCGAAATTGAAAACGTCTAGCGACTGCTCCCACACCAAACATGCCAGGACTGAAAGCTGTTGATAGCTGACACCTTCCCTTCGCCGCCCTTCCGGAGCCCCACAAACACTGGCACTCTGAGCTTGCCAGCCAACTCACTGTGCTTACGTTGGCTCTCATGTTTGCCAAAGCCTAGCTCCGAAATTGGAAATGTCCAGCTACTGCTCCCATACCAAAGGTGCCAGGACTGAAAGCTGTTGCTGGCCCTCACCTTCCTCTGACAGCCCTTCCACAGCCCACCAAACACTGCCGCTCTGAGCTTCCCAGCCATCTCAGTGGGCCTACGTCCCTCTCGGTGTCTCGAGACACAGCTCCAAAATTGAAAATGGCCAGCGACTGCTCCCACATGAATGGTGCCAGGACTAAAAGCTCTTCCTGGCCCTCACCTTTCTTTGGATGCCCTTCCACACTCCCAACAAACACTGGCCCTCTCAGCTTGCCAGCCACCTCACTGTGCTGACCTTGGCTCTCATATTTCCCAAAGCCTAGCTCCGAAATTGAAAACGTCTAGCGACTGCTCCCACACCAAACATGCCAGGACTGAAAGCTGTTCATAGCAGACACCTTCCCTTCGCCGCCCTTCCGGAGCCCCACAAACACTGGCACTCTGAGCTTGCCAGCCAACTCACTGTGCTGACGTTGGCTCTCATATTTTCCAAAGCCTAGCTCCGAAATTGAAAACATCTAGCGACTGCTCCCACACCAAACATGCCAGGACTAAAAGCTGTTGCTGGCCCTCCCCTTCCTCTGACAGCCCTTCCACAGCCCACCAAACACTGCCGCTCTGAGCTTCCCAGCCATCTCAGTGGGCCTACGTCCCTCTCGGTGTCTCGAGACACAGCTCCGAAATTAAAAACATCCAGGTGCTCCTCCCACATGAATGGTGCCAGGACTAAAAGCTGTTGCTGGCCCTCCCCTTCCTCTGACAGCCCTTCCACAGCCCACCAAACACTGCCGCTCTGAGCTTCCCAGCCATCTCAGTGGGCCTACGTCCCTCTCGGTGTCTCGAGACACAGCTCCAAAATTGAAAATGGCCAGCGACTGCTCCCACATGAATGGTGCCAGGACTGAAAGCTCTTGCTGGCCCTCACCTTCCTTTGGATGCCCTTCCACACTCCCAACAAACACTGGCCCTCTCAGCTTGCCAGCCACCTCACTGTGCTGACCTTGGCTCTCATATTTCCCAAAGCCTAGCTCCGAAATTGAAAACGTCTAGCGACTGCTCCCACACCAAACATGCCAGGACTGAAAGCTGTTGATAGCTGACACCTTCCCTTCGCCGCCCTTCCGGAGCCCCACAAACACTGGCACTCTGAGCTTGCCAGCCAACTCACTGTGCTTACGTTGGCTCTCATGTTTGCCAAAGCCTAGCTCCGAAATTGGAAATGTCCAGCTACTGCTCCCATACCAAAGGTGCCAGGACTGAAAGCTGTTGCTGGCCCTCCCCTTCCTCTGACAGCCCTTCCACAGCCCACCAAACACTGCCGCTCTGAGCTTCCCAGCCATCTCAGTGGGCCTACGTCCCTCTCGGTGTCTCGAGACACAGCTCCAAAATTGAAAATGGCCAGCGACTGCTCCCACATGAATGGTGCCAGGACTAAAAGCTCTTCCTGGCCCTCACCTTTCTTTGGATGCCCTTCCACACTCCCAACAAACACTGGCCCTCTCAGCTTGCCAGCCACCTCACTGTGCTGACCTTGGCTCTCATATTTCCCAAAGCCTAGCTCCGAAATTGAAAACGTCTAGCGACTGCTCCCACACCAAACATGCCAGGACTGAAAGCTGTTCATAGCAGACACCTTCCCTTCGCCGCCCTTCCGGAGCCCCACAAACACTGGCACTCTGAGCTTGCCAGCCAACTCACTGTGCTGACGTTGGCTCTCATATTTTCCAAAGCCTAGCTCCGAAATTGAAAACATCTAGCGACTGCTCCCACACCAAACATGCCAGGACTAAAAGCTGTTGCTGGCCCTCCCCTTCCTCTGACAGCCCTTCCACAGCCCACCAAACACTGCCGCTCTGAGCTTCCCAGCCATCTCAGTGGGCCTACGTCCCTCTCGGTGTCTCGAGACACAGCTCCAAAATTAAAAACATCCAGGTGCTCCTCCCACATGAATGGTGCCAGGACTAAAAGCTGTTGCTGGCCCTCCCCTTCCTCTGACAGCCCTTCCACAGCCCACCAAACACTGCCGCTCTGAGCTTCCCAGCCATCTCAGTGGGCCTACGTCCCTCTCGGTGTCTCGAGACACAGCTCCAAAATTGAAAATGGCCAGCGACTGCTCCCACATGAATGGTGCCAGGACTGAAAGCTCTTGCTGGCCCTCACCTTCCTTTGGATGCCCTTCCACACTCCCAACAAACACTGGCCCTCTCAGCTTGCCAGCCACCTCACTGTGCTGACCTTGGCTCTCATATTTCCCAAAGCCTAGCTCCGAAATTGAAAACGTCTAGCGACTGCTCCCACACCAAACATGCCAGGACTGAAAGCTGTTGATAGCTGACACCTTCCCTTCGCCGCCCTTCCGGAGCCCCACAAACACTGGCACTCTGAGCTTCCCAGCCAACTCACTGTGCTTACGTTTGCTCTCATATTTCCCAAAGCCTAGCTCCAAAATTGAAAACGTCTAGCGACTGCTCCCACACCAAACATGCCAGGACTGAAAGCTGTTCATAGCAGACACCTTCCCTTCGCCGCCCTTCCGGAGCCCCACAAACACTGGCACTCTGAGCTTCCCACCAACTCACTGTGCTGACGTTGGCTCTCATATTTTCCAAAGCCTAGCTCCGAAATTGAAAACATCTAGCGACTGCTCCCACACCAAACATGCCAGGACTAAAAGCTGTTGCTGGCCCTCCCCTTCGTCTGACAGCCCTTCCACAGCCCACCAAACACTGCCGCTCTGAGCTTCCCAGCCATCTCAGTGGGCCTACGTCCCTCTCGGTGTCTCGAGACACAGCTCCAAAATTGAAAATGGCCAGCGACTGCTCCCACATGAATGGTGCCAGGACTGAAAGCTGTTGCTGGCCCTCACCTTCCTTTGGATGCCCTTCCACACTCCCAACAAACACTGGCCCTCTCAGCTTGCCAGCCACCTCACTGTGCTGACCTTGGCTCTCATATTTCCCAAAGCCTAGCTCCGAAATTGAAAACGTCTAGCGACTGCTCCCACACCAAACATGCCAGGACTGAAAGCTGTTGATAGCTGATACCTTCCCTTCGCCGCCCTTCCGGAGCCCCACAAACACTGGCACTCTGAGCTTCCCAGCCAACTCACTGTGCTGACCTTGGCTCTCATATTTCCCAAAGCCTAGCTCCAAAATTGAAACCATCTAGCGACTGCTCCCACACCAAACATGCCAGGACTAAAAGCTGTTGCTGGCCCTCCCCTTCCTCTGACAGCCCTTCCACAGCCCACCAAACACTGCCGCTCTGAGCTTCCCAGCCATCTCAGTGGGCCTACGTCCCTCTCGGTGTCTCGAGACACAGCTCCAAAATTAAAAATATCCAGGTGCTCCTCCCACATGAATGGTGCCAGGACTAAAAGCTGTTGCTGGCCCTCCCCTTCCTCTGACAGCCCTTCCACAGCCCACCAAACACTGCCGCTCTGAGCTTCCCAGCCATCTCAGTGGGCCTACGTCCCTCTCGGTGTCTCGAGACACAGCTCCAAAATTGAAAATGGCCAGCGACTGCTCCCACATGAATGGTGCCAGGACTGAAAGCTCTTGCTGGCCCTCACCTTCCTTTGGATGCCCTTCCACACTCCCAACAAACACTGGCCCTCTCAGCTTGCCAGCCACCTCACTGTGCTGACCTTGGCTCTCATATTTCCCAAAGCCTACCTCCGAAATTGAAAACGTCTAGCGACTGCTCCCACACCAAACATGCCAGGACTGAAAGCTGTTGATAGCTGACACCTTCCCTTCGCCGCCCTTCCGGAGCCCCACAAACACTGGCACTCTGAGCTTCCCAGCCAACTCACTGTGCTTACGTTGGCTCTTATGTTTGCCAAAGCCTAGCTCCGAAATTGGAAATGTCCAGCTACTGCTCCCATACCAAAGGTGCCAGGACTGAAAGCTGTTGCTGGCCCTCCCCTTCCTCTGACAGCCCTTCCACAGCCCACCAAACACTGCCGCTCTGAGCTTCCCAGCCATCTCAGTGGGCCTACGTCCCTCTCGGTGTCTCGAGACACAGCTCCAAAATTGAAAATGGCCAGCGACTGCTCCCACATGAATGGTGCCAGGACTGAAAGCTCTTGCTGGCCCTCACCTTCCTTTGGATGCCCTTCCACACTCCCAACAAACAATGGCCCTCTCAGCTTGCCAGCCACCTCACTGTGCTGACCTTGGCTCTCATATTTCCCAAAGCCTAGCTCCGAAATTGAAAACGTCTAGCGACTGCTCCCACACCAAACATGCCAGGACTGAAAGCTGTTGATAGCTGACACCTTCCCTTCGCCGCCCTTCCGGAGCCCCACAAACACTGGCACTCTGAGCTTCCCAGCCAACTCACTGTGCTTACGTTGGCTCTCATATTTCCCAAAGCCTAGCTCCAAAATTGAAAACGTCTAGCGACTGCTCCCACACCAAACATGCCAGGACTGAAAGCTGTTCATAGCAGACACCTTCCCTTCGCCGCCCTTCCGGAGCCCCACAAACACTGGCACTCTGAGCTTGCCAGCCAACTCACTGTGCTGACGTTGGCTCTCATATTTTCCAAAGCCTATCTCCGAAATTGAAAACATCTAGCGACTGCTCCCACACCAAACATGCCAGGACTAAAAGCTGTTGCTGGCCCTCCCCTTCCTCTGACAGCCCTTCCACAGCCCACCAAACACTGCCGCTCTGAGCTTCCCAGCCATCTCAGTGGGCCTACGTCCCTCTCGGTGTCTTGAGACACAGCTCCAAAATTGAAAATATCCAGGTGCTCCTCCCACATGAATGGTGCCAGGACTAAAAGCTGTTGCTGGCCCTCCCCTTCCTCTGACAGCCCTTCCACAGCCCACCAAACACTGCCGCTCTGAGCTTCCCAGCCATCTCAGTGGGCCTACGTCCCTCTCGGTGTCTCGAGACACAGCTCCAAAAGTGAAAATGGCCAGCGACTGCTCCCACATGAATGGTGCCAGGACTGAAAGCTCTTGCTGGCCCTCACCTTCCTTTGGATGCCCTTCCACACTCCCAACAAACACTGGCCCTCTCAGCTTGCCAGCCACCTCACTGTGCTGACCTTGGCTCTCATATTTCCCAAAGCCTAGCTCCGAAATTGAAAACGTCTAGCGACTGCTCCCACACCAAACATGCCAGGACTGAAAGCTGTTGATAGCTGACACCTTCCCTTCGCCGCCCTTCCGGAGCCCCAGAAACACTGGCACTCTGAGCTTGCCAGCCACCTCACTGTGCTGACGTTGGCTCTCATGTTTGCCAAAGCCCAGCTCCAAAATTGGAAATGTCCAGCTACTGCTCCCATACCAGAGGTGCCAGGACTAAAAGCTGTTGCTGGCCCTCCCCTTCCTCTGACAGCCCTTCCACAGCCCACCAAACTCTGCCGCTCTGAGCTTCCCAGCCATCTCAGTGGGCCTACGTCCCTCTCGGTGTCTCGAGACACATCTCCAAAATTCAAAACATCCAGCGACTGCTCCCACATGAATGGTGCCAGGACTGAAAGCTGTTGCTGGCCCTCACCTTCCTTTGGATGCCCTTCCACACTCCCAACAAACACTGGCCCTCTCAGCTTGCCAGCCACCTCACTGTGCTGACCTTGGCTCTCATATTTCCCAAAGCCTAGCTCCGAAATTGAAAACGTCTAGTGACTGCTCCCACACCAAACACGCCAGGACTGAAAGCTGTTGATAGCTGACACCTTCCCTTCGCCGCCCTTCCGGAGCCCCACAAACACTGGCACTCTCAGCTTGCCAGCCACCTCACTGTGCTGACGTTGGCTCTCATGTTTGCCAAAGCCCAGCTCCAAAATTGGAAATGTCCAGCTACTGCTCCCATACCAGAGGTGCCAGGACTAAAAGCTGTTGCTGGCCCTCACCTTCCTCTGACAGCCCTTCCACAGCCCACCAAACTCTGCTGCTCTGAGCTTCCCAGCCATCTCAGTGGGCCTACGTCCCTCTCGGTGTCTTGAGACACAGCTCCGAAATTCAAAACATCGAGGTGCTCCTCCCACATGAATGGTGCCAGGACTAAAAGCTGTTGCTGGCCCTCCCCTTCGTCTGACAGCCCTTCCACAGCCCACCAAACACTGCCGCTCTGAGCTTCCCAGCCATCTCAGTGGGCCTACGTCCCTCTCGGTGTCTCGAGACACAGCTCCAAAATTAAAAACATCCAGGTACTACACCCATACCAGAGGTGCCAGGACTAAAAGCTGTTGCTGGCCCTCCCCTTCCTCTGACAGCCCTTCCACAGCCCACCAAACACTGCCGCTCTGAGCTTCCCAGCCATCTCAGTGGGCCTACGTCCCTCTCGGTGTCTCGAGACACAGCTCCAAAATTAAAAAAATCCAGGTGCTCCTCCCACATGAATGGTGCCAGGACTAAAAGCTGTTGCTGGCCCTCCCCTTCCTCTGACAGCCCTTCCACAGCCCACCAAACACTGGCACTCTGAGCTTCCCAGCCATCTCAGTGGGCCTACGTCCCTCTCGGTGTCTCGAGACACAGCTCCAAAATTGAAAATGGCCAGCGACTGCTCCCACATGAATGGTGCCAGGACTGAAAGCTCTTGCTGGCCCTCACCTTCCTTTGGATGCCCTTCCACACTCCCAACAAACACTGGCCCTCTCAGCTTGCCAGCCACCTCACTGTGCTGACCTTGGCTCTCATATTTCCCAAAGCCTACCTCCGAAATTGAAAACGTCTAGCGACTGCTCCCACACCAAACACGCCAGGACTGAAAGCTGTTGATAGCTGACACCTTCCCTTCGCCGCCCTTCCAGAGCCCCACAAACACTGGCACTCTGAGCTTCCCAGCCAACTCACTGTGCTTACGTTGGCTCTCATGTTTGCCAAAGCCTAGCTCCGAAATTGGAAATGTCCAGCTACTGCTCCCATACCAAAGGTGCCAGGACTGAAAGCTGTTGCTGGCCCTCACCTTCCTCTGACAGCCCTTCCACAGCCCACCAAACACTGCCGCTCTGAGCTTCCCAGCCATCTCAGTGGGCCTACGTCCCTCTCGGTGTCTCGAGACACAGCTCCAAAATTGAAAATGGCCAGCGACTGCTCCCACATGAATGGTGCCAGGACTAAAAGCTCTTGCTGGCCCTCACCTTTCTTTGGATGCCCTTCCACACTCCCAACAAACACTGGCCCTCTCAGCTTGCCAGCCACCTCACTGTGCTGACCTTGGCTCTCATATTTCCCAAAGCCTAGCTCCGAAATTGAAAACGTCTAGCGACTGCTCCCACACCAAACATGCCAGGACTGAAAGCTGTTCATAGCAGACACCTTCCCTTCGCCGCCCTTCCGGAGCCCCACAAACACTGGCACTCTGAGCTTGCCAGCCAACTCACTGTGCTGACGTTGGCTCTCATATTTTCCAAAGCCTATCTCCGAAATTGAAAACATCTAGCGACTGCTCCCACACCAAACATGCCAGGACTGAAAGCTGTTGCTGGCCCTCCCCTTCCTCTGACAGCCCTTCCACAGCCCACCAAACACTGCCGCTCTGAGCTTCCCAGCCATCTCAGTGGGCCTACGTCCCTCTCGGTGTCTCGAGACACAGCTCCGAAATTAAAAACATCCAGGTGCTCCTCCCACATGAATGGTGCCAGGACTAAAAGCTGTTGCTGGCCCTCCCCTTCCTCTGACAGCCCTTCCACAGCCCACCAAACACTGCCGCTCTGAGCTTCCCAGCCATCTCAGTGGGCCTACGTCCCTCTCGGTGTCTCGAGACACAGCTCCAAAATTGAAAATGGCCAGCGACTGCTCCCACATGAATGGTGCCAGGACTGAAAGCTCTTGCTGGCCCTCACCTTCCTTTGGATGCCCTTCCACACTCCCAACAAACACTGGCCCTCTCAGCTTGCCAGCCACCTCACTGTGCTGACCTTGGCTCTCATATTTCCCAAAGCCTACCTCCGAAATTGAAAACGTCTAGCGACTGCTCCCACACCAAACACGCCAGGACTGAAAGCTGTTGATAGCTGACACCTTCCCTTCGCCGCCCTTCCAGAGCCCCACAAACACTGGCACTCTGAGCTTCCCAGCCAACTCACTGTGCTTACGTTGGCTCTCATGTTTGCCAAAGCCTAGCTCCGAAATTGGAAATGTCCAGCTACTGCTCCCATACCAAAGGTGCCAGGACTGAAAGCTGTTGCTGGCCCTCACCTTCCTCTGACAGCCCTTCCACAGCCCACCAAACACTGCCGCTCTGAGCTTCCCAGCCATCTCAGTGGGCCTACGTCCCTCTCGGTGTCTCGAGACACAGCTCCAAAATTGAAAATGGCCAGCGACTGCTCCCACATGAATGGTGCCAGGACTAAAAGCTCTTGCTGGCCCTCACCTTTCTTTGGATGCCCTTCCACACTCCCAACAAACACTGGCCCTCTCAGCTTGCCAGCCACCTCACTGTGCTGACCTTGGCTCTCATATTTCCCAAAGCCTAGCTCCGTAATTGAAAACGTCTAGCGACTGCTCCCACACCAAACATGCCAGGACTGAAAGCTGTTCATAGCAGACACCTTCCCTTCGCCGCCCTTCCGGAGCCCCACAAACACTGGCACTCTGAGCTTGCCAGCCAACTCACTGTGCTGACGTTGGCTCTCATATTTTCCAAAGCCTATCTCCGAAATTGAAAACATCTAGCGACTGCTCCCACACCAAACATGCCAGGACTAAAAGCTGTTGCTGGCCCTCCCCTTCCTCTGACAGCCCTTCCACAGCCCACCAAACACTGCCGCTCTGAGCTTCCCAGCCATCTCAGTGGGCCTACGTCCCTCTCGGTGTCTCGAGACACAGCTCCAAAATTGAAAATGGCCAGCGACTGCTCCCACATGAATGGTGCCAGGACTGAAAGCTCTTGCTGGCCCTCACCTTCCTTTGGATGCCCTTCCACACTCCCAACAAACACTGGCCCTCTCAGCTTGCCAGCCACCTCACTGTGCTGACCTTGGCTCTCATATTTCCCAAAGCCTAGCTCCAAAATTGAAAACGTCTAGCGACTGCTCCCACACCAAACATGCCAGGACTGAAAGCTGTTGATAGCTGACACCTTCCCTTCGCCGCCCTTCCGGAGCCCCACAAACACTGGCACTCTGAGCTTCCCAGCCAACTCACTGTGCTTACGTTGGCTCTCATGTTTGCCAAAGCCTAGCTCCGAAATTGGAAATGTCCAGCTACTGCTCCCATACCAAAGGTGCCAGGACTGAAAGCTGTTGCTGGCCCTCACCTTCCTCTGACAGCCCTTCCACAGCCCACCAAACACTGCCGCTCTGAGCTTCCCAGCCATCTCAGTGGGCCTACGTCCCTCTCGGTGTCTCGAGACACAGCTCCAAAATTAAAAACATCCAGGTGCTCCTCCCACATGAATGGTGCCAGGACTAAAAGCTGTTGCTGGCCCTCCCCTTCCTCTGACAGCCCTTCCACAGCCCACCAAACACTGCCGCTCTGAGCTTCCCAGCCATCTCAGTGGGCCTACGTCCCTCTCGGTGTCTCGAGACACAGCTCCAAAATTGAAAATGGCCAGCGACTGCTCCCACATGAATGGTGCCAGGACTGAAAGCTCTTGCTGGCCCTCACCTTCCTTTGGATGCCCTTCCACACTCCCAACAAACACTGGCCCTCTCAGCTTGCCAGCCACCTCACTGTGCTGACCTTGGCTCTCATATTTCCCAAAGCCTAGCTCCAAAATTGAAAACGTCTAGCGACTGCTCCCACACCAAACATGCCAGGACTGAAAGCTGTTGATAGCTGACACCTTCCCTTCGCCGCCCTTCCGGAGCCCCACAAACACTGGCACTCTGAGCTTCCCAGCCAACTCACTGTGCTTACGTTTGCTCTCATATTTCCCAAAGCCTAGCTCCAAAATTGAAAACGTCTAGCGACTGCTCCCACACCAAACATGCCAGGACTGAAAGCTGTTCATAGCAGACACCTTCCCTTCGCCGCCCTTCCGGAGCCCCACAAACACTGGCACTCTGAGCTTCCCACCAACTCACTGTGCTGACGTTGGCTCTCATATTTTCCAAAGCCTAGCTCCGAAATTGAAAACATCTAGCGACTGCTCCCACACCAAACATGCCAGGACTAAAAGCTGTTGCTGGCCCTCCCCTTCCTCTGACAGCCCTTCCACAGCCCACCAAACACTGCCGCTCTGAGCTTCCCAGCCATCTCAGTGGGCCTACGTCCCTCTCGGTGTCTCGAGACACAGCTCCAAAATTGAAAATGGCCAGCGACTGCTCCCACATGAATGGTGCCAGGACTGAAAGCTCTTGCTGGCCCTCACCTTCCTTTGGATGCCCTTCCACACTCCCAACAAACACTGGCCCTCTCAGCTTGCCAGCCACCTCACTGTGCTGACCTTGGCTCTCATATTTCCCAAAGCCTAGCTCCAAAATTGAAAACGTCTAGCGACTGCTCCCACACCAAACATGCCAGGACTGAAAGCTGTTGATAGCTGATACCTTCCCTTCGCCGCCCTTCCGGAGCCCCACAAACACTGGCACTCTGAGCTTGCCAGCCAACTCACTGTGCTGACCTTGGCTCTCATATTTCCCAAAGCCTAGCTCCAAAATTGAAAACATCTAGCGACTGCTCCCACACCAAACATGCCAGGACTAAAAGCTGTTGCTGGCCCTCCCCTTCCTCTGACAGCCCTTCCACAGCCCACCAAACACTGCCGCTCTGAGCTTCCCAGCCATCTCAGTGGGCCTACGTCCCTCTCGGTGTCTCGAGACACAGATCCAAAATTAAAAATATCCAGGTGCTCCTCCCACATGAATGGTGCCAGGACTAAAAGCTGTTGCTGGCCCTCCCCTTCCTCTGACAGCCCTTCCACAGCCCACCAAACACTGCCGCTCTGAGCTTCCCAGCCATCTCAGTGGGCCTACGTCCCTCTCGGTGTCTTGAGACACAGCTCCAAAATTGAAAATGGCCAGCGACTGCTCCCACATGAATGGTGCCAGGACTGAAAGCTCTTGCTGGCCCTCACCTTCCTTTGGATGCCCTTCCACACTCCCAACAAACACTGGCCCTCTCAGCTTGGCAGCCACCTCACTGTGCTGACCTTGGCTCTCATATTTCCCAAAGCCTACCTCCGAAATTGAAAACGTCTAGCGACTGCTCCCACACCAAACATGCCAGGACTGAAAGCTGTTGATAGCTGACACCTTCCCTTCGCCGCCCTTCCGGAGCCCCACAAACACTGGCACTCTGAGCTTCCCAGCCAACTCACTGTGCTTACGTTGGCTCTCATGTTTGCCAAAGCCTAGCTCCGAAATTGGAAATGTCCAGCTACTGCTCCCATACCAAAGGTGCCAGGACTGAAAGCTGTTGCTGGCCCTCCCCTTCCTCTGACAGCCCTTCCACAGCCCATCAAACACTGCCGCTCTGAGCTTCCCAGCCATCTCAGTGGGCCTACGTCCCTCTCGGTGTCTCGAGACACAGCTCCAAAATTGAAAATGGCCAGCGACTGCTCCCACATGAATGGTGCCAGGACTGAAAGCTCTTGCTGGCCCTCACCTTCCTTTGGATGCCCTTCCACACTCCCAACAAACACTGGCCCTCTCAGCTTGCCAGCCACCTCACTGTGCTGACCTTGGCTCTCATATTTCCCAAAGCCTAGCTCCGAAATTGAAAACGTCTAGCGACTGCTCCCACACCAAACATGCCAGGACTGAAAGCTGTTGATAGCTGACACCTTCCCTTCGCCGCCCTTCCAGAGCCCCACAAACACTGGCACTCTGAGCTTCCCAGCCAACTCACTGTGCTTACGTTGGCTCTCATATTTCCCAAAGCCTAGCTCCAAAATTGAAAACGTCTAGCGACTGCTCCCACACCAAACATGCCAGGACTGAAAGCTGTTCATAGCAGACACCTTCCCTTCGCCGCCCTTCCGGAGCCCCACAAACACTGGCACTCTGAGCTTGCCAGCCAACTCACTGTGTTGACCTTGGCTCTCATATTTTCCAAAGCCTATCTCCGAAATTGAAAACATCTAGCGACTGCTCCCACACCAAACATGCCAGGACTAAAAGCTGTTGCTGGCCCTCCCCTTCCTCTGACAGCCCTTCCACAGCCCACCAAACACTGCCGCTCTGAGCTTCCCAGCCATCTCAGTGGGCCTACGTCCCTCTCGGTGTCTCGAGACACAGCTCCAAAATTGAAAATATCCAGGTGCTCCTCCCACATGAATGGTGCCAGGACTAAAAGCTGTTGCTGGCCCTCACCTTCCTCTGACAGCCCTTCCACAGCCCACCAAACACTGCCGCTCTGAGCTTCCCAGCCATCTCAGTGGGCCTACGTCCCTCTCGGTGTCTCGAGACACAGCTCCAAAATTGAAAATGGCCAGCGACTGCTCCCACATGAATGGTGCCAGGACTGAAAGCTCTTGCTGGCCCTCACCTTCCTTTGGATGCCCTTCCACACTCCCAACAAACACTGGCCCTCTCAGCTTGCCAGCCACCTCACTGTGCTGACCTTGGCTCTCATATTTCCCAAAGCCTAGCTCCAAAATTGAAAACGTCTAGTGACTGCTCCCACACCAAACACGCCAGGACTGAAAGCTGTTGATAGCTGACACCTTCCCTTCGCCGCCCTTCCGGAGCCCCACAAACACTGGCACTCTGAGCTTGCCAGCCACCTCACTGTGCTGACGTTGGCTCTCATGTTTGCCAAAGCCCAGCTCCAAAATTGGAAATGTCCAGCTACTGCTCCCATACTAGAGGTGCCAGGACTAAAAGCTGTTGCTGGCCCTCCCCTTCCTCTGACAGCCCTTCCACAGCCCACCAAACTCTGCCGCTCTGAGCTTCCCAGCCATCTCAGTGGGCCTACGTCCCTCTCGGTGTCTCGAGACACATCTCCAAAATTCAAAACATCCAGCGACTGCTCCCACATGAATGGTGCCAGGACTGAAAGCTCTTGCTGGCCCTCACCTTCCTTTGGATGCCCTTCCACACTCCCACCAAACACTGGCCCTCTCAGCTTGCCAGCCACCTCACTGTGCTGACCTTGGCTCTCATATTTCCCAAAGCCTAGCTCCGAAATTGAAAACGTCTAGTGACTGCTCCCACACCAAACACGCCAGGACTGAAAGCTGTTGATAGCTGACACCTTCCCTTCGCCGCCCTTCCGGAGCCCCACAAACACTGGCACTCTCAGCTTGCCAGCCACCTCACTGTGCTGACGTTGGCTCTCATGTTTGCCAAAGCCCAGCTCCAAAATTGGAAATGTCCAGCTACTGCTCCCATACCAGAGGTGCCAGGACTAAAAGCTGTTGCTGGCCCTCACCTTCCTCTGACAGCCCTTCCACAGCCCACCAAACTCTGCTGCTCTGAGCTTCCCAGCCATCTCAGTGGGCCTACGTCCCTCTCGGTGTCTTGAGACACAGCTCCGAAATTCAAAACATCGAGGTGCTCCTCCCACATGAATGGTGCCAGGACTAAAAGCTGTTGCTGGCCCTCCCCTTCCTCTGACAGCCCTTCCACAGCCCACCAAACACTGCCGCTCTGAGCTTCCCAGCCATCTCAGTGGGCCTACGTCCCTCTCGGTGTCTCGAGACACAGCTCCAAAATTGAAAATGGCCAGCGACTGCTCCCACATGAATGGTGCCAGGACTGAAAGCTCTTGCTGGCCCTCACCTTCCTTTGGATGCCCTTCCACACTCCCAACAAACACTGGCCCTCTCAGCTTGCCAGCCACCTCACTGTGCTGACATTGGCTCTCATATTTCCCAAAGCCTACCTCCGAAATTGAAAACGTCTAGCGACTGCTCCCACACCAAACATGCCAGGACTGAAAGCTGTTGATAGCTGACACCTTCCCTTCGCTGCCCTTCCGGAGCCCCACAAACACTGGCACTCTGAGCTTGCCAGCCAACTCACTGTGCTGACGTTGGCTCTCATGTTTGCCAAAGCCCAGCTCCAAAATTGGAAATGTCCAGCTACTGCTCCCATACCAAAGGTGCCAGGACTAAAAGCTGTTGGTGGCCCTCACCTACCTCTGACAGCCCTTCCACAGCCCACCAAACTCTGCCGTTCTGAGCTTCCCAGCCATCTCAGTGGGCCTAGATCCCTCTCGGTGTCTTGAGACACAGCTCCGAAATTCAAAACATCCAGGTGCTCCTCCCACATGAATGGTGCCAGGACTGAAAGCTCTTGCTGGCCCTCACCTTCCTTTGGATGCCCTTCCAGACTCCCACCAAAAACTGGCACTCTCAGCTTGCCAGCCACCTCACTGTGCTGACGTTGGCTCTCATGTTTGCCAAAGCCCAGCTCCAAAATTGGAAATGTCCAGCTACTGCTCCCATACCAGAGGTACCAGGACTAAAAGCTGTTGCTGGCCCTCCCCTTCCTCTGACAGCCCTTCCACAGCCCACCAAACACTGCCGCTCTGAGCTTCCCAGCCATCTCAGTGGGCCTACGTCCCTCTCGGTGTCTCGAGACACAGCTCCAAAATTGAAAATGGCCAGCGACTGCTCCCACATGAATGGTGCCAAGACTGAAAGCTCTTGCTGGCCCTCACCTTCCTTTGGATGCCCTTCCACACTCCCAACAAACACTGGCCCTCTCAGCTTGCCAGCCACCTCACTGTGCTGACCTTGGCTCTCATATTTCCCAAAGCCTAGCTCCGAAATTGAAAACGTCTAGCGACTGCTCCCACACCAAACATGCCAGGACTGAAAGCTGTTGATAGCTGATACCTTCCCTTCGCCGCCCTTCCGGAGCCCCACAAACACTGGCACTCTGAGCTTGCCAGCCAACTCACTGTGCTGACGTTGGCTCTCATATTTCCCAAAGCCTAGCTCCAAAATTGAAAACATCTAGCGACTGCTCCCACACCAAACATGCCAGGACTAAAAGCTGTTGCTGGCCCTCCCCTTCCTCTGACAGCCCTTCCACAGCCCACCAAACACTGCCGCTCTGAGCTTCCCAGCCATCTCAGTGGGCCTACGTCCCTCTCGGTGTCTCGAGACACAGCTCCAAAATTAAAAACATCCAGGTGCTCCTCCCACATGAATGGTGCCAGGACTAAAAGCTGTTGCTGGCCCTCCCCTTCCTCTGACAGCCCTTCCACAGCCCACCAAACACTGCCGCTCTGAGCTTCCCAGCCATCTCAGTGGGCCTACGTCCCTCTCGGTGTCTCGAGACACAGCTCCAAAATTGAAAATGGCCAGCGACTGCTCCCACATGAATGGTGCCAGGACTGAAAGCTCTTGCTGGCCCTCACCTTCCTTTGGATGCCCTTCCACACTCCCAACAAACACTGGCCCTCTCAGCTTGCCAGCCACCTCACTGTGCTGACCTTGGCTCTCATATTTCCCAAAGCCTAGCTCCGAAATTGAAAACGTCTAGCGACTGCTCCCACACCAAACATGCCAGGACTGAAAGCTGTTGATAGCTGACACCTTCTCTTCGCCGCCCTTCCAGAGCCCCACAAACACTGGCACTCTGAGCTTCCCAGCCAACTCACTGTGCTTACGTTGGCTCTCATGTTTGCCAAAGCCTAGCTCTGAAATTGGAAATGTCCAGCTACTGCTCCATACCAAAGGTGCCAGGACTGAAAACTGTTGCTGGCCCTCCCCTTCCTCTGACAGCCCTTCCACAGCCCACCAAACACTGCCGCTCTGAGCTTCCCAGCCATCTCAGTGGGCCTACGTCCCTCTCGGTGTCTTGAGACACAGCTCCAAAATCAAAACATCTAGCGACTGCTCCCACATGAATGGTGCCAGGACTGAAAGCTCTTGCTGGCCCTCACCTTCCTTTGGATGCCCTTCCACACTCCCAACAAACACTGGCCCTCTCAGCTTGCCAGCCACCTCACTGTGCTGACCTTGGCTCTCATATTTCCCAAAGCCTAGCTCCGAAATTGAAAACGTCTAGCGACTGCTCCCACACCAAACATGCCAGGACTGAAAGCTGTTGATAGCTGACACCTTCCCTTCGCCGCCCTTCCGGAGCCCCACAAACACTGGCACTCTGAGCTTGCCAGCCAACTCACTGTGCTGACGTTGGCTCTCATGTTTGCCAAAGCCTAGCTCCGAAATTGGAAATGTCCAGCTACTGCTCCCATACCAGAGGTGCCAGGACTAAAAGCTGTTGCTGGCCCTCCCCTTCCTCTGACAGCCCTTCCACAGCCCACCAAACTCTGCCGCTCTGAGCTTCCCAGCCATCTCAGTGGGCCTAGATACCTCTTGGTGTCTTGAGACACAGCTCCGAAATTCAAAACATCCAGGTGCTCCTCCCACATGAATGGTGCCAGGACTAAAAGCTGTTGCTGGCCCTCCCCTTCCTCTGACAGCCCTTCCACAGCCCACCAAACACTGCCGCTCTGAGCTTCCCAGCCATCTCAGTGGGCCTACGTCCCTCTCGGTGTCTCGAGACACAGCTCCAAAATTGAAAATGGCCAGCGACTGCTCCCACATGAATGGTGCCAGGACTGAAAGCTCTTGCTGGCCCTCACCTTCCTTTGGATGCCCTTCCACACTCCCAACAAACACTGGCCCTCTCAGCTTGCCAGCCACCTCACTGTGCTGACCTTGGCTCTCATATTTCCCAAAGCCTAGCTCCAAAATTGAAAACGTCTAGTGACTGCTCCCACACCAAACATGCCAGGACTGAAATCTGTTGATAGCTGACACCTTCCCTTCGCCGCCCTTCCGGAACCCCACAAACACTGGCACTCTGAGCTTGCCAGCCACCTCACTGTGCTGACGTTGGCTCTCATGTTTGCCAAAGCCCAGCTCCAAAATTGGAAATGTCCAGCTACTGCTCCCATACCAGAGGTGCCAGGACTAAAAGCTGTTGCTGGCCCTCCCCTTCCTCTGACAGCCCTTCCACAGCCCACCAAACACTGCCGCTCTGAGCTTCCCAGCCATCTCAGTGGGCCTACGTCCCTCTCGGTGTCTCGAGACACATCTCCAAAATTCAAAACATCCAGCGACTGCTCCCACATGAATGGTGCCAGGACTGAAAGCTCTTGCTGGCCCTCACCTTCCTTTGGATGCCCTTCCACACTCCCAACAAACACTGGCCCTCTCAGCTTGCCAGCCACCTCACTGTGCTGACATTGGCTCTCATATTTCCCAAAGCCTAGCTCCGAAATTGAAAACGTCTAGTGACTGCTCCCACACCAAACATGCCAGGACTGAAAGCTGTTCATAGCAGACACCTTCCCTTCGCCGCCCTTCCGGAGCCCCACAAACACTGGCACTCTGAGCTTGCCAGCCAACTCACTGTGCTGACGTTGGCTCTCATATTTTCCAAAGCCTATCTCCGAAATTGAAAACATCTAGCGACTGCTCCCACACCAAACATGCCAGGACTAAAAGCTGTTGCTGGCCCTCCCCTTCCTCTGACAGCCCTTCCACAGCCCACCAAACACTGCCGCTCTGAGCTTCCCAGCCATCTCAGTGGGCCTACGTCCCTCTCGGTGTCTCGAGACACAGCTCCAAAATTAAAAACATCCAGGTGCTCCTCCCACATGAATGGTGCCAGGACTAAAAGCTGTTGCTGGCCCTCCCCTTCCTCTGACAGCCCTTCCACAGCCCACCAAACACTGCCGCTCTGAGCTTCCCAGCCATCTCAGTGGGCCTACGTCCCTCTCGGTGTCTCGAGACACAGCTCCAAAATTGAAAATGGCCAGCGACTGCTCCCACATGAATGGTGCCAGGACTGAAAGCTCTTGCTGGCCCTCACCTTCCTTTGGATGCCCTTCCACACTCCCAACAAACACTGGCCCTCTCAGCTTGCCAGCCACCTCACTGTGCTGACCTTGGCTCTCATATTTCCCAAAGCCTAGCTCCAAAATTGAAAATGTCTAGCGACTGCTCCCACACCAAACATGCCAGGACTGAAAGCTGTTGATAGCTGACACCTTCCCTTCGCCGCCCTTCCGGAGCCCCACAAACACTGGCACTCTGAGCTTGCCAGCCACCTCACTGTGCTTACGTTGGCTCTCATGTTTGCCAAAGCCAAGCTCCAAAATTGGAAATGTCCAGCTACTGCTCCCATACCAGAGGTGCCAGGAGTAAAAGCTGTTGCTGGCCCTCCCCTTCCTCTGACAGCCCTTCCACAGCCCACCAAACACTGCCGCTCTGAGCTTCCCAGCCATCTCAGTGGGCCTACGTCCCTCTCGGTGTCTCGAGACACAGCTCCAAAATTCAAAACATCCAGCGACTGCTCCCACATGAATGGTGCCAGGACTGAAAGCTCTTGCTGGCCCTCACCTTCCTTTGGATGCCCTTCCACACTCCCACCAAACACTGGCCCTCTCAGCTTGCCAGCCACCTCACTGTGCTGACCTTGGCTCTCATATTTCCCAAAGCCTAGCTCCGAAATTGAAAACGTCTAGTGACTGCTCCCACACCAAACATGCCAGGACTGAAAGCTGTTGATAGCTGACACCTTCCCTTCGCCGCCCTTCCGAAGCCCCACAAACACTGGCACTCTGAGCTTGCCAGCCAACTCACTGTGCTGACGTTGGCTCTCATGTTTGCCAAAGCCCAGCTCCAAAATTGGAAATGTCCAGCTACTGCTCCCATACCAGAGGTGCCAGGACTAAAAGCTGTTGCTGGCCCTCACCTACCTCTGACAGCCCTTCCACAGCCCACCAAACTCTGCCGCTCTGAGCTTCCCAGCCATCTCAGTGGGCCTAGATCCCTCTCGGTGTCTTGAGACACAGCTCCGAAATTCAAAACATCCAGGTGCTCCTCCCACATGAATGGTGCCAGGACTAAAAGCTGTTGCTGGCCCTCCCCTTCCTCTGACAGCCCTTCCACAGCCCACCAAACACTGCCGCTCTGAGCTTCCCAGCCATCTCAGTGGGCCTACGTCCCTCTCGGTGTCTCGAGACACAGCTCCAAAATTGAAAATGGCCAGCGACTGCTCCCACATGAATGGTGCCAGGACTGAAAGCTCTTGCTGGCCCTCACCTTCCTTTGGATGCCCTTCCACACTCCCAACAAACACTGGCCCTCTCTGAGCTTGCCAGCCACCTCACTGTGCTGACCTTGGCTCTCATATTTCCCAAAGCCTACCTCCAAAATTGAAAACGTCTAGCGACTGCTCCCACACCAAACACGCCAGGACTGAAAGCTGTTGATAGCTGACACCTTCCCTTCGCCGCCCTTCCGGAGCCCCACAAACACTGGCACTCTGAGCTTGCCAGCCAACTCACTGTGCTGACCTTGGCTCTCATGTTTGCCAAAGCCCAGCTCCAAAATTGGAAATGTCCAGCTACTGCTCCCATACCAGAGGTGCCAGGACTGAAAGCTGTTGCTGGCCCTCACCTTCCTCTGACAGCCCTTCCACAGCCCACCAAACACTGCCGCTCTGAGCTTCCCAGCCATCTCAGTGGGCCTACGTCCCTCTCGGTGTCTCGAGACACAGCTCCAAAATTGAAAATGGCCAGCGACTGCTCCCACATGAATGGTGCCAGGACTGAAAGCTCTTGCTGGCCCTCACCTTCCTTTGGATGCCCTTCCACACTCCCAACAAACACTGGCCCTCTCAGCTTGCCAGCCACCTCACTGTGCTGACCTTGGCCCTCATATTTCCCAAAGCCTAGCTCCAAAATTGAAAACGTCTAGCGACTGCTCCCACACCAAACATGCCAGGACTGAAAGCTGTTGATAGCTGACACCTTCCCTTCGCCGCCCTTCCGGAGCCCCACAAACACTGGCACTCTGAGCTTGCCAGCCACCTCACTGTGCTGACGTTGGCTCTCATGTTTGCCAAAGCCCAGCTCCAAAATTGGAAATGTCCAGCTACTGCTCCCATACCAGAGGTGCCAGGACTAAAAGCTGTTGCTGGCCCTCCCCTTCCTCTGACAGCCCTTCCACAGCCCACCAAACACTGCCGCTCTGAGCTTCCCAGCCATCTCAGTGGGCCTACGTCCCTCTCGGTGTCTCGAGACACAGCTCCGAAAATGAAAATGGCCAGCGACTGCTCCCACATGAATGGTGCCAGGACTGAAAGCTCTTGCTGGCCCTCACCTTCCTTTGGATGCCCTTCCACACTCCCACCAAAAACTGGCACTCTCAGCTTGCCAGCCACCTCACTGTGCTGACGTTGGCTCTCATGTTTGCCAAAGCCCAGCTCCGAAATTGGAAATGTCCAGCTACTGCTCCCATACCAGAGGTGCCAGGACTAAAAGCTGTTGCTGGCCCTCCCCTTCCTCTGACAGCCCTTCCACAGCCCACCAAAAACTGCCGCTCTGAGCTTCCCAGCCATCTCAGTGGGCCTACGTCCCTCTCGGTGTCTCGAGACACAGCTCCAAAATTGAAAATGGCCAGCGTCTGCTCCCACATGAATGGTACCAGGACTGAAAGCTCTTGCTGGCCCTCACCTTCCTTTGGATGCCCGTCCACACTCCCACCAAACACTGGCCCTCTCAGCTTGCCAGCCACCTCACTGTGCTGACCTTGGCTCTCATATTTCCCAAAGCCTAGCTCCAAAATTGAAAACGTCTAGCGACTGCTCCCACACCAAACATGCCAGGACTGAAAGCTGTTGATAGCTGACACCTTCCCTTCGCCGCCCTTCCGGAGCCCCACAAACACTGGCACTCTGAGCTTGCCAGCCACCTCACTGTGCTGACGTTGGCTCTCATGTTTGCCAAAGCCCAGCTCCAAAATTGGAAATGTCCAGCTACTGCTCCCATACCAGAGGTGCCAGGACTAAAAGCTGTTGCTGGCCCTCACCTTCCTCTGACAGCCCTTCCACAGCCCACCAAACACTGCCGCTCTGAGCTTCCCAGCCATCTCAGTGGGCCTACGTCCCTCTCGGTGTCTCGAGACACAGCTCCAAAATTAAAAAAATCCAGGTGCTCCTCCCACATGAATGGTGCCAGGACTAAAAGCTGTTGCTGGCCCTCCCCTTCCTCTGACAGCCCTTCCACAGCCCACCAAACACTGCCGCTCTGAGCTTCCCAGCCATCTCAGTGGGCCTACGTCCCTCTCGGTGTCTCGAGACACAGCTCCAAAATTGAAAATGGCCAGCGACTGCTCCCACATGAATGGTGCCAGGACTGAAAGCTCTTGCTGGCCCTCACCTTCCTTTGGATGCCCTTCCACACTCCCAACAAACACTGGCCCTCTCAGCTTGCCAGCCACCTCACTGTGCTGACCTTGGCTCTCATATTTCCCAAAGCCTAGCTGCAAAATTGAAAACGTCTAGCGACTGCTCCCACACCAAACATGCCAGGACTAAAAGCTGTTGCTGGCCCTCCCCTTCCTCTGACAGCCCTTCCACAGCCCACCAAACACTGCCACTCTGAGCTTCCCAGCCATCTCAGTGGGCCTACGTCCCTCTCGGTGTCTCGAGACACAGCTCCAAAATTAAAAATATCCAGGTGCTCCTCCCACATGAATGGTGCCAGGACTAAAAGCTGTTGCTGGCCCTCCCCTTCCTCTGACAGCCCTTCCACAGCCCACCAAACACTGCCGCTCTGAGCTTCCCAGCCATCTCAGTGGGCCTACGTCCCTCTCGGTGTCTCGAGACAGAGCTCCAAAATTGAAAATGGCCAGCGACTGCTCCCACATGAATGGTGCCAGGACTGAAAGCTCTTGCTGGCCCTCACCTTCCTTTGGATGCCCTTCCACACTCCCAACAAACACTGGCCCTCTCAGCTTGCCAGCCACCTCACTGTGCTGACGTTGGCTCTCATGTTTGCCAAAGCCTAGCTCTGAAATTGGAAATGTCCAGCTACTGCTCCCATACCAGAGGTGCCAGGACTAAAAGCTGTTGCTGGCCCTCCCCTTCCTCTGACAGCCCTTCCACAGCCCACCAAACACTGCCGCTCTGAGCTTCCCAGCCATCTCAGTGGGCCTACGTCCCTCTCGGTGTCTCGAGACACAGCTCCAAAATTGAAAATGGCCAGCGACTGCTCCCACATGAATGGTGCCAGGACTGAAAGCTCTTGCTGGCCCTCACCTTCCTTTGGATGCCCTTCCACACTCCCACCAAAAACTGGCCCTCTCAGCTTTCCAGCCACCTCACTGTGATTACATTGGCTCTCATATTTCCTAAAGCCTAGCTCTGAAATTGGAAATGTCCAGCTACTGCTCCCACACCAAAGGTGCCAGGACTAAAAGCTGTTGCTGGCCCTCACCTTCCTCTGACAGCCCTTCCACAGCCCACCAAACACTGCTGCTCTGAGCTTCCCAGCCATCTCAGTGGGCCTACGTCCCTCTCGGTGTCTTCAGACACAGCTCCGAAATTCAAAACATCCAGGTACTACACCCATACCAGAGGTGCCAGGACTAAAAGCTGTTGCTGGCCCTCCCCTTCCTCTGACAGCCCTTCCACAGCCCACCAAACACTGCCGCTCTGAGCTTCCCAGCCATCTCAGTGGGCCTACGTCCCTCTCGGTGTCTCGAGACACAGCTCCAAAATTGAAAATGGCCAGCGACTGCTCCCACATGAATGGTGCCAGGACTAAAAGCTCTTGCTGGCCCTCACCTTCCTTTGGATGCCCTTCCACACTCCCACCAAACACTGGCCCTCTCAGCTTGCCAGCCACCTCACTGTGCTGACGTTGGCTCTCATGTTTGCCAAAGCCCAGCTCCAAAATTGGAAATGTCCAGCTACTACTCCCATACCAGAGGTGCCAGGACTAAAAGCTGTTGCTGGCCCTCCCCTTCCTCTGACAGCCCTTCCACAGCCCACCAAACACTGCCGCTCTGAGCTTCCCAGCCATCTCAGTGGGCCTACGTCCCTCTCGGTGTCTCGAGACACAGCTCCAAAATTGAAAATGGCCAGCGACTGCTCCCACATGAATGGTGCCAGGACTGAAAGCTCTTGCTGGCCCTCACCTTCCTTTGGATGCCCTTCCACACTCCCAACAAACACTGGCCCTCTCAGCTTGCCAGCCACCTCACTGTGCTGACCTTGGCTCTCATATTTCCCAAAGCCTAGCTCCAAAATTGAAAATGTCTAGCGACTGCTCCCACACCAAACATGCCAGGACTGAAAGCTGTTGATAGCTGACACCTTCCCTTCGCCGCCCTTCCGGAGCCCCACAAACACTGGCACTCTGAGCTTGCCAGCCACCTCACTGTGCTGACGTTGGCTCTCATGTTTGCCAAAGCCAAGCTCCAAAATTGGAAATGTCCAGCTACTGCTCCCATACCAGAGGTGCCAGGAGTAAAAGCTGTTGCTGGCCCTCCCCTTCCTCTGACAGCCCTTCCACAGCCCACCAAACACTGCCGCTCTGAGCTTCCCAGCCATCTCAGTGGGCCTACGTCCCTCTCGGTGTCTCGAGACACAGCTCCAAAATTGAAAATGGCCAGCGACTGCTCCCACATGAATGGTGCCAGGACTGAAAGCTCTTGCTGGCCCTCACCTTCCTTTGGATGCCCTTCCACACTCCCACCAAACACTGGCCCTCTCAGCTTGCCAGCCACCTCACTGTGCTGACCTTGGCTCTCATATTTCCCAAAGCCTAGCTCCGAAATTGAAAACGTCTAGTGACTGCTCCCACACCAAACATGCCAGGACTGAAAGCTGTTGATAGCTGACACCTTCCCTTCGCCGCCCTTCCGAAGCCCCACAAACACTGGCACTCTGAGCTTGCCAGCCAACTCACTGTGCTGACGTTGGCTCTCATGTTTGCCAAAGCCCAGCTCCAAAATTGGAAATGTCCAGCTACTGCTCCCATACCAGAGGTGCCAGGACTAAAAGCTGTTGCTGGCCCTCACCTACCTCTGACAGCCCTTCCACAGCCCACCAAACTCTGCCGCTCTGAGCTTCCCAGCCATCTCAGTGGGCCTAGATCCCTCTCGGTGTCTTGAGACACAGCTCCGAAATTCAAAACATCCAGGTGCTCCTCCCACATGAATGGTGCCAGGACTAAAAGCTGTTGCTGGCCCTCCCCTTCCTCTGACAGCCCTTCCACAGCCCACCAAACACTGCCGCTCTGAGCTTCCCAGCCATCTCAGTGGGCCTACGTCCCTCTCGGTGTCTCGAGACACAGCTCCAAAATTGAAAATGGCCAGCGACTGCTCCCACATGAATGGTGCCAGGACTGAAAGCTCTTGCTGGCCCTCACCTTCCTTTGGATGCCCTTCCACACTCCCAACAAACACTGGCCCTCTCTGAGCTTGCCAGCCACCTCACTGTGCTGACCTTGGCTCTCATATTTCCCAAAGCCTACCTCCAAAATTGAAAACGTCTAGCGACTGCTCCCACACCAAACACGCCAGGACTGAAAGCTGTTGATAGCTGACACCTTCCCTTCGCCGCCCTTCCAGAGCCCCACAAACACTGGCACTCTGAGCTTGCCAGCCAACTCACTGTGCTGACCTTGGCTCTCATGTTTGCCAAAGCCCAGCTCCAAAATTGGAAATGTCCAGCTACTGCTCCCATACCAGAGGTGCCAGGACTGAAAGCTGTTGCTGGCCCTCACCTTCCTCTGACAGCCCTTCCACAGCCCACCAAACACTGCCGCTCTGAGCTTCCCAGCCATCTCAGTGGGCCTACGTCCCTCTCGGTGTCTCGAGACACAGCTCCGAAATTGAAAATGGCCAGCGACTGCTCCCACATGAATGGCGCCAGGACTGAAAGCTCTTGCTGGCCCTCACCTTCCTTTGGATGCCCTTCCAGACTCCCACCAAAAACTGGCCCTCTCAGCTTGCCAGCCACCTCACTGTGCTGACGTTGGCTCTCATGTTTGCCAAAGCCCAGCTCCAAAATTGGAAATGTCCAGCTACTGCTCCCATACCAGAGGTACCAGGACTAAAACCTGTTGCTGGCCCTCCCCTTCCTCTGACAGCCCTTCCACAGCCCACCAAACACTGCCGCTCTGAGCTTCCCAGCCATCTCAGTGGGCCTACGTCCCTCTCGGTGTCTCGAGACACAGCTCCGAAAATGAAAATGGCCAGCGACTGCTCCCACATGAATGGTGCCAGGACTAAAAGCTCTTGCTGGCCCTCACCTTCCTTTGGATGCCCTTCCACACTCCCACCAAAAACTGGCACTCTCAGCTTGCCAGCCACCTCACTGTGCTGACGTTGGCTCTCATGTTTGCCAAAGCCCAGCTCCAAAATTGGAAATGTCCAGCTACTGCTCCCATACCAAAGGTGCCAGGACTAAAAGCTGTTGCTGGCCCTCCCCTTCCTCTGACAGCCCTTCCACAGCCCACCAAACACTGCCGCTCTGAGCTTCCCAGCCATCTCAGTGGGCCTACGTCCCTCTCGGTGTCTCGAGACACAGCTCCAAAATTGAAAATGGCCAGCGACTGCTCCCACATGAATGGTACCAGGACTGAAAGCTCTTGCTGGCCCTCACCTTCCTTTGGATGCCCTTCCACACTCCCAACAAACACTGGCCCTCTCAGCTTGCCAGCCACCTCACTGTGCTGACCTTGGCCCTCATATTTCCCAAAGCCTAGCTCCAAAATTGAAAACGTCTAGCGACTGCTCCCACACCAAACATGCCAGGACTGAAAGCTGTTGATAGCTGACACCTTCCCTTCGCCGCCCTTCCGGAGCCCCACAAACACTGGCACTCTGAGCTTGCCAGCCACCTCACTGTGCTGACGTTGGCTCTCATGTTTGCCAAAGCCCAGCTCCAAAATTGGAAATGTCCAGCTACTGCTCCCATACCAGAGGTGCCAGGACTAAAAGCTGTTGCTGGCCCTCCCCTTCCTCTGACAGCCCTTCCACAGCCCACCAAACACTGCCGCTCTGAGCTTCCCAGCCATCTCAGTGGGCCTACGGCCCTCTCGGTGTCTCGAGACACAGCTCCGAAAATGAAAATGGCCAGCGACTGCTCCCACATGAATGGTGCCAGGACTGAAAGCTCTTGCTGGCCCTCACCTTCCTTTGGATGCCCTTCCACACTCCCACCAAAAACTGGCACTCTCAGCTTGCCAGCCACCTCACTGTGCTGACGTTGGCTCTCATGTTTGCCAAAGCCCAGCTCCGAAATTGGAAATGTCCAGCTACTGCTCCCATACCAGAGGTGCCAGGACTAAAAGCTGTTGCTGGCCCTCCCCTTCCTCTGACAGCCCTTCCACAGCCCACCAAACACTGCCGCTCTGAGCTTCCCAGCCATCTCAGTGGGCCTACGTCCCTCTCGGTGTCTCGAGACACAGCTCCAAAATTGAAAATGGCCAGCGTCTGCTCCCACATGAATGGTACCAGGACTGAAAGCTCTTGCTGGCCCTCACCTTCCTTTGGATGCCCTTCCACACTCCCACCAAACACTGGCCCTCTCAGCTTGCCAGCCACCTCACTGTGCTGACCTTGGCTCTCATATTTCCCAAAGCCTAGCTCCAAAATTGAAAACGTCTAGCGACTGCTCCCACACCAAACATGCCAGGACTGAAAGCTGTTGATAGCTGACACCTTCCCTTCGCCGCCCTTCCGGAGCCCCACAAACACTGGCACTCTGAGCTTGCCAGCCACCTCACTGTGCTGACGTTGGCTCTCATGTTTGCCAAAGCCCAGCTCCAAAATTGGAAATGTCCAGCTACTGCTCCCATACCAGAGGTGCCAGGACTAAAAGCTGTTGCTGGCCCTCACCTTCCTCTGACAGCCCTTCCACAGCCCACCAAACACTGCCGCTCTGAGCTTCCCAGCCATCTCAGTGGGCCTACGTCCCTCTCGGTGTCTCGAGACACAGCTCCAAAATTAAAAAAATCCAGGTGCTCCTCCCACATGAATGGTGCCAGGACTAAAAGCTGTTGCTGGCCCTCCCCTTCCTCTGACAGCCCTTCCACAGCCCACCAAACACTGCCGCTCTGAGCTTCCCAGCCATCTCAGTGGGCCTACGTCCCTCTCGGTGTCTCGAGACACAGCTCCAAAATTGAAAATGGCCAGCGACTGCTCCCACATGAATGGTGCCAGGACTGAAAGCTCTTGCTGGCCCTCACCTTCCTTTGGATGCCCTTCCACACTCCCAACAAACACTGGCCCTCTCAGCTTGCCAGCCACCTCACTGTGCTGACCTTGGCTCTCATATTTCCCAAAGCCTAGCTGCAAAATTGAAAACGTCTAGCGACTGCTCCCACACCAAACATGCCAGGACTAAAAGCTGTTGCTGGCCCTCCCCTTCCTCTGACAGCCCTTCCACAGCCCACCAAACACTGCCGCTCTGAGCTTCCCAGCCATCTCAGTGGGCCTACGTCCCTCTTGGTGTCTCGAGACACAGCTCCAAAATTAAAAACATCCAGGTGCTCCTCCCACATGAATGGTGCCAGGACTAAAAGCTGTTGCTGGCCCTCCCCTTCCTCTGACAGCCCTTCCACAGCCCACCAAACACTGCCGCTCTGAGCTTCCCAGCCATCTCAGTGGGCCTACGTCCCTCTCGGTGTCTCGAGACAGAGCTCCAAAATTGAAAATGGCCAGCGACTGCTCCCACATGAATGGTGCCAGGACTGAAAGCTCTTGCTGGCCCTCACCTTCCTTTGGATGCCCTTCCACACTCCCAACAAACACTGGCCCTCTCAGCTTGCCAGCCACCTCACTGTGCTGACGTTGGCTCTCATGTTTGCCAAAGCCTAGCTCTGAAATTGGAAATGTCCAGCGACTGCTCCCACACCAAAGGTGCCAGGACTAAAAGCTGTTGCTGGCCCTCCCCTTCCTCTGACAGCCCTTCCACAGCCCACCAAACACTGCCGCTCTGAGCTTCCCAGCCATCTCAGTGGGCCTACGTCCCTCTCGGTGTCTCGAGACACAGCTCCAAAATTGAAAATGGCCAGCGACTGCTCCCACATGAATGGTGCCAGGACTGAAAGCTCTTGCTGGCCCTCACCTTCCTTTGGATGCCCTTCCACACTCCCACCAAAAACTGGCCCTCTCAGCTTTCCAGCCACCTCACTGTGATTACATTGGCTCTCATATTTCCTAAAGCCTAGCTCTGAAATTGGAAATGTCCAGCTACTGCTCCCACACCAAAGGTGCCAGGACTAAAAGCTGTTGCTGGCCCTCCCCTTCCTCTGACAGCCCTTCCACAGCCCACCAAACACTGCCGCTCTGAGCTTCCCAGCCATCTCAGTGGGCCTACGTCCCTCTCGGTGTCTCGAGACACAGCTCCGAAATTCAAAACATCCAGGTACTACACCCATACCAGAGGTGCCAGGACTAAAAGCTGTTGCTGGCCCTCCCCTTCCTCTGACAGCCCTTCAACAGCCCACCAAACACTGCCGCTCTGAGCTTCCCAGCCATCTCAGTGGGCCTACGTCCCTCTCGGTGTCTCGAGACACAGCTCCGAAATTGAAAATGGCCAGCGACTGCTCCCACACCAAACACGCCAGGACTGAAAGCTGTTGCTGGCCCTCCCCTTCCTCTGACAGCCCTTCCACAGCCCACCAAACACTGCCGCTCTGAGCTTCCCAGCCATCTCAGTGGGCCTACGTCCCTCTCGGTGTCTCGAGACACAGCTCCAAAATTGAAAATGGCCAGCGACTGCTCCCACATGAATGGTGCCAGGACTGAAAGCTCTTGCTGGCGCTCACCTTCCTTTGGATGCCCTTCCACACTCCCAACAAACACTGGCACTCTCAGCTTGCCAGCCACCTCACTGTGCTGACCTTGGCTCTCATATTTCCCAAAGCCTAGCTCCGAAATTGAAAACGTCTAGCGACTGCTCCCACACCAAACACGCCAGGACTGAAAGCTGTTGATAGCTGACACCTTCCCTTCGCCGCCCTTCCGGAGCCCCACAAACACGGGCACTCTGAGCTTGCCAGCCAACTCACTGTGCTGATGTTGGCTCTCATGTTTGCCAAAGCCTAGCTCTGAAATTTGAAATGTCCAGCTACTGCTCCCATACCAGAGGTGCCAGGACTAAAAGCTGTTGCTGGCCCTCCCCTTCCTCTGACAGCCCTTCCACAGCCCACCAAACACTGCCGCTCTGAGCTTCCCAGCCATCTCAGTGGGCCTACGTCCCTCTCGGTGTCTCGAGACACAGCTCCAAAATTGAAAATGGCCAGCGACTGCTCCCACATGAATGGTGCCAGGACTAAAATCTCTTGCTGGCCCTCACCTTCCTTTGGATGCCCTTCCACACTCCCAACAAACACTGGCACTCTGACCTTTCAGCTATCTCACTGTGCCGATGTTGCCTCACTTTTACTCTTCTGATTCTCTCCCCCATCCCATAGGCAAGGGTCTGTGACTGACCAACTGACCCTAGAATGGTGGTTTTTGTTTTAAATAAACAGCTGCGAACACTTCAATGGATCAGCTTGTGGTGTAAATGTTTCTCCATTACTTTATTACCAGAGTGTGAATGTTTCGCAGAGTTAGCCCGACCAGCATGGCGTCCTCTGCAGGGGCTGCAGAGGAATTCCTGCTCCAGTGCCTGAAGCACCTCCTCCCCATCCTTCTTCTCTGACCTTGGTGTTCGTAGCTGTTGTGGTTTAACCCCAGCTGGTAAATAACCACCATAATATGGTGCTCTACAGTAATGAAAACATCCCTGTATTATTAACAATGTTTTCAGTACAAATCGAAAACATAGCCCCATAGTAGCTACTATGAAGAAAATTAACTCTGTCCCAGCCAAAACCAGCAGAGTAGCACTGCCTCTTACTTTTTTCCCCCCTCACTACTCTGCCTAGATGGTGGGTTTGCCGTTTCTGAAATATGTTTTCACAGAGGCACCACATGGCTGGCCTTCCCAGGAAGCTGGGGAAGGCATCATGCCCATCGTTTAATATTCAGTCATCATTTGATCATCATTTAATCATTAATAAAAATCTTTTTGTTAACCCTGTAACAATGACTTCTCTTCATAATTCACCTGTGACAGTCCTTATTCAATTCGTGCAGAAGGTTTGTGCATATCCAGTTAGCATACCAGATTTGTGCAGCAAGTTTCTGCAGATTCAGTTCGTGGAGCAGGTTTTATGCAGCAAGTTTTGGCACATTCAGGTGTTTTTTTTCTTTCAGCAGATTTCTGTGTATTTTATTGGGCCAGCTGGTTTGTGCATTTTCAGTTTGTGAAACAGATGTTTGAAGCTGGTTTTGCATACTCTGTATGCAAACAGCTCTCCCCAGCACACACTCTTTCTGTCTCTCTGTGCTGGGAGTTAGTTGTTTGAGAGGTCCTGTGCTGTGGGGTGGCTTCTCCCTTGTGGCTCTGTGACAACTGCCAGGGGTGAGTAGTGCATTGGCCAGTTGATTGGGCTCCGAGGGTGGTGGTACGCGGTGTCCCAAGCTTTGTTGGCAGCTGCTTACTGGGGAGGTACCTCACAGGCTGCTCTTCTTCAGGGCCTTTCCTCTGGAGGTGGAGCATGGGAGGGAACGCGTTCTCAGGCAGGACGAGGCGGCCCCAAGACTATGGGGTGGCAGTGCTAGAGGACAGGCAGCTCTTTGGAAGGACTTGGCCAGGGCAGAGGAATGGGCTGCTGGGGAGTCCAGCAAAGGCAAGTGCCAAGGACCAGCCCAGGGACAGGCTTGTGCCCTGCAGCAGCTGCAGCCGGGGCCAAGGGCCTGGAGACCAGCAGCGGCTGCGGGAACACCATGGAGGCCAAGGTGGGAGGGAGCGGGCAGTGTGCGCAGGCCCTGCTAGCAAGAGTGGGGGCAGCACCCAGAACACTCCTGGACCACCCATTAATGGGGACATACTGTAACTGTCCCTACATAAGTACCTTGAGATGCTCCGACTCCTACCCAGCTTGCTCACAGAGCACTTGCAGCCATTGCACACAGGTAGGGACCTTGAGGGAGACAGGGCCAAATGCCTCTCCGACCCTGGGAGGTGACGATGGGAAGGCGGGAGGTGCTGGAGGGGACAGGTGGGATGGGCCCCCCAGCAAGCTGAGACCCCCGTGCCATGCCCGGCAGGCTGCCCGGGCATGCCGGGGGTGCTCCTGAGACCCGGTGGGGGGGCCACGCAGGGACCAGCCCTCTCCCCAGCCATCTCTGGGAGCAGGGCAGCAGCTGCCTGTGGGGCTGAGCACTGCTCTCAGAGCTGGCTGGACGGCCCGGCTGCAGGGGGTTTCCCGCTGCAACACGGGGCTGAAAGGACCACAGTCACGCGCGGCCTTTCTCCACTGTTTCTCTTGCAGACGGACAGGCTGGAGGGCTGGGAGGCACTGCCCCGCAGCAGAGTCACACGGGGAGAAAGAATGCCCACACCAGCCTTGCCGCCTCTCCCAAGGCTTAAAGCAACGCAGGCAGCTGCACGCCGGTGCGCACTTGCAGCTCCAACAGCAGCATCTGCAAATGTCATCAAGCTGCCCGCTCTGCCAGCAGCAGCAACCTCCGGCTCTTCTCTGAGAGGCAGAGCACGTGCAGTGGGCTCCACGGCCAGCGGCCACCGAGAGCTTGTCCCACCTGCTCGAGGCGTCCTCGGTGACCGGGGCGTGGCAGTGAGGGCTGAGAGATGGGGGCCTGCCCCACACGGCCGCACAGCCCGTGACGTGGCTCTGGCGTCCACAATCCAGGCATCGGTGTCAGGGGTCGTGAGTCGCGTTGTAGCCACAAGCCGGGGACCCAGCCAGCAGCTGGCGGCACAGGGGCACCTTGCGCACAGCACTGGTCTGGAGACACCTACAAGAACAGCCCAGGTGCGGGCCACCAAGGGTGGCAAGGCCCCTGCAGCTCAGCCAGGACCTCATCCCCATGCTCCAGGGGGCACGAGGGCTGCTGGCGAGGCCCGTGCACCAGTTTCCCTGGGGAGATGCACCGGCAAAGGGCACTGGGCACGGCCGGTGGCAAGGCAGGGCCATCGTCTGCCACCCTTGCGACTTGTCCACGGCAAGCCACTGCACGCATGGCCTGTGGATGCCCCGAAGTGTCTTGTGGTCAAGCGAATCAAGATGGAGCGTCTGGAGGAAGAGGAGGACGACGCCAAAACGTCTGAAGCCCTGTCAGGACAGAGTCAGCTGGAGGAAGGCATCTCCATCCATACCATGTGGGCCAGCCACAGTCTGCGGAGACTCAGCCAGGAGCCACACGCAGGCCCCCAGAAAGTGCCCGGCTCACCCGGCAGCATGGCCAGAGACGCCGCAGGAAAGGCAGATGACGACCCTCAGCGCGCGTCTCCTGCCTCGTCAGCGGACTTGGACGTAGAGCCAGCAGCTTTTTGCCTGGACAGAGGTCCTGGGGACCGGGGGCACAGCGAGCCTCCCCCCGCATCAGCACCTGAAGATGTACAGTCATTGTACATCATTGCACATCCCTTGCCTGTGGCCATGCTCCAGGCAGCAGATGATAGTGCCGATGCTGTGGGCACGGCTCAGGGCATCCTGGGCAACCAGGGCTTGGCAGCAGGGGCTGAGGGCCAGGGGCCTGCCCCTGTTGGCCCCGTAACCAGTGACACTGCTCTGGAGGACCTGGAGGAAGACTGGGAAGAGGTCCCTGACAGAGACGCTGCAGGAGAGACAGCAAGCAACATAAGGAGCGCGCCTCTTGCCCCATTAACAGGCGAAGATGCAGAGCCAGCAGAGTCTTGCCCGGCCGGAGGTCCCAGGGAACAGGGACGCAGCCAGCCTCTCCCTGCATCAGTGGCTGAGGACACCAGCTTCTCAACTTCTCCCTCGCCCGGAGCTCCCCGTGAAGAGGGGCACAGCGGGACTGTCCCTGCATCAGCGCCTCCAGATGCTCAGTCAGTGGCTCCTCCCTTGCCTGCAGCCCTGCCCCAGCTGGCAGATGATGGTGCTGAAACTGTCGGCGCTGCTCAGGGCATCCTGAGCAACCAGGGCTTGGCAGCGAGCGTGGAGAGCCCAGGGCCTGCCCCTGTTGGCCCCGTAACTTGTGACGCTGATCTGGTAGACCCGGAGGAAGAGTGGGAAGAGGTCCCTGACAGAGACGCTGCAGGAGAGGGAGGCGGCGACGCACAGAGCACGTCTCTTGCCCCTTCAGAGGGCGCACACACAGGGGCAGCAGCTTCTGCCCTGGACGGAGGTCCCGGGCACGAGGGGCACAGAGCACCTATCCCCGCCCAGCCCCTCGCCTACAGCTCTCCTTCCCCCACTGGCATCGCCGCCCTCCCGCGTGCTCCAGCTCGCCGGCGATGGCCCTCCATCCTCAGGACAGCTTGTCGGGCTCTGCGCAGGGCTTTCTGCTGCAGCTGTCTCACGGGACAGTGAGAGCAGCGGCGCCCGGCTGCCAGCGCCTTGCCAGCGCGCTTGCCTGGCCATGCCCTGCGCCTGACGAGCGCAGCCTGTCCTGTCTCCTTATTAAATTCCTTCCTGGCTGCGTCCTGGGTGAGGGCTCTCTGTCCTGTGTGCACGTGTGTGTGTGCGGGGGGTGTGAGTGCAGCAGCTGGGGTCAGACCACGGGGCGGAGGGTCCCTGTGTCCCTGGGGCAGCGACTGGCACGAGTGCGGGTGTGTGAGTGAGCGTGATGGCCAGCGAAGATCAAGCCGCACGAGCTGGTGAGCAGGTGACGTGGCCTGGGAGCAAGGGGGTGAGTGGGTCTCCGACGGCCAGCCCTGGGTGTGAGAGACCCTGGGTGTCTCTAGTGGGGAGAGCACGGAGGGTCGGCTATGGGAGCAGTGGAGTCCCGTCCGGCTCAGGGGGGTGTGGCATGGTCTGTACCAGCAACTGGACAAGGGCTGCGGCCTTGGGGGCTCCTACATGCAGGGGCCAGCAACTGGGGAGACTGGGATCCAGGGGCCAGCTACTGGGCAGGCTGAGTGTCTGAGCCCAGGTGCTAGAGGGGTCCACCTTGCCCATGTGTGTACATTCAGTCTCACTAGTGGCCTTCTTGGGGATGAGGCCCCTCCTCATGGTGACACTGAGAGTTGCTGAATGAACAGAGGACTGAGGACTGTGGTCTGGAGGGGCCACTTGGATTGGGTGTACTTGGTGAGGTGCTGGCAGCCGGGGGCGGGGGGCTGCAGGGATGGCCTCTGTGCGAGGAGACCGCGGGCTGCCCTGTGCCGGACACAGCCGGTGCCAGCCGGTGCCAGCCGGTGCCAGCCGGTGCTAGGTGGCTCCACAATGGCCCCAGCGCAGCCACAGCTCAGCCTGTCAGCGAGGCTGGGGGCGCCTCAGGAAAAATGTCTAGCGAAGGCCACAGGGGTGACAGAGTGGGGGCTGGACTAGAGCACGCCAGAGGTGCCTCCCGACCCGCACCCTGCTGTGGGCCTGTGAGTCCGTGTCCCCAGGGGGCTGCCGTCAAATGGGCGTGGGCGTCTCCATGGTGACCGCCAGGCCTTTGTGACCAGGGGCGGCATTGTGCCCAGAGGCCATTGTGACAGGGGGTCCGCGTGGCAGCCGTGGGGGCTCTTATGGGGCCAGAGCCCTAGGGTGCCCACTCCCAGGAGAGCGGCTCCATCAGGAGGCAGCATCTCCCCTGGCTGCCCGTGGCAGGTGTCCAACAGAGGACCCTGAAGATGCCCGAGAAGCAGGAGGCGAATGCTCGCTCCCAGCCCAACGAGGGGCTGCGGCGCCTGCAGGAGCACCGCCAGGTGAGGGATGGGGCTGGAAGGAGAGGTGGGCGGTGGGACACGGGGATGGCCAGGGGCAAGACGGCCAGCCCCGAGCGCCTCCGGCTCGGGCACAGCCATGCCATGCCCCAGGGGTTTCTCTGGGGCAGGTCCGGCTCCGGGACAGCCATGGCCTGCGCAGCCCCGCAGCGATGCGCCAGAGGCAGAGAGCGGCGTGGAGCCGAGTTCAGCCTGGCTGTAGTGGCCAGGAGCTGCCTTGAAGCCGGGGCTGGGCTTGCCGGCACTGCGGGGACCGCTGTGCTGACACAGCTGCCTCCATCCCGTGCCTCCTCCTTCTCCACACAGGTGCGCCGCAGGCAGCCACAGGCAGCGCCGCAGCGCAGCCGGACCACAGCCTTGTCCCTCCATGGTGTCCCCAGGCTGCCACCGCTCCCCTGCCCAGCGAGCTCACAGAGCACTTGCAGCCGTTGCACACAGGTAGGGACCTTGAGGGAGACAGGGCCAAACGCCTCTCCGACCCTGGGAGGTGACGATGGGAAGGCGGGAGGTGCTGGAGGGGACAGGTGGGATGGGCCCCCCAGCAAGCTGAGACCCCCGTGCCATGCCCGGCAGGCTGCCCGGGCATGCCGGGGGTGCTCCTGAGACCCGGTGGGGGGGCCACGCAGGGACCAGCCCTCTCCCCAGCCATCTCTGGGAGCAGGGCAGCAGCTGCCTGTGGGGCTGAGCACTGCTCTCAGAGCTAGCTGGACGGCCCGGCTGCAGGGGGTTTCCCGCTGCGACACGGGGCTGAAAGGACCACAGTCACGCGCGGCCTTTCTCCACTGTTTCTCTTGCAGACGGACAGGCTGGAGGGCTGGGAGGCACCGCCCCGCAGCAGAGTCACACGGGGAGAAAGAATGCCCACACCAGCCTTGCCGCCTCTCCCAAGGCTTAAAGCAACGCAGGCAGCTGCACGCCGGTGCGCACTTGCAGCTCCAACAGCAGCATCTGCAAATGTCATCAAGCTGCCCGCTCTGCCAGCAGCAGCAACCTCCGGCTCTTCTCTGAGAGGCAGAGCACGTGCAGTGGGCTCCACGGCCAGCAGCCACCGAGAGCTTGTCCCACCTGCTCGAGGCGTCCTCGGTGACCGGGGCGTGGCAGTGAGGGCTGAGAGATGGGGGCCTGCCCCACACGGCCGCACAGCCCGTGACGTGGCTCTGGCGTCCACAATCCAGGCATCGGTGTCAGGGGTCGTGAGTCACGTTGTAGCCACAAGCCGGGGACCCAGCCAGCAGCTGGCGGCACAGGGGCACCTTGCGCACAGCACTGGTCTGGAGACACCTACAAGAACAGCCCAGGTGCGGGCCACCAAGGGTGGCAAGGCCCCTGCAGCTCAGCCAGGACCTCATCCCCATGCTCCAGGGGGCACGAGGGCTGCTGGCGAGGCCCGTGCACCAGTTTCCCTGGGGAGATGCACCGGCAAAGGGCACTGGGCACGGCCGGTGGCAAGGCAGGGCCATCGTCTGCCACCCTTGCGACTTGTCCACGGCAAGCCACTGCACGCATGGCTTGTGGATGCCCCGAAGTGTCTTGTGGTCAAGCGAATCAAGATGGAGCGTCTGGAGGAAGAGGAGGACGATGCCAAAACATCTGAAGCCCTGTCAGGACAGAGTCAGCTGGAGGAAGGCATCTCCATCCATACCATGTGGGCCAGCCACAGTCTGCGGAGACTCAGCCAGGAGCCACACGCAGGCCCCCAGAAAGTGCCCGGCTCACCCGGCAGCATGGCCAGAGACGCCGCAGGAAAGGCAGATGACGACCCTCAGCGCGCGTCTCCTGCCTCGTCAGCGGACTTGGACGTAGAGCCAGCAGCTTTTTGCCTGGACAGAGGTCCTGGGGACCGGGGGCACAGCGAGCCTCCCCCCGCATCAGCACCTGAAGATGTACAGTCATTGTACATCATTGCACATCCCTTGCCTGTGGCCATGCTCCAGGCAGCAGATGATAGTGCCGATGCTGTGGGCACGGCTCAGGGCATCCTGGGCAACCAGGGCTTGGCAGCAGGGGCTGAGGGCCAGGGGCCTGCCCCTGTTGGCCCCGTAACCAGTGACACTGCTCTGGAGGACCTGGAGGAAGACTGGGAAGAGGTCCCTGACAGAGACGCTGCAGGAGAGACAGCAAGCAACATAAGGAGCGCGCCTCTTGCCCCATTAACAGGCGAAGATGCAGAGCCAGCAGAGTCTTGCCCGGCCGGAGGTCCCAGGGAACAGGGACGCAGCCAGCCTCTCCCTGCATCAGTGGCTGAGGACACCAGCTTCTCAACTTCTCCCTCGCCCGGAGCTCCCCGTGAAGAGGGGCACAGCGGGACTGTCCCTGCATCAGCACCTCCAGATGCTCAGTCAGTGGCTCCTCCCTTGCCTGCAGCCCTGCCCCAGCTGGCAGATGATGGTGCTGAAACTGTCGGCGCTGCTCAGGGCATCCTGAGCAACCAGGGCTTGGCAGCGAGCGTGGAGAGCCCAGGGCCTGCCCCTGTTGGCCCCGTAACTTGTGACGCTGATCTGGTAGACCCGGAGGAAGAGTGGGAAGAGGTCCCTGACAGAGACGCTGCAGGAGAGGGAGGCGGCGACGCACAGAGCACGTCTCTTGCCCCTTCAGAGGGCGCACACACAGGGGCAGCAGCTTCTGCCCTGGACGGAGGTCCCGGGCACGAGGGGCACAGAGCACCTATCCCCGCCCAGCCCCTCGCCTACAGCTCTCCTTCCCCCACTGGCATCGCCGCCCTCCCGCGTGCTCCAGCTCGCCGGCGATGGCCCTCCATCCTCAGGACAGCTTGTCGGGCTCTGCGCAGGGCTTTCTGCTGCAGCTGTCTCACGGGACAGTGAGAGCAGCGGTGCCCGGCTGCCAGCGCCTTGCCAGCGCGCTTGCCTGGCCATGCCCTGCGCCTGACGAGCGCAGCCTGTCCTGTCTCCTTATTAAATTCCTTCCTGGCTGCGTCCTGGGTGAGGGCTCTCTGTCCTGTGTGCACGTGTGTGTGTGCGGGGGGTGTGAGTGCAGCAGCTGGGGTCAGACCACGGGGCGGAGGGTCCCTGTGTCCCTGGGGCAGCGACTGGCACGAGTGCGGGTGTGTGAGTGAGCGTGATGGCCAGCGAAGATCAAGCCGCACGAGCTGGTGAGCAGGTGACGTGGCCTGGGAGCAAGGGGGTGAGTGGGTCTCCGACGGCCAGCCCTGGGTGTGAGAGACCCTGGGTGTCTCTAGTAGGGAGAGCATGGAGGGTCGGCTATGGGGTGTCCCTTAGTCTACGGGCCATCCCTCTAAAATGGCTGTTGAGTTAATTTAGTCCATGACTTTGGGCTCCATCTGTCATTGTAATCTTTCAGGGCAGGAAAGATGGCATGCGGTGTTGCATTGTTTCATGTTGAAGTTAGTTCTGGTTCCATCATCACTGCGCTTTGCTCGGTTTTATCAAAATTCTTTCTTTGTTCGTCTGGGTGATTCTTATTCTAATGCCTTTGATAAAGCATAGAATATTACATAGCAATTAATACCATACAGTTCAAATCATTGGCTATTCTCACCCCAAATCAAATCCCCTTGAAGTACACATTGGACTTCCCCCTCCTTCCACATTATCCACCAAGTGTACCCAGGTTCTTGAGCAAAAGTAATCCCACAGATGGGTTTGCCTTTGCCCGAGGCAGGAACAACCCAGACTGTCTTCCCCAACATATTTTTTACCTGCACTACAGGGACTTTATCCCCATCTAAAGTACATAAAAGTTTTGACTGGGCAGATCCCCGAGTGTTGACTAACCAGGTGTTCTTTGCTAAATGCGTAGCCCAATGTTTGAATGTCCTGTCGGAGTTTCCCTTTGTTCAGTGTCGACGACGGAGCGGGAGTTGCGATTCCGGAGTAATGACAGATCTCAATATGAGTATGGTCATTCTCCTTTATTTACACTTATAACAGGGCTTATATAGTTAACTGCTATGAACACGCGCTACCTGCAGCTTGCAGATAGGTTACAGCCTTGTGTTCACGCGCATCTATACTCTAGCAGATCGGCCCGTTCTTTCTGATCATGCGAAATGCCTTCATGGTCTTTATCTTGTTTTTCTCCTTCCAGCTGCACATTCCTTTCTCCATTGTTTTCTACTTAAGTGCCTTGTCATGCCAGGTGGTGCAGTGTTTGCTCATTAAAATCAAACTCAGGAATGTCCGTTAGTGAGACTCCCATTCCCACAATGTCCCACCACCCATTGCACTCAGTGTAGTCTTTAACAGTCTACTGCATCATTCGATTTTCCGGGAGGCTGGTGCATGATAGGGGATGTGATACACCCACTCAATGCCATGCTCTTTGGCCCAGGTGTCTTATGAGGATGTTTCGGAAATGAGTCCTGTTGTCTGACTCAATTCTTTCTGGGGTGGCATGTCGCCATAAGACTTGCTTTTCAAGGCCCAGGGTAGTGTTCCAGGCAGTGGCATGGGATATGTTTCCAGCCATTTGGTGGTTGCCTCCACCATTGTAAGCACATGGTGCTTGCCTTGGTGGGTTTCTGATATAATCAATCTGCCAGGCCTCCCCATATTTATATTTCAGCCCTTCCACAGCCCACCAAACACTGCCGCTCTGAGCTTCCCAGCCATCTCAGTGGGCCTACGTCCCTCTCGGTGTCTCGAGACACAGCTCCAAAACTGAAAATGGCCAGCGACTGCTCCCACATGAATGGTGCCAGGACTAAAAGCTCTTGCTGGCCCTCACCTTCCTTTGGATGCCCTTCCACACTCCCAACAAACACTGGCCCTGTCAGCTTGCCAGCCACCTCACTGTGCTGACCTTGGCTCTCATGTTTGCCAAAGCCCAGCTCCAAAATTGGAAATGTCCAGCTACTGCTCCCATACCAGAGGTGCCAGCACTAAAAGCTGTTGCTGGCCCTCCCCTTCCTCTGACAGCCCTTCCACAGCCCACCAAACACTGCCGCTCTGAGCTTCCCAGCCATCTCAGTGGGCCTACGTCGCTCTCGGTGTCTCGAGACACAGCTCCAAAATTGAAAATGGCCAGCGACTGCTCCCACATGAATGGTGCCAGGACTGAAAGCTCTTGCTGGCCCTCACCTTCCTTTGGATGCCCTTCCACACTCCCAACAAACACTGGCACTCTCAGCTTGCCAGCCACCTCACTGTGCTGACCTTGGCTCTCATATTTCCCAAAGCCTAGCTCCGAAATTGAAAACGTCTAGCGACTGCTCCCACACCAAACACGCCAGGACTGAAAGCTGTTGATAGCTGACACCTTCCCTTCGCCGCCCTTCCGGAGCCCCACAAACACGGGCACTCTGAGCTTGCCAGCCACCTCACTGTGCTGACCTTGGCTCTCATGTTTGCCAAAGCCTAGCTCTGAAATTGGAAATGTCCAGCTACTGCTCCCATACCAGAGGTGCCAGGACTGAAAGCTGTTGCTGGCCCTCCCCTTCCTCTGACAGCCCTTCCACAGCCCACCAAACACTGCCGCTCTGAGCTTCCCAGCCATCTCAGTGGGCCTACGTCCCTCTCGGTGTCTCGAGACACAGCTCCAAAATTGAAAATGGCCAGCGACTGCTCCCACATGAATGGTGCCAGGACTGAAAGCTCATGCTGGCCCTCACCTTCCTTTGGATGCCCTTCCACACTCCCACCAAATACTGGCACTCTCAGCTTTCCAGCCACCTCACTGTGATTACATTGGCTCTCATATTTCCTAAAGCCTAGCTCTGAAATTGGAAATGTCCAGCTACTGCTCCCACACCAAAGGTGCCAGGACTAAAAGCTGTTGCTGGCCCTCCCCTTCCTCTGACAGCCCTTCCACAGCCCACCAATCACTGCCGCTCTGAGCTTCCCAGCCATCTCAGTGGGCCTACGTCCCTCGAGGTGTCTCGAGACACAGCTCCAAAATTCAAAACATCCAGGTACTACACCCATACCAGAGGTGCCAGGACTAAAAGCTGTTGCTGGCCCTCCCCTTCCTCTGACAGCCCTTCCACAGCCCACCAAACACTGCTGCTATGAGCTTGCCAGCCATCTCAGTGGGCCTACGTCCCTCTCGGTGTCTCGAGACACAGCTCCGAAATTGAAAATGGCCAGCGACTGCTCCCACACCAAAGGCGCCAGGACTAAAAGCTGTTGCTGGCCCTCACCTTCCTCTGACAGCCCTTCCACAGCCCACCAATCACTGCCGCTCTGAGCTTCCCAGCCATCTCAGTGGGCCTACGTCCCTCTCGGTGTCTCGAGACACAGCTCCAAAATTCAAAACATCCAGGTACTAAACCCATACCAGAGGTGCCAGGACTAAAAGCTGTTGCTGGCCCTCCCCTTCCTCTGACAGCCCTTCCACAGCCCACCAAACACTGCCGCTCTGAGCTTCCCAGCCATCTCAGTGGGCCTAAGTCCCTCTCGGTGTCTCGAGACACAGCTCCGAAATTCAAAACATCCAGGTACTACACCCATACCAGAGGTGCCAGGACTAAAAGCTGTTGCTGGCCCTCCCCTTCCTCTGACAGCCCTTCAACAGCCCACCAAACACTGCCGCTCTGAGCTTCCCAGCCATCTCAGTGGGCCTACGTCCCTCTCGGTGTCTCGAGACACAGCTCCAAAATTCAAAACATCCAGGTACTACACCGATACCAGAGGTGCCAGGACTAAAAGCTGTTGCTGGCCCTCCCCTTCCTCTGACAGCCCTTCCACAGCCCACCAAACACTGCCGCTCTGAGCTTCCCAGCCATCTCAGTGGGCCTACGTCCCTCTCGGTGTCTCGAGACACAGCTCCAAAATTGAAAATGGCCAGCGACTGCTCCCACATGAATGGTGCCAGGACTGAAAGCTCTTGCTGGCCCTCACCTTCCTTTGGATGCCCTTCCACACTCCCAACAAACACTGGCACTCTCAGCTTGCCAGCCACCTCACTGTGCTGACCTTGGCTCTCATATTTCCCAAAGCCTAGCTCCAAAATTGAAAACGTCTAGCGACTGCTCCCACACCAAACACGCCACGACTGAAAGCTGTTGATAGCTGACACCTTCCCTTCGCCGCCCTTCCGGAGCCCCACAAACACGGGCACTCTGAGCTTGCCAGCCAACTCACTGTGCTGACGTTGGCTCTCATGTTTGCCAAAGCCTAGCTCTGAAATTGGAAATGTCCAGCTACTGCTCCCACACCAAAGGTGCCAGGACTAAAAGCTGTTGCTGGCCCTCCCCTTCCTCTGACAGCCCTTCCACAGCCCACCAAACACTGCCGCTCTGAGCTTCCCAGCCATCTCAGTGGGCCTACGTCCCTCGAGGTGTCTCGAGACACAGCTCCAAAATTCAAAACATCCAGGTACTACACCCATACCAGAGGTGCCAGGACTAAAAGCTGTTGCTGGCCCTCCCCTTCCTCTGACAGCCCTTCCACAGCCCACCAAACACTGCCGCTCTGAGCTTCCCAGCCATCTCAGTGGGCCTACGTCCCTCTCGGTGTCTTGAGACACAGCTCCGAAATTGAAAATGGCCAGCGACTGCTCCCACACCAAACACGCCAGGACTGAAAGCTGTTGCTGGCCCTCCCCTTCCTCTGACAGCCCTTCCACAGCCCACCAATCCCTGCCGCTCTGAGCTTCCCAGCCATCTCAGTGGGCCTACGTCCCTCTCGGTGTCTCGAGACACAGCTCCAAAATTCAAAACATCCAGGTACTACACCCATACCAGAGGTGCCAGGACTAAAAGCTGTTGCTGGCCCTCCCCTTCCTCTGACAGCCCTTCCACAGCCCACCAAACACTGCCGCTCTGAGCTTCCCAGCCATCTCAGTGGGCCTACGTCCCTCTCGGTGTCTCGAGACACAGCTCCAAAATTCAAAACATCCAGGTACTACACCCATACCAGAGGTGCCAGGACTAAAAGCTGTTGCTGGCCCTCCCCTTCCTCTGACAGCCCTTCCACAGCCCACCAATCACTGCCGCTCTGAGCTTCCCAGCCATCTCAGTGGGCCTACGTCCCTCTCGGTGTCTCGAGACACAGCTCCAAAATTCAAAACATCCAGGTACTACACCCATACCAGAGGTGCCAGGACTAAAAGCTGTTGCTGGCCCTCCCCTTCCTCTGACAGCCCTTCCACAGCCCACCAAACACTGCCGCTCTGAGCTTCCCAGCCATCTCAGTGGGCCTACGTCCCTCGAGGTGTCTCGAGACACAGCTCCAAAATTGAAAATGGCCAGCGACTGCTCCCACATGAATGGTGCCAGGACTGAAAGCTCTTGCTGGCCCTCACCTTCCTTTGGATGCCCTTCCACACTCCCAACAAACACTGGCACTCTCAGCTTGCCAGCCACCTCACTGTGCTGACCTTGGCTCTCATATTTCCCAAAGCCTAGCTCCGAAATTGAAAACGTCTAGCGACTGCTCCCACACCAAACACGCCAGGACTGAAAGCTGTTGATAGCTGACACCTTCCCTTCGCCGCCCTTCCGGAGCCCCACAAACACTGGCACTCTCAGCTTTCCAGCCACCTCACTGTGATTACATTGGCTCTCATATTTCCTAAAGCCTAGCTCTGAAATTGGAAATGTCCAGCTACTGCTCCCACACCAAAGGTGCCAGGACTAAAAGCTGTTGCTGGCCCTCCCCTTCCTCTGACAGCCCTTCCACAGCCCACCAAACACTGCCGCTCTGAGCTTCCCAGCCATCTCAGTGGGCCTACGTCCCTCGAGGTGTCTCGAGACACAGCTCCAAAATTCAAAACATCCAGGTACTACACCCATACCAGAGGTGCCAGGACTAAAAGCTGTTGCTGGCCCTCCCCTTCCTCTGACAGCCCTTCCACAGCCCACCAAACACTGCCGCTCTGAGCTTCCCAGCCATCTCAGTGGGCCTACGTCCCTCTCGGTGTCTTGAGACACAGCTCCGAAATTGAAAATGGCCAGCGACTGCTCCCACACCAAACACTCCAGGACTGAAAGCTGTTGCTGGCCCTCCCCTTCCTCTGACAGCCCTTCCACAGCCCACCAATCCCTGCCGCTCTGAGCTTCCCAGCCATCTCAGTGGGCCTACGTCCCTCTCGGTGTCTCGAGACACAGCTCCAAAATTCAAAACATCCAGGTACTACACCCATACCAGAGGTGCCAGGACTAAAAGCTGTTGCTGGCCCTCCCCTTCCTCTGACAGCCCTTCCACAGCCCACCAAACACTGCCGCTCTGAGCTTCCCAGCCATCTCAGTGGGCCTACGTCCCTCTCGGTGTCTCGAGACACAGCTCCAAAATTCAAAACATCCAGGTACTACACCCATACCAGAGGTGCCAGGACTAAAAGCTGTTGCTGGCCCTCCCCTTCCTCTGACAGCCCTTCCACAGCCCACCAATCACTGCCGCTCTGAGCTTCCCAGCCATCTCAGTGGGCCTACGTCCCTCTCGGTGTCTCGAGACACAGCTCCAAAATTCAAAACATCCAGGTACTACACCCATACCAGAGGTGCCAGGACTAAAAGCTGTTGCTGGCCCTCCCCTTCCTCTGACAGCCCTTCCACAGCCCACCAATCACTGCCGCTCTGAGCTTCCCAGCCATCTCAGTGGGCCTACGTCCCTCTCGGTGTCTCGAGACACAGCTCCAAAATTCAAAACATCCAGGTACTACACCCATACCAGAGGTGCCAGGACTAAAAGCTGTTGCTGGCCCTCCCCTTCCTCTGACAGCCCTTCCACAGCCCACCAAACACTGCCGCTCTGAGCTTCCCAGCCATCTCAGTGGGCCTACGTCCCTCGAGGTGTCTCGAGACACAGCTCCAAAATTGAAAATGGCCAGCGACTGCTCCCACATGAATGGTGCCAGGACTGAAAGCTCATGCTGGCCCTCACCTTCCTTTGGATGCCCTTCCACACTCCCACCAAATACTGGCACTCTCAGCTTTCCAGCCACCTCACTGTGATTACATTGGCTCTCATATTTCCTAAAGCCTAGCTCTGAAATTGGAAATGTCCAGCTACTGCTCCCACACAAAAGGTGCCAGGACTAAAAGCTGTTGCTGGCCCTCCCCTTCCTCTGACAGCCCTTCCACAGCCCACCAATCACTGCCGCTCTGAGCTTCCCAGCCATCTCAGTGGGCCTACGTCCCTCGAGGTGTCTCGAGACACAGCTCCAAAATTCAAAACATCCAGGTACTACACCCATACCAGAGGTGCCAGGACTAAAAGCTGTTGCTGGCCCTCCCCTTCCTCTGACAGCCCTTCCACAGCCCACCAAACACTGCTGCTATGAGCTTGCCAGCCATCTCAGTGGGCCTACGTCCCTCTCGGTGTCTCGAGACACAGCTCCGAAATTGAAAATGGCCAGCGACTGCTCCCACACCAAAGGCGCCAGGACTAAAAGCTGTTGCTGGCCCTCACCTTCCTCTGACAGCCCTTCCATAGCCCACCAATCACTGCCGCTCTGAGCTTCCCAGCCATCTCAGTGGGCCTACGTCCCTCTCGGTGTCTCGAGACACAGCTCCAAAATTCAAAACATCCAGGTACTAAACCCATACCAGAGGTGCCAGGACTAAAAGCTGTTGCTGGCCCTCCCCTTCCTCTGACAGCCCTTCCACAGCCCACCAAACACTGCCGCTCTGAGCTTCCCAGCCATCTCAGTGGGCCTAAGTCCCTCTCGGTGTCTCGAGACACAGCTCCGAAATTCAAAACATCCAGGTACTACACCCATACCAGAGGTGCCAGGACTAAAAGCTGTTGCTGGCCCTCCCCTTCCTCTGACAGCCCTTCAACAGCCCACCAAACACTGCCGCTCTGAGCTTCCCAGCCATCTCAGTGGGCCTACGTCCCTCTCGGTGTCTCGAGACACAGCTCCAAAATTGAAAATGGCCAGCGACTGCTCCCACATGAATGGTGCCAGGACTGAAAGCTCATGCTGGCCCTCACCTTCCTTTGGATGCCCTTCCACACTCCCACCAAATACTGGCACTCTCAGCTTTCCAGCCACCTCACTGTGATTACATTGGCTCTCATATTTCCTAAAGCCTAGCTCTGAAATTGGAAATGTCCAGCTACTGCTCCCACACCAAAGGTGCCAGGACTAAAAGCTGTTGCTGGCCCTCCCCTTCCTCTGACAGCCCTTCCACAGCCCACCAAACACTGCCGCTCTGAGCTTCCCAGCCATCTCAGTGGGCCTACGTCCCTCTCGGTGTCTCGAGACACAGCTCCAAAATTCAAAACATCCAGGTACTAAACCCATACCAGAGGTGCCAGGACTAAAAGCTGTTGCTGGCCCTCCCCTTCCTCTGACAGCCTTTCCACAGCCAAACAAACACTGCCGCTCTGAGCTTCCCAGCCATCTCAGTGGGCCTACGTCCCTCTCGGTGTCTCGAGACACAGCTCCGAAATTCAAAACATCCAGGTACTACACCCATACCAGAGGTGCCAGGACTAAAAGCTGTTGCTGGCCCTCCCCTTCCTCTGACAGCCCTTCAACAGCCCACCAAACACTGCCGCTCTGAGCTTCCCAGCCATCTCAGTGGGCCTACGTCCCTCTCGGTGTCTCGAGACACAGCTCCAAAATTCAAAACATCCAGGTACTACACCCATACCAGAGGTGCCAGGACTAAAAGCTGTTGCTGGCCCTCCCCTTCCTCTGACAGCCCTTCCACAGCCCACCAAACACTGCCGCTCTGAGCTTCCCAGCCATCTCAGTGGGCCTACGTCCCTCTCGGTGTCTCGAGACACAGCTCCAAAATTGAAAATGGCCAGCGACTGCTCCCACATGAATGGTGCCAGGACTGAAAGCTCTTGCTGGCCCTCACCTTCCTTTGGATGCCCTTCCACACTCCCAACAAACACTGGCACTCTCAGCTTGCCAGCCACCTCACTGTGCTGACCTTGGCTCTCATATTTCCCAAAGCCTAGCTCCGAAATTGAAAACGTCTAGCGACTGCTCCCACACCAAACACGCCAGGACTGAAAGCTGTTGATAGCTGACACCTTCCCTTCGCCGCCCTTCCGGAGCCCCACAAGCACGGGCACTCTGAGCTTGCCAGCCAACTCACTGTGCTGACGTTGGCTCTCATGTTTGCCAAAGCCTAGCTCCAAAATTGGAAATGTCCAGCTACTGCTCCCATACCAGAGGTGCCAGGACTGAAAGCTGTTGCTGGCCCTCCCCTTCCTCTGACAGCCCTTCCACAGCCCACCAAACACTGCCGCTCTGAGCTTCCCAGCCATCTCAGTGGGCCTACGTCCCTCTCGGTGTCTCGAGACACAGCTCCAAAATTCAAAACATCCAGGTACTACACCCATACCAGAGGTGCCAGGACTAAAAGCTGTTGCTGGCCCTCCCCTTCCTCTGACAGCCCTTCCACAGCCCACCAAACACTGCCGCTCTGAGCTTCCCAGCCATCTCAGTGGGCCTACGTCCCTCTCGGTGTCTCGAGACACAGCTCCAAAATTGAAAATGGCCAGCGACTGCTCCCACATGAATGGTGCCAGGACTGAAAGCTCTTGCTGGCCCTCACCTTCCTTTGGATGCCCTTCCACACTCCCAACAAACACTGGCACTCTCAGCTTGCCAGCCACCTCACTGTGCTGACCTTGGCTCTCATATTTCCCAAAGCCTAGCTCCAAAATTGAAAACGTCTAGCGACTGCTCCCACACCAAACACGCCAGGACTGAAAGCTGTTGATAGCTGACACCTTCCCTTCGCCGCCCTTCCGGAGCCCCACAAACACGGGCACTCTGAGCTTGCCAGCCAACTCACTGTGCTGACGTTGGCTCTCATGTTTGCCAAAGCCTAGCTCTGAAATTGGAAATGTCCAGCTACTGCTCCCATACCAGAGGTGCCAGGACTGAAAGCTGTTGCTGGCCCTCCCCTTCCTCTGACAGCCCTTCCACAGCCCACCAAACACTGCCGCTCTGAGCTTCCCAGCCATCTCAGTGGGCCTACGTCCCTCTCGGTGTCTCGAGACACAGCTCCAAAATTGAAAATGGCCAGCGACTGCTCCCACATGAATGGTGCCAGGACTGAAAGCTCATGCTGGCCCTCACCTTCCTTTGGATGCCCTTCCACACTCCCACCAAATACTGGCACTCTCAGCTTTCCAGCCACCTCACTGTGATTACATTGGCTCTCATATTTCCTAAAGCCTAGCTCTGAAATTGGAAATGTCCAGCTACTGCTCCCACACCAAAGGTGCCAGGACTAAAAGCTGTTGCTGGCCCTCCCCTTCCTCTGACAGCCCTTCCACAGCCCACCAAACACTGCCGCTCTGAGCTTCCCAGCCATCTCAGTGGGCCTAAGTCCCTCTCGGTGTCTCGAGACACAGCTCCGAAATTGAAAATGGCCAGCGACTGCTCCCACACCAAAGGTGCCAGGACTAAAAGCTGTTGCTGGCCCTCCCCTTCCTCTGACAGCCCTTCCACAGCCCACCAATCCCTGCCGCTCTGAGCTTCCCAGCCATCTCAGTGGGCCTACGTCCCTCTCGGTGTCTCGAGACACAGCTCCAAAATTCAAAACATCCAGGTACTACACGCATACCAGAGGTGCCAGGACTAAAAGCTGTTGCTGGCCCTCCCCTTCCTCTGACAGCCCTTCCACAGCCCACCAAACACTGCCGCTCTGAGCTTCCCAGCCATCTCAGTGGGCCTAAGTCCCTCTCGGTGTCTCGAGACACAGCTCCGAAATTGAAAATGGCCAGCGACTGCTCCCACACCAAAGGTGCCAGGACTAAAAGCTGTTGCTGGCCCTCACCTTCCTCTGACAGCCCTTCCACAGCCCACCAAACACTGCCGCTCTGAGCTTCCCAGCCATCTCAGTGGGCCTACGTCCCTCTCGGTGTCTCGAGACACAGCTCCAAAATTCAAAACATCCAGGTACTACACCCATACCAGAGGTGCCAGGACTAAAAGCTGTTGCTGGCCCTCCCCTTCCTCTGACAGCCCTTCCACAGCCCACCAAACACTGCCGCTCTGAGCTTCCCAGCCATCTCAGTGGGCCTACGTCCCTCGAGGTGTCTCGAGACACAGCTCCAAAATTGAAAATGGCCAGCGACTGCTCCCACATGAATGGTGCCAGGACTGAAAGCTCATGCTGGCCCTCACCTTCCTTTGGATGCCCTTCCACACTCCCACCAAATACTGGCACTCTCAGCTTTCCAGCCACCTCACTGTGATTACATTGGCTCTCATATTTCCTAAAGCCTAGCTCTGAAATTGGAAATGTCCAGCTACTGCTCCCACACCAAAGGTGCCAGGACTAAAAGCTGTTGCTGGCCCTCCCCTTCCTCTGACAGCCCTTCCACAGCCCACCAAACACTGCCGCTCTGAGCTTCCCAGCCATCTCAGTGGGCCTACGTCCCTCGAGGTGTCTCGAGACACAGCTCCAAAATTCAAAACATCCAGGTACTACACCCATACCAGAGGTGCCAGGACTAAAAGCTGTTGCTGGCCCTCCCCTTCCTCTGACAGCCCTTCCACAGCCCACCAAACACTGCCGCTCTGAGCTTCCCAGCCATCTCAGTGGGCCTACGTCCCTCTCGGTGTCTTGAGACACAGCTCCGAAATTGAAAATGGCCAGCGACTGCTCCCACACCAAACACGCCAGGACTGAAAGCTGTTGCTGGCCCTCCCCTTCCTCTGACAGCCCTTCCACAGCCCACCAATCCCTGCCGCTCTGAGCTTCCCAGCCATCTCAGTGGGCCTACGTCCCTCTCGGTGTCTCGAGACACAGCTCCAAAATTCAAAACATCCAGGTACTACACCCATACCAGAGGTGCCAGGACTAAAAGCTGTTGCTGGCCCTCCCCTTCCTCTGACAGCCCTTCCACAGCCCACCAAACACTGCCGCTCTGAGCTTCATAGCCATCTCAGTGGGCCTACGTCCCTCTCGGTGTCTCGAGACACAGCTCCAAAATTCAAAACATCCAGGTACTACACCCATACCAGAGGTGCCAGGACTAAAAGCTGTTGCTGGCCCTCCCCTTCCTCTGACAGCCCTTCCACAGCCCACCAATCACTGCCGCTCTGAGCTTCCCAGCCATCTCAGTGGGCCTACGTCCCTCTCGGTGTCTCGAGACACAGCTCCGAAATTGAAAATGGCCAGCGACTGCTCCCACACCAAAGGTGCCAGGACTAAAAGCTGTTGCTGGCCCTCCCCTTCCTCTGACAGCCCTTCCACAGCCCACCAAACACTGCCGCTCTGAGCTTCCCAGCCATCTCAGTGGGCCTACGTCCCTCTCGGTGTCTCGAGACACAGCTCCAAAATTCAAAACATCCAGGTACTACACCCATACCAGAGGTGCCAGGACTAAAAGCTGTTGCTGGCCCTCCCCTTCCTCTGACAGCCCTTCCACAGCCCACCAAACACTGCCGCTCTGAGCTTCCCAGCCATCTCAGTGGGCCTACGTCCCTCTCGGTGTCTCGAGACACAGCTCCAAAATTGAAAATGGCCAGCGACTGCTCCCACATGAATGGTGCCAGGACTGAAAGCTCATGCTGGCCCTCACCTTCCTTTGGATGCCCTTCCACACTCCCACCAAATACTGGCACTCTCAGCTTTCCAGCCACCTCACTGTGATTACATTGGCTCTCATATTTCCTAAAGCCTAGCTCTGAAATTGGAAATGTCCAGCTACTGCTCCCACACCAAAGGTGCCAGGACTAAAAGCTGTTGCTGGCCCTCCCCTTCCTCTGACAGCCCTTCCACAGCCCACCAAACACTGCCGCTCTGAGCTTCCCAGCCATCTCAGTGGGCCTACGTCCCTCTCGGTGTCTCGAGACACAGCTCCAAAATTCAAAACATCCAGGTACTACACCCATACCAGAGGTGCCAGGACTAAAAGCTGTTGCTGGCCCTCCCCTTCCTCTGACAGCCCTTCCACAGCCCACCAAACACTGCCGCTCTGAGCTTCCCAGCCATCTCAGTGGGCCTGCGTCCCTCTCGGTGTCTCGAGACACAGCTCCAAAATTGAAAATGGCCAGCGACTGCTCCCACATGAATGGTGCCAGGACTGAAAGCTCATGCTGGCCCTCACCTTCCTTTGGATGCCCTTCCACACTCCCACCAAATACTGGCACTCTCAGCTTTCCAGCCACCTCACTGTGATTACATTGGCTCTCATATTTCCTAAAGCCTAGCTCTGAAATTGGAAATGTCCAGCTACTGCTCCCACACCAAAGGTGCCAGGACTAAAAGCTGTTGCTGGCCCTCCCCTTCCTCTGACAGCCCTTCCACAGCCCACCAAACACTGCCGCTCTGAGCTTCCCAGCCATCTCAGTGGGCCTACGTCCCTCGAGGTGTCTCGAGACACAGCTCCAAAATTCAAAACATCCAGGTACTACACCCATACCAGAGGTGCCAGGACTAAAAGCTGTTGCTGGCCCTCCCCTTCCTCTGACAGCCCTTCCACAGCCCACCAAACACTGCCGCTCTGAGCTTCCCAGCCATCTCAGTGGGCCTACGTCCCTCTCGGTGTCTCGAGACACAGCTCCGAAATTGAAAATGGCCAGCGACTGCTCCCACACCAAAGGTGCCAGGACTAAAAGCTGTTGCTGGCCCTCCCCTTCCTCTGACAGCCCTTCCACAGCCCACCAATCACTGCCGCTCTGAGCTTCCCAGCCATCTCAGTGGGCCTACGTCCCTCTCGGTGTCTCGAGACACAGCTCCAAAATTCAAAACATCCAGGTACTACACCCATACCAGAGGTGCCAGGACTAAAAGCTGTTGCTGGCCCTCCCCTTCCTCTGACAGCCCTTCCACAGCCCACCAAACACTGCCGCTCTGAGCTTCCCAGCCATCTCAGTGGGCCTACGTCCCTCGAGGTGTCTCGAGACACAGCTCCAAAATTCAAAACATCCAGGTACTACACCCATACCAGAGGTGCCAGGACTAAAAGCTGTTGCTGGCCCTCCCCTTCCTCTGACAGCCCTTCCACAGCCCACCAAACACTGCCGCTCTGAGCTTCCCAGCCATCTCAGTGGGCCTAAGTCCCTCTCGGTGTCTCGAGACACAGCTCCGAAATTGAAAATGGCCAGCGACTGCTCCCATACCAGAGGTGCCAGGACTAAAAGCTGTTGCTGGCCCTCCCCTTCCTCTGACAGCCCTTCCACAGCCCACCAAACACTGCCGCTCTGAGCTTCCCAGCCATCTCAGTGGGCCTACGTCCCTCTCGGTGTCTCGAGACACAGCTCCAAAATTGAAAATGGCCAGCGACTGCTCCCACATGAATGGTGCCAGGACTGAAAGCTCATGCTGGCCCTCACCTTCCTTTGGATGCCCTTCCACACTCCCACCAAATACTGGCACTCTCAGCTTTCCAGCCACCTCACTGTGATTACATTGGCTCTCATATTTCCTAAAGCCTAGCTCTGAAATTGGAAATGTCCAGCTACTGCTCCCACACCAAAGGTGCCAGGACTAAAAGCTGTTGCTGGCCCTCCCCTTCCTCTGACAGCCCTTCCACAGCCCACCAAACACTGCCGCTCTGAGCTTCCCAGCCATCTCAGTGGGCCTACGTCCCTCGAGGTGTCTCGAGACACAGCTCCAAAATTCAAAACATCCAGGTACTACACCCATACCAGAGGTGCCAGGACTAAAAGCTGTTGCTGGCCCTCCCCTTCCTCTGACAGCCCTTCCACAGCCCACCAAACACTGCCGCTCTGAGCTTCCCAGCCATCTCAGTGGGCCTACGTCCCTCTCGGTGTCTCGAGACACAGCTCCGAAATTGAAAATGGCCAGCGACTGCTCCCACACCAAAGGTGCCAGGACTAAAAGCTGTTGCTGGCCCTCCCCTTCCTCTGACAGCCCTTCCACAGCCCACCAATCACTGCCGCTCTGAGCTTCCCAGCCATCTCAGTGGGCCTACGTCCCTCTCGGTGTCTCGAGACACAGCTCCAAAATTCAAAACATCCAGGTACTACACCCATACCAGAGGTGCCAGGACTAAAAGCTGTTGCTGGCCCTCCCCTTCCTCTGACAGCCCTTCCACAGCCCACCAAACACTGCCGCTCTGAGCTTCCCAGCCATCTCAGTGGGCCTACGTCCCTCTCGGTGTCTCGAGACACAGCTCCGAAATTGAAAATGGCCAGCGACTGCTCGCACACCAAAGGTGCCAGGACTAAAAGCTGTTGCTGGCCCTCACCTTCCTCTGACAGCTCTTCCACAGCCCACCAAACACTGCCGCTCTGAGCTTCCCAGCCATCTCAGTGGGCCTACGTCCCTCTCGGTGTCTCGAGACACAGCTCCAAAATTCAAAACATCCAGGTACTACACCCATACCAGAGGTGCCAGGACTAAAAGCTGTTGCTGGCCCTCCCCTTCCTCTGACAGCCCTTCCACAGCCCACCAAACACTGCCGCTCTGAGCTTCCCAGCCATCTCAGTGGGCCTACGTCCCTCTCGGTGTCTCGAGACACAGCTCCAAAATTGAAAATGGCCAGCGACTGCTCCCACATGAATGGTGCCAGGACTGAAAGCTCTTGCTGGCCCTCACCTTCCTTTGGATGCCCTTCCACACTCCCAACAAACACTGGCACTCTGACCTTTCAGCTATCTCACTGTGCCGATGTTGCCTCACTTTTACTCTTCTGATTCTCTCCCCCATCCCATAGGCAAGGGTCTGTGACTGACCAACTGACCCTAGAATGGTGGTTTTTGTTTTAAATAAACAGCTGCGAACACTTCAATGGATCAGCTTGTGGTGTAAATGTTTCTCCATTACTTTATTACCAGAGTGTGAATGTTTCGCAGAGTTAGCCCGACCAGCATGGCGTCCTCTGCAGGGGCTGCAGAGGAATTCCTGCTCCAGTGCCTGAAGCACCTCCTCCCCATCCTTCTTCTCTGACCTTGGTGTTCGTAGCTGTTGTGGTTTAACCCCAGCTGGTAAATAACCACCATAATATGGTGCTCTACAGTAATGAAAACATCCCTGTATTATTAACAATGTTTTCAGTACAAATCGAAAACATAGCCCCATAGTAGCTACTATGAAGAAAATTAACTCTGTCCCAGCCAAAACCAGCAGAGTAGCACTGCCTCTTACTTTTTTCCCCCCTCACTACTCTGCCTAGATGGTGGGTTTGCCGTTTCTGAAATATGTTTTCACAGAGGCACCACATGGCTGGCCTTCCCAGGAAGCTGGGGAAGGCATCATGCCCATCGTTTAATATTCAGTCATCATTTGATCATCATTTAATCATTAATAAAAATCTTTTTGTTAACCCTGTAACAATGACTTCTCTTCATAATTCACCTGTGACAGTCCTTATTCAATTCGTGCAGAAGGTTTGTGCATATCCAGTTAGCATACCAGATTTGTGCAGCAAGTTTCTGCAGATTCAGTTCGTGGAGCAGGTTTTATGCAGCAAGTTTTGGCACATTCAGGTGTTTTTTTTCTTTCAGCAGATTTCTGTGTATTTTATTGGGCCAGCTGGTTTGTGCATTTTCAGTTTGTGAAACAGATGTTTGAAGCTGGTTTGCATACTCTGTATGCAAACAGCTCTCCCCAGCACACACTCTTTCTGTCTCTCTGTGCTGGGAGTTAGTTGTTTGAGAGGTCCTGTGCTGTGGGGTGGCTTCTCCCTTGTGGCTCTGTGACAACTGCCAGGGGTGAGTAGTGCATTGGCCAGTTGATTGGGCTCCGAGGGTGGTGGTACGCGGTGTCCCAAGCTTTGTTGGCAGCTGCTTACTGGGGAGGTACCTCACAGGCTGCTCTTCTTCAGGGCCTTTCCTCTGGAGGTGGAGCATGGGAGGGAGCGCGTTCTCAGGCAGGACGAGGCGGCCCCAAGACTATGGGGTGGCAGTGCTAGAGGACAGGCAGCTCTTTGGAAGGACTTGGCCAGGGCAGAGGAATGGGCTGCTGGGGAGTCCAGCAAAGGCAAGTGCCAAGGACCAGCCCAGGGACAGGCTTGTGCCCTGCAGCAGCTGCAGCCGGGGCCAAGGGCCTGGAGACTAGCAGCGGCTGCGGGAACACCATGGAGGCCAAGGTGGGAGGGAGCGGGCAGTGTGCGCAGGCCCTGCTAGCAAGAGTGGGGGCAGCACCCAGAACACTCCTGGACCACCCATTAATGGGGACATACTGTAACTGTCCCTACATAAGTACCTTGAGATGCTCCGACTCCTACCCAGCTTGCTCACAGAGCACTTGCAGCCATTGCACACAGGTAGGGACCTTGAGGGAGACAGGGCCAAATGCCTCTCCGACCCTGGGAGGTGACGATGGGAAGGCGGGAGGTGCTGGAGGGGACAGGTGGGATGGGCCCCCCAGCAAGCTGAGACCCCCGTGCCATGCCCGGCAGGCTGCCCGGGCATGCCGGGGGTGCTCCTGAGACCCGGTGGGGGGGCCACGCAGGGACCAGCCCTCTCCCCAGCCATCTCTGGGAGCAGGGCAGCAGCTGCCTGTGGGGCTGAGCACTGCTCTCAGAGCTGGCTGGACGGCCCGGCTGCAGGGGGTTTCCCGCTGCAACACGGGGCTGAAAGGACCACAGTCACGCGCGGCCTTTCTCCACTGTTTCTCTTGCAGACGGACAGGCTGGAGGGCTGGGAGGCACTGCCCCGCAGCAGAGTCACACGGGGAGAAAGAATGCCCACACCAGCCTTGCCGCCTCTCCCAAGGCTTAAAGCAACGCAGGCAGCTGCACGCCGGTGCGCACTTGCAGCTCCAACAGCAGCATCTGCAAATGTCATCAAGCTGCCTGCTCTGCCAGCAGCAGCAACCTCCGGCTCTTCTCTGAGAGGCAGAGCACGTGCAGTGGGCTCCACGGCCAGCGGCCACCGAGAGCTTGTCCCACCTGCTCGAGGCGTCCTCGGTGACCGGGGCGTGGCAGTGAGGGCTGAGAGATGGGGGCCTGCCCCACACGGCCGCACAGCCCGTGACGTGGCTCTGGCGTCCACAATCCAGGCATCGGTGTCAGGGGTCGTGAGTCACGTTGTAGCCACAAGCCGGGGACCCAGCCAGCAGCTGGCAGCACAGGGGCACCTTGCGCACAGCACTGGTCTGGAGACACCTGCAAGAACAGCCCAGGTGCGGGCCACCAAGGGTGGCAAGGCCCCTGCAGCTCAGCCAGGACCTCATCCCCATGCTCCAGGGGGCACGAGGGCTGCTGGCGAGGCCCGTGCACCAGTTTCCCTGGGGAGATGCACCGGCAAAGGGCACTGGGCACGGCCGGTGGCAAGGCAGGGCCATCGTCTGCCACCCTTGCGACTTGTCCACGGCAAGCCACTGCACGCATGGCTTGTGGATGCCCTGAAGTGTCTTGTGGTCAAGCGAATCAAGATGGAGCGTCTGGAGGAAGAGGAGGACGATGCCAAAACATCTGAAGCCCTGTCAGGACAGAGTCAGCTGGAGGAAGGCATCTCCATCCATACCATGTGGGCCAGCCACAGTCTGCGGAGACTCAGCCAGGAGCCACACGCAGGCCCCCAGAAAGTGCCCGGCTCACCCGGCAGCATGGCCAGAGACGCCGCAGGAAAGGCAGATGATGACCCTCAGCGCGCGTCTCCTGCCTCGTCAGCGGACTTGGACGTAGAGCCAGCAGCTTTTTGCCTGGACAGAGGTCCTGGGGACCGGGGGCACAGCGAGCCTCCCCCCGCATCAGCACCTGAAGATGTACAGTCATTGTACATCATTGCACATCCCTTGCCTGTGGCCATGCTCCAGGCAGCAGATGATAGTGCCGATGCTGTGGGCACGGCTCAGGGCATCCTGGGCAACCAGGGCTTGGCAGCAGGGGCTGAGGGCCAGGGGCCTGCCCCTGTTGGCCCCGTAACCAGTGACACTGCTCTGGAGGACCTGGAGGAAGACTGGGAAGAGGTCCCTGACAGAGACGCTGCAGGAGAGACAGCAAGCAACATAAGGAGCGCGCCTCTTGCCCCATTAACAGGCGAAGATGCAGAGCCAGCAGAGTCTTGCCCGGCCGGAGGTCCCAGGGAACAGGGACGCAGCCAGCCTCTCCCTGCATCAGTGGCTGAGGACACCAGCTTCTCAACTTCTCCCTCGCCCGGAGCTCCCCGTGAAGAGGGGCACAGCAGGACTGTCCCTGCATCAGCGCCTCCAGATGCTCAGTCAGTGGCTCCTCCCTTGCCTGCAGCCCTGCCCCAGCTGGCAGATGATGGTGCTGAAACTGTCGGCGCTGCTCAGGGCATCCTGAGCAACCAGGGCTTGGCAGCGAGCGTGGAGAGCCCAGGGCCTGCCCCTGTTGGCCCCGTAACTTGTGACGCTGATCTGGTAGACCCGGAGGAAGAGTGGGAAGAGGTCCCTGACAGAGACGCTGCAGGAGAGGGAGGCGGCGACGCACAGAGCACGTCTCTTGCCCCTTCAGAGGGCGCACACACAGGGGCAGCAGCTTCTGCCCTGGACGGAGGTCCCGGGCACGAGGGGCACAGAGCACCTATCCCCGCCCAGCCCCTCGCCTACAGCTCTCCTTCCCCCACTGGCATCGCCGCCCTCCCGCGTGCTCCAGCTCGCCGGCGATGGCCCTCCGTCCTCAGGACAGCTTGTCGGGCTCTGCGCAGGGCTTTCTGCTGCAGCTGTCTCACGGGACAGTGAGAGCAGCGGTGCCCGGCTGCCAGCGCCTTGCCAGCGCGCTTGCCTGGCCATGCCCTGCGCCTGACGAGCGCAGCCTGTCCTGTCTCCTTATTAAATTCCTTCCTGGCTGCGTCCTGGGTGAGGGCTCTCTGTCCTGTGTGCACGTGTGTGTGTGCGGGGGGTGTGAGTGCAGCAGCTGGGGTCAGACCACGGGGCAGAGGGTCCCTGTGTCCCTGGGGCAGCGACTGGCACGAGTGCGGGTGTGTGAGTGAGCGTGATGGCCAGCGAAGATCAAGCCGCACGAGCTGGTGAGCAGGTGACGTGGCCTGGGAGCAAGGGGGTGAGTGGGTCTCCGACGGCCAGCCCTGGGTGTGAGAGACCCTGGGTGTCTCTAGTAGGGAGAGCATGGAGGGTCGGCTATGGGGTGTCCCTTAGTCTACGGGCCATCCCTCTAAAATGGCTGTTGAGTTAATTTAGTCCATGACTTTGGGCTCCATCTGTCATTGTAATCTTTCAGGGCAGGAAAGATGGCATGCGGTGTTGCATTGTTTCATGTTGAAGTTAGTTCTGGTTCCATCATCACTGCGCTTTGCTCGGTTTTATCAAAATTCTTTCTTTGTTCGTCTGGGTGATTCTTATTCTAATGCCTTTGATAAAGCATAGAATATTACATAGCAATTAATACCATACAGTTCAAATCATTGGCTATTCTCACCCCAAATCTAATCCCCTTGAAGTACACATTGGACTTCCCCCTCCTTCCACATTATCCACCAAGTGTACCCAGGTTCTTGAGCAAAAGTAATCCCACAGATGGGTTTGCCTTTGCCCGAGGCAGGAACAACCCAGACTGTCTTCCCCAACATATTTTTTACCTGCACTACAGGGACTTTATCCCCATCTAAAGTACATAAAAGTTTTGACTGGGCAGATCCCCGAGTGTTGACTAACCAGGTGTTCTTTGCTAAATGCGTAGCCCAATGTTTGAATGTCCTGTCGGAGTTTCCCTTTGTTCAGTGTCGACGACGGAGCGGGAGTTGCGATTCCGGAGTAATGACAGATCTCAATATGAGTATGGTCATTCTCCTTTATTTACACTTATAACAGGGCTTATATAGTTAACTGCTATGAACACGCGCTACCTGCAGCTTGCAGATAGGTTACAGCCTTGTGTTCACGCGCATCTATACTCTAGCAGATCGGCCCGTTCTTTCTGATCATGCGAAATGCCTTCATGGTCTTTATCTTGTTTTTCTCCTTCCAGCTGCACATTCCTTTCTCCATTGTTTTCTACTTAAGTGCCTTGTCATGCCAGGTGGTGCAGTGTTTGCTCATTAAAATCAAACTCAGGAATGTCCGTTAGTGAGACTCCCATTCCCACAATGTCCCACCACCCATTGCACTCAGTGTAGTCTTTAACAGTCTACTGCATCATTCGATTTTCCGGGAGGCTGGTGCATGATAGGGGATGTGATACACCCACTCAATGCCATGCTCTTTGGCCCAGGTGTCTTATGAGGTTGTTTCGGAAATGAGTCCTGTTGTCTGACTCAATTCTTTCTGGGGTGGCATGTCGCCATAAGACTTGCTTTTCAAGGCCCAGGGTAGTGTTCCAGGCAGTGGCATGGGATATGTTTCCAGCCATTTGGTGGTTGCCTCCACCATTGTAAGCACATGGTGCTTGCCTTGGTGGGTTTCTGATATAATCAATCTGCCAGGCCTCCCCATATTTATATTTCAGCCCTTCCACAGCCCACCAAACACTGCCGCTCTGAGCTTCCCAGCCATCTCAGTGGGCCTACGTCCCTCTCGGTGTCTCGAGACACAGCTCCAAAACTGAAAATGGCCAGCGACTGCTCCCACATGAATGGTGCCAGGACTAAAAGCTCTTGCTGGCCCTCACCTTCCTTTGGATGCCCTTCCACACTCCCAACAAACACTGGCCCTGTCAGCTTGCCAGCCACCTCACTGTGCTGACGTTGGCTCTCATGTTTGCCAAAGCCCAGCTCCAAAATTGGAAATGTCCAGCTACTGCTCCCATACCAGAGGTGCCAGGACTAAAAGCTGTTGCTGGCCCTCCCCTTCCTCTGACAGCCCTTCCACAGCCCACCAAACACTGCCGCTCTGAGCTTCCCAGCCATCTCAGTGGGCCTACGTCCCTCTCGGTGTCTCGAGACACAGCTCCAAAATTGAAAATGGCCAGCGACTGCTCCCACATGAATGGTGCCAGGACTGAAAGCTCTTGCTGGCCCTCACCTTCCTTTGGATGCCCTTCCACACTCCCAACAAACACTGGCACTCTCAGCTTGCCAGCCACCTCACTGTGCTGACCTTGGCTCTCATATTTCCCAAAGCCTAGCTCCAAAATTGAAAACGTCTAGCGACTGCTCCCACACCAAACACGCCAGGACTGAAAGCTGTTGATAGCTGACACCTTCCCTTCGCCGCCCTTCCGGAGCCCCACAAACACGGGCACTCTGAGCTTGCCAGCCAACTCACTGTGCTGACGTTGGCTCTCATGTTTGCCAAAGCCTAGCTCTGAATTTGGAAAAGTCCAGCTACTGCTCCCATACCAGAGGTGCCAGGACTAAAAGCTGTTGCTGGCCCTCCCCTTCCTCTGACAGCCCTTCCACAGCCCACCAAACACTGCCGCTCTGAGCTTCCCAGCCATCTCAGTGGGCCTACGTCCCTCTCGGTGTCTCGAGACACAGCTCCAAAATTGAAAATGGCCAGCGACTGCTCCCACATGAATGGTGCCAGGACTGAAAGCTCATGCTGGCCCTCACCTTCCTTTGGATGCCCTTCCACACTCCCACCAAATACTGGCACTCTCAGCTTTCCAGCCACCTCACTGTGATTACATTGGCTCTCATATTTCCTAAAGCCTAGCTCTGAAATTGGAAATGTCCAGCTACTGCTCCCACACCAAAGGTGCCAGGACTAAAAGCTGTTGCTGGCCCTCCCCTTCCTCTGACAGCCCTTCCACAGCCCACCAAACACTGCCGCTCTGAGCTTCCCAGCCATCTCAGTGGGCCTACGTCCCTCTCGGTGTCTCGAGACACAGCTCCAAAATTCAAAACATCCAGGTACTACACCCATACCAGAGGTGCCAGGACTAAAAGCTGTTGCTGGCCCTCCCCTTCCTCTGACAGCCCTTCCACAGCCCACCAAACACTGCTGCTCTGAGCTTCCCAGCCATCTCAGTGGGCCTACGTCCCTCTCGGTGTCTCGAGACACAGCTCCGAAATTGAAAATGGCCAGCGACTGCTCCCACACCAAAGGTGCCAGGACTAAAAGCTGTTGCTGGCCCTCACCTTCCTCTGACAGCCCTTCCACAGCCCACCAATCACTGCCGCTCTGAGCTTCCCAGCCATCTCAGTGGGCCTACGTCCCTCTCGGTGTCTCGAGACACAGCTCCAAAATTCAAAACATCCAGGTACTAAACCCATACCAGAGGTGCCAGGACTAAAAGCTGTTGCTGGCCCTCCCCTTCCTCTGACAGCCCTTCCACAGCCCACCAAACACTGCCGCTCTGAGCTTCCCAGCCATCTCAGTGGGCCTACGTCCCTCTCGGTGTCTCGAGACACAGCTCCGAAATTGAAAATGGCCAGCGACTGCTCCCACACCAAAGGTGCCAGGACTAAAAGCTGTTGCTGGCCCTCACCTTCCTCTGACAGCCCTTCCACAGCCCACCAATCACTGCCGCTCTGAGCTTCCCAGCCATCTCAGTGGGCCTACGTCCCTCTCGGTGTCTCGAGACACAGCTCCGAAATTCAAAACATCCAGGTACTACACCCATACCAGAGGTGCCAGGACTAAAAGCTGTTGCTGGCCCTCCCCTTCCTCTGACAGCCCTTCAACAGCCCACCAAACACTGCCGCTCTGAGCTTCCCAGCCATCTCAGTGGGCCTACGTCCCTCTCGGTGTCTCGAGACACAGCTCCAAAATTCAAAACATCCAGGTACTACACCCATACCAGAGGTGCCAGGACTAAAAGCTGTTGCTGGCCCTCCCCTTCCTCTGACAGCCCTTCCACAGCCCACCAAACACTGCCGCTCTGAGCTTCCCAGCCATCTCAGTGGGCCTACGTCCCTCTCGGTGTCTCGAGACACAGCTCCAAAATTGAAAATGGCCAGCGACTGCTCCCACATGAATGGTGCCAGGACTGAAAGCTCTTGCTGGCCCTCACCTTCCTTTGGATGCCCTTCCACACTCCCAACAAACACTGGCACTCTCAGCTTGCCAGCCACCTCACTGTGCTGACCTTGGCTCTCATATTTCCCAAAGCCTAGCTCCGAAATTGAAAACGTCTAGCGACTGCTCCCACACCAAACACGCCAGGACTGAAAGCTGTTGATAGCTGACACCTTCCCTTCGCCGCCCTTCCGGAGCCCCACAAACACGGGCACTCTGAGCTTGCCAGCCAACTCACTGTGCTGACGTTGGCTCTCATGTTTGCCAAAGCCTAGCTCTGAAATTGGAAATGTCCAGCTACTGCTCCCATACCAGAGGTGCCAGGACTGAAAGCTGTTGCTGGCCCTCCCCTTCCTCTGACAGCCCTTCCACAGCCCACCAAACACTGCCGCTCTGAGCTTCCCAGCCATCTCAGTGGGCCTACGTCCCTCTCGGTGTCTCGAGACACAGCTCCAAAATTGAAAATGGCCAGCGACTGCTCCCACATGAATGGTGCCAGGACTGAAAGCTCATGCTGGCCCTCACCTTCCTTTGGATGCCCTTCCACACTCCCACCAAATACTGGCACTCTCAGCTTTCCAGCCACCTCACTGTGATTACATTGACTCTCATATTTCCTAAAGCCTAGCTCTGAAATTGGAAATGTCCAGCTACTGCTCCCACACCAAAGGTGCCAGGACTAAAAGCTGTTGCTGGCCCTCCCCTTCCTCTGACAGCCCTTCCACAGCCCACCAATCACTGCCGCTCTGAGCTTCCCAGCCATCTCAGAGGGCCTACGTCCCTCTCGGTGTCTCAAGACACAGCTCCAAAATTCAAAACATCCAGGTACTACACCCATACCAGAGGTGCCAGGACTAAAAGCTGTTGCTGGCCCTCCCCTTCCTCTGACAGCCCTTCCACAGCCCACCAAACACTGCCGCTCTGAGCTTCCCAGCCATCTCAGTGGGCCTAAGTCCCTCTCGGTGTCTCGAGACACAGCTCCGAAATTGAAAATGGCCAGCGACTGCTCCCACACCAAAGGTGCCAGGACTAAAAGCTGTTGCTGGCCCTCCCCTTCCTCTGACAGCCCTTCCACAGCCCACCAATCCCTGCCGCTCTGAGCTTCCCAGCCATCTCAGTGGGCCTACGTCCCTCTCGGTGTCTCGAGACACAGCTCCAAAATTCAAAACATCCAGGTACTACACCCATACCAGAGGTGCCAGGACTAAAAGCTGTTGCTGGCCCTCCCCTTCCTCTGACAGCCCTTCCACAGCCCACCAAACACTGCCGCTCTGAGCTTCCCAGCCATCTCAGTGGGCCTAAGTCCCTCTCGGTGTCTCGAGACACAGCTCCGAAATTGAAAATGGCCAGCGACTGCTCCCACACCAAAGGTGCCAGGACTAAAAGCTGTTGCTGGCCCTCCCCTTCCTCTGACAGCCCTTCCACAGCCCACCAAGCACTGCCGCTCTGAGCTTCCCAGCCATCTCAGTGGGCCTACGTCCCTCTCGGTGTCTCGAGACACAGCTCCAAAATTCAAAACATCCAGGTACTACACCCATACCAGAGGTGCCAGGACTAAAAGCTGTTGCTGGCCCTCCCCTTCCTCTGACAGCCCTTCCACAGCCCACCAAACACTGCCGCTCTGAGCTTCCCAGCCATCTCAGTGGGCCTACGTCCCTCTCGGTGTCTCGAGACACAGCTCCAAAATTGAAAATGGCCAGCGACTGCTCCCACATGAATGGTGCCAGGACTGAAAGCTCTTGCTGGCCCTCACCTTCCTTTGGATGCCCTTCCACACTCCCAACAAACACTGGCACTCTCAGCTTGCCAGCCACCTCACTGTGCTGACCTTGGCTCTCATATTTCCCAAAGCCTAGCTCCGAAATTGAAAACGTCTAGCGACTGCTCCCACACCAAACACGCCAGGACTGAAAGCTGTTGATAGCTGACACCTTCCCTTCGCCGCCCTTCCGGAGCCCCACAAACACGGGCACTCTGAGCTTGCCAGCCAACTCACTGTGCTGACGTTGGCTCTCATGTTTGCCAAAGCCTAGCTCTGAAATTGGAAATGTCCAGCTACTGCTCCCATACCAGAGGTGCCAGGACTGAAAGCTGTTGCTGGCCCTCCCCTTCCTCTGACAGCCCTTCCACAGCCCACCAAACACTGCCGCTCTGAGCTTCCCAGCCATCTCAGTGGGCCTACGTCCCTCTCGGTGTCTCGAGACACAGCTCCGAAATTGAAAATGGCCAGCGACTGCTCCCACACCAAAGGTGCCAGGACTAAAAGCTGTTGCTGGCCCTCACCTTCCTCTGACAGCCCTTCCACAGCCCACCAATCACTGCCGCTCTGAGCTTCCCAGCCATCTCAGTGGGCCTACGTCCCTCTCGGTGTCTCGAGACACAGCTCCGAAATTCAAAACATCCAGGTACTACACCCATACCAGAGGTGCCAGGACTAAAAGCTGTTGCTGGCCCTCCCCTTCCTCTGACAGCCCTTCAACAGCCCACCAAACACTGCCGCTCTGAGCTTCCCAGCCATCTCAGTGGGCCTACGTCCCTCTCGGTGTCTCGAGACACAGCTCCAAAATTCAAAACATCCAGGTACTACACCCATACCAGAGGTGCCAGGACTAAAAGCTGTTGCTGGCCCTCCCCTTCCTCTGACAGCCCTTCCACAGCCCACCAAACACTGCCGCTCTGAGCTTCCCAGCCATCTCAGTGGGCCTACGTCCCTCTCGGTGTCTCGAGACACAGCTCCAAAATTGAAAATGGCCAGCGACTGCTCCCACATGAATGGTGCCAGGACTGAAAGCTCTTGCTGGCCCTCACCTTCCTTTGGATGCCCTTCCACACTCCCAACAAACACTGGCACTCTCAGCTTGCCAGCCACCTCACTGTGCTGACCTTGGCTCTCATATTTCCCAAAGCCTAGCTCCGAAATTGAAAACGTCTAGCGACTGCTCCCACACCAAACACGCCAGGACTGAAAGCTGTTGATAGCTGACACCTTCCCTTCGCCGCCCTTCCGGAGCCCCACAAACACGGGCACTCTGAGCTTGCCAGCCAACTCACTGTGCTGACGTTGGCTCTCATGTTTGCCAAAGCCTAGCTCTGAAATTGGAAATGTCCAGCTACTGCTCCCATACCAGAGGTGCCAGGACTGAAAGCTGTTGCTGGCCCTCCCCTTCCTCTGACAGCCCTTCCACAGCCCACCAAACACTGCCGCTCTGAGCTTCCCAGCCATCTCAGTGGGCCTACGTCCCTCTCGGTGTCTCGAGACACAGCTCCAAAATTGAAAATGGCCAGCGACTGCTCCCACATGAATGGTGCCAGGACTGAAAGCTCATGCTGGCCCTCACCTTCCTTTGGATGCCCTTCCACACTCCCACCAAATACTGGCACTCTCAGCTTTCCAGCCACCTCACTGTGATTACATTGACTCTCATATTTCCTAAAGCCTAGCTCTGAAATTGGAAATGTCCAGCTACTGCTCCCACACCAAAGGTGCCAGGACTAAAAGCTGTTGCTGGCCCTCCCCTTCCTCTGACAGCCCTTCCACAGCCCACCAATCACTGCCGCTCTGAGCTTCCCAGCCATCTCAGAGGGCCTACGTCCCTCTCGGTGTCTCAAGACACAGCTCCAAAATTCAAAACATCCAGGTACTACACCCATACCAGAGGTGCCAGGACTAAAAGCTGTTGCTGGCCCTCCCCTTCCTCTGACAGCCCTTCCACAGCCCACCAAACACTGCCGCTCTGAGCTTCCCAGCCATCTCAGTGGGCCTAAGTCCCTCTCGGTGTCTCGAGACACAGCTCCGAAATTGAAAATGGCCAGCGACTGCTCCCACACCAAAGGTGCCAGGACTAAAAGCTGTTGCTGGCCCTCCCCTTCCTCTGACAGCCCTTCCACAGCCCACCAATCCCTGCCGCTCTGAGCTTCCCAGCCATCTCAGTGGGCCTACGTCCCTCTCGGTGTCTCGAGACACAGCTCCAAAATTCAAAACATCCAGGTACTACACGCATACCAGAGGTGCCAGGACTAAAAGCTGTTGCTGGCCCTCCCCTTCCTCTGACAGCCCTTCCACAGCCCACCAAACACTGCCGCTCTGAGCTTCCCAGCCATCTCAGTGGGCCTAAGTCCCTCTCGGTGTCTCGAGACACAGCTCCGAAATTGAAAATGGCCAGCGACTGCTCCCACACCAAAGGTGCCAGGACTAAAAGCTGTTGCTGGCCCTCCCCTTCCTCTGACAGCCCTTCCACAGCCCACCAAGCACTGCCGCTCTGAGCTTCCCAGCCATCTCAGTGGGCCTACGTCCCTCTCGGTGTCTCGAGACACAGCTCCAAAATTCAAAACATCCAGGTACTACACCCATACCAGAGGTGCCAGGACTAAAAGCTGTTGCTGGCCCTCCCCTTCCTCTGACAGCCCTTCCACAGCCCACCAAACACTGCCGCTCTGAGCTTCCCAGCCATCTCAGTGGGCCTACGTCCCTCTCGGTGTCTCGAGACACAGCTCCAAAATTGAAAATGGCCAGCGACTGCTCCCACATGAATGGTGCCAGGACTGAAAGCTCATGCTGGCCCTCACCTTCCTTTGGATGCCCTTCCACACTCCCACCAAATACTGGCACTCTCAGCTTTCCAGCCACCTCACTGTGATTACATTGGCTCTCATATTTCCTAAAGCCTAGCTCTGAAATTGGAAATGTCCAGCTACTGCTCCCACACCAAAGGTGCCAGGACTAAAAGCTGTTGCTGGCCCTCCCCTTCCTCTGACAGCCCTTCCACAGCCCACCAAACACTGCCGCTCTGAGCTTCCCAGCCATCTCAGTGGGCCTACGTCCCTCTCGGTGTCTCGAGACACAGCTCCAAAATTCAAAACATCCAGGTACTACACCCATACCAGAGGTGCCAGGACTAAAAGCTGTTGCTGGCCCTCCCCTTCCTCTGACAGCCCTTCCACAGCCCACCAAACACTGCCGCTCTGAGCTTCCCAGCCATCTCAGTGGGCCTACGTCCCTCTCGGTGTCTCGAGACACAGCTCCGAAATTGAAAATGGCCAGCGACTGCTCCCACACCAAAGGTGCCAGGACTAAAAGCTGTTGCTGGCCCTCACCTTCCTCTGACAGCCCTTCCACAGCCCACCAAACACTGCCGCTCTGAGCTTCCCAGCCATCTCAGTGGGCCTACGTCCCTCTCGGTGTCTCGAGACACAGCTCCAAAATTCAAAACATCCAGGTACTACACCCATACCAGAGGTGCCAGGACTAAAAGCTGTTGCTGGCCCTCCCCTTCCTCTGACAGCCCTTCCACAGCCCACCAAACACTGCCGCTCTGAGCTTCCCAGCCATCTCAGTGGGCCTACGTCCCTCTCGGTGTCTCGAGACACAGCTCCGAAATTGAAAATGGCCAGCGACTGCTCGCACACCAAAGGTGCCAGGACTAAAAGCTGTTGCTGGCCCTCACCTTCCTCTGACAGCTCTTCCACAGCCCACCAAACACTGCCGCTCTGAGCTTCCCAGCCATCTCAGTGGGCCTACGTCCCTCTCGGTGTCTCGAGACACAGCTCCAAAATTCAAAACATCCAGGTACTACACCCATACCAGAGGTGCCAGGACTAAAAGCTGTTGCTGGCCCTCCCCTTCCTCTGACAGCCCTTCCACAGCCCACCAAACACTGCCGCTCTGAGCTTCCCAGCCATCTCAGTGGGCCTACGTCCCTCTCGGTGTCTCGAGACACAGCTCCAAAATTGAAAATGGCCAGCGACTGCTCCCACATGAATGGTGCCAGGACTGAAAGCTCTTGCTGGCCCTCACCTTCCTTTGGATGCCCTTCCACACTCCCAACAAACACTGGCACTCTGACCTTTCAGCTATCTCACTGTGCCGATGTTGCCTCACTTTTACTCTTCTGATTCTCTCCCCCATCCCATAGGCAAGGGTCTGTGACTGACCAACTGACCCTAGAATGGTGGTTTTTGTTTTAAATAAACAGCTGCGAACACTTCAATGGATCAGCTTGTGGTGTAAATGTTTCTCCATTACTTTATTACCAGAGTGTGAATGTTTCGCAGAGTTAGCCCGACCAGCATGGCGTCCTCTGCAGGGGCTGCAGAGGAATTCCTGCTCCAGTGCCTGAAGCACCTCCTCCCCATCCTTCTTCTCTGACCTTGGTGTTCGTAGCTGTTGTGGTTTAACCCCAGCTGGTAAATAACCACCATAATATGGTGCTCTACAGTAATGAAAACATCCCTGTATTATTAACAATGTTTTCAGTACAAATCGAAAACATAGCCCCATAGTAGCTACTATGAAGAAAATTAACTCTGTCCCAGCCAAAACCAGCAGAGTAGCACTGCCTCTTACTTTTTTCCCCCCTCACTACTCTGCCTAGATGGTGGGTTTGCCGTTTCTGAAATATGTTTTCACAGAGGCACCACATGGCTGGCCTTCCCAGGAAGCTGGGGAAGGCATCATGCCCATCGTTTAATATTCAGTCATCATTTGATCATCATTTAATCATTAATAAAAATCTTTTTGTTAACCCTGTAACAATGACTTCTCTTCATAATTCACCTGTGACAGTCCTTATTCAATTCGTGCAGAAGGTTTGTGCATATCCAGTTAGCATACCAGATTTGTGCAGCAAGTTTCTGCAGATTCAGTTCGTGGAGCAGGTTTTATGCAGCAAGTTTTGGCACATTCAGGTGTTTTTTTTCTTTCAGCAGATTTCTGTGTATTTTATTGGGCCAGCTGGTTTGTGCATTTTCAGTTTGTGAAACAGATGTTTGAAGCTGGTTTTGCATACTCTGTATGCAAACAGCTCTCCCCAGCACACACTCTTTCTGTCTCTCTGTGCTGGGAGTTAGTTGTTTGAGAGGTCCTGTGCTGTGGGGTGGCTTCTCCCTTGTGGCTCTGTGACAACTGCCAGGGGTGAGTAGTGCATTGGCCAGTTGATTGGGCTCCGAGGGTGGTGGTACGCGGTGTCCCAAGCTTTGTTGGCAGCTGCTTACTGGGGAGGTACCTCACAGGCTGCTCTTCTTCAGGGCCTTTCCTCTGGAGGTGGAGCATGGGAGGGAGCGCGTTCTCAGGCAGGACGAGGCGGCCCCAAGACTATGGGGTGGCAGTGCTAGAGGACAGGCAGCTCTTTGGAAGGACTTGGCCAGGGCAGAGGAATGGGCTGCTGGGGAGTCCAGCAAAGGCAAGTGCCAAGGACCAGCCCAGGGACAGGCTTGTGCCCTGCAGCAGCTGCAGCCGGGGCCAAGGGCCTGGAGACCAGCAGCGGCTGCGGGAACACCATGGAGGCCAAGGTGGGAGGGAGCGGGCAGTGTGCGCAGGCCCTGCTAGCAAGAGTGGGGGCAGCACCCAGAACACTCCTGGACCACCCATTAATGGGGACATACTGTAACTGTCCCTACATAAGTACCTTGAGATGCTCCGACTCCTACCCAGCTTGCTCACAGAGCACTTGCAGCCGTTGCACACAGGTAGGGACCTTGAGGGAGACAGGGCCAAACGCCTCTCCGACCCTGGGAGGTGACGATGGGAAGGCGGGAGGTGCTGGAGGGGACAGGTGGGATGGGCCCCCCAGCAAGCTGAGACCCCCGTGCCATGCCCGGCAGGCTGCCCGGGCATGCCGGGGGTGCTCCTGAGACCCGGTGGGGGGGCCACGCAGAGACCAGCCCTCTCCCCAGCCATCTCTGGGAGCAGGGCAGCAGCTGCCTGTGGGGCTGAGCACTGCTCTCAGAGCTGGCTGGACGGCCCGGCTGCAGGGGGTTTCCCGCTGCAACACGGGGCTGAAAGGACCACAGTCACGCGCGGCCTTTCTCCACTGTTTCTCTTGCAGACGGACAGGCTGGAGGGCTGGGAGGCACTGCCCCGCAGCAGAGTCACACGGGGAGAAAGAATGCCCACACCAGCCTTGCCGCCTCTCCCAAGGCTTAAAGCAACGCAGGCAGCTGCACGCCGGTGCGCACTTGCAGCTCCAACAGCAGCATCTGCAAATGTCATCAAGCTGCCTGCTCTGCCAGCAGCAGCAACCTCCGGCTCTTCTCTGAGAGGCAGAGCACGTGCAGTGGGCTCCACGGCCAGCGGCCACCGAGAGCTTGTCCCACCTGCTCGAGGCGTCCTCGGTGACCGGGGCGTGGCAGTGAGGGCTGAGAGATGGGGGCCTGCCCCACACGGCCGCACAGCCCGTGACGTGGCTCTGGCGTCCACAATCCAGGCATCGGTGTCAGGGGTCGTGAGTCGCGTTGTAGCCACAAGCCGGGGACCCAGCCAGCAGCTGGCGGCACAGGGGCACCTTGCGCACAGCACTGGTCTGGAGACACCTACAAGAACAGCCCAGGTGCGGGCCACCAAGGGTGGCAAGGCCCCTGCAGCTCAGCCAGGACCTCATCCCCATGCTCCAGGGGGCACGAGGGCTGCTGGCGAGGCCCGTGCACCAGTTTCCCTGGGGAGATGCACCGGCAAAGGGCACTGGGCACGGCCGGTGGCAAGGCAGGGCCATCGTCTGCCACCCTTGCGACTTGTCCACGGCAAGCCACTGCACGCATGGCTTGTGGATGCCCCGAAGTGTCTTGTGGTCAAGCGAATCAAGATGGAGCGTCTGGAGGAAGAGGAGGACGATGCCAAAACATCTGAAGCCCTGTCAGGACAGAGTCAGCTGGAGGAAGGCATCTCCATCCATACCATGTGGGCCAGCCACAGTCTGCGGAGACTCAGCCAGGAGCCACACGCAGGCCCCCAGAAAGTGCCCGGCTCACCCGGCAGCATGGCCAGAGACGCCGCAGGAAAGGCAGATGACGACCCTCAGCGCGCGTCTCCTGCCTCGTCAGCGGACTTGGACGTAGAGCCAGCAGCTTTTTGCCTGGACAGAGGTCCTGGGGACCGGGGGCACAGCGAGCCTCCCCCCGCATCAGCACCTGAAGATGTACAGTCATTGTACATCATTGCACATCCCTTGCCTGTGGCCATGCTCCAGGCAGCAGATGATAGTGCCGATGCTGTGGGCACGGCTCAGGGCATCCTGGGCAACCAGGGCTTGGCAGCAGGGGCTGAGGGCCAGGGGCCTGCCCCTGTTGGCCCCGTAACCAGTGACACTGCTCTGGAGGACCTGGAGGAAGACTGGGAAGAGGTCCCTGACAGAGACGCTGCAGGAGAGACAGCAAGCAACATAAGGAGCGCGCCTCTTGCCCCATTAACAGGCGAAGATGCAGAGCCAGCAGAGTCTTGCCCGGCCGGAGGTCCCAGGGAACAGGGACGCAGCCAGCCTCTCCCTGCATCAGTGGCTGAGGACACCAGCTTCTCAACTTCTCCCTCGCCCGGAGCTCCCCGTGAAGAGGGGCACAGCGGGACTGTCCCTGCATCAGCGCCTCCAGATGCTCAGTCAGTGGCTCCTCCCTTGCCTGCAGCCCTGCCCCAGCTGGCAGATGATGGTGCTGAAACTGTCGGCGCTGCTCAGGGCATCCTGAGCAACCAGGGCTTGGCAGCGAGCGTGGAGAGCCCAGGGCCTGCCCCTGTTGGCCCCGTAACTTGTGACGCTGATCTGGTAGACCCGGAGGAAGAGTGGGAAGAGGTCCCTGACAGAGACGCTGCAGGAGAGGGAGGCGGCGACGCACAGAGCACGTCTCTTGCCCCTTCAGAGGGCGCACACACAGGGGCAGCAGCTTCTGCCCTGGACGGAGGTCCCAGGCACGAGGGGCACAGAGCACCTATCCCCGCCCAGCCCCTCGCCTACAGCTCTCCTTCCCCCACTGGCATCGCCGCCCTCCCGCGTGCTCCAGCTCGCCGGCGATGGCCCTCCGTCCTCAGGACAGCTTGTCGGGCTCTGCGCAGGGCTTTCTGCTGCAGCTGTCTCACGGGACAGTGAGAGCAGCGGTGCCCGGCTGCCAGCGCCTTGCCAGCGCGCTTGCCTGGCCATGCCCTGCGCCTGACGAGCGCAGCCTGTCTTGTCTCCTTATTAAATTCCTTCCTGGCTGCGTCCTGGGTGAGGGCTCTCTGTCCTGTGTGCACGTGTGTGTGTGCGGGGGGTGTGAGTGCAGCAGCTGGGGTCAGACCACGGGGCGGAGGGTCCCTGTGTCCCTGGGGCAGCGACTGGCACGAGTGCGGGTGTGTGAGTGAGCGTGATGGCCAGCGAAGATCAAGCCGCACGAGCTGGTGAGCAGGTGACGTGGCCTGGGAGCAAGGGGGTGAGTGGGTCTCCGACGGCCAGCCCTGGGTGTGAGAGACCCTGGGTGTCTCTAGTGGGGAGAGCACGGAGGGTCGGCTATGGGAGCAGTGGAGTCCCGTCCGGCTCAGGGGGGTGTGGCATGGTCTGTACCAGCAACTGGACAAGGGCTGCGGCCTTGGGGGCTCCTACATGCAGGGGCCAGCAACTGGGGAGACTGGGATCCAGGGGCCAGCTACTGGGCAGGCTGAGTGTCTGAGCCCAGGTGCTAGAGGGGTCCACCTTGCCCATGTGTGTACATTCAGTCTCACTAGTGGCCTTCTTGGGGATGAGGCCCCTCCTCATGGTGACACTGAGAGTTGCTGAATGAACAGAGGACTGAGGACTGTGGTCTGGAGGGGCCACTTGGATTGGGTGTACTTGGTGAGGTGCTGGCAGCCGGGGGCGGGGGGCTGCAGGGATGGCCTCTGTGCGAGGAGACCGCGGGCTGCCCTGTGCCGGACACAGCCGGTGCCAGCCGGTGCCAGCCGGTGCCAGCCGGTGCTAGGTGGCTCCACAATGGCCCCAGCGCAGCCACAGCTCAGCCTGTCAGCGAGGCTGGGGGCGCCTCAGGAAAAATGTCTAGCGAAGGCCACAGGGGTGACAGAGTGGGGGCTGGACTAGAGCACGCCAGAGGTGCCTCCCGACCCGCACCCTGCTGTGGGCCTGTGAGTCCGTGTCCCCAGGGGGCTGCCGTCAAATGGGCGTGGGCGTCTCCATGGTGACCGCCAGGCCTTTGTGACCAGGGGCGGCATTGTGCCCAGAGGCCATTGTGACAGGGGGTCCGCGTGGCAGCCGTGGGGGCTCTTATGGGGCCAGAGCCCTAGGGTGCCCACTCCCAGGAGAGCGGCTCCATCAGGAGGCAGCATCTCCCCTGGCTGCCCGTGGCAGGTGTCCAACAGAGGACCCTGAAGATGCCCGAGAAGCAGGAGGCGAATGCTCGCTCCCAGCCCAACGAGGGGCTGCGGCGCCTGCAGGAGCACCGCCAGGTGAGGGATGGGGCTGGAAGGAGAGGTGGGCGGTGGGACACGGGGATGGCCAGGGGCAAGACGGCCAGCCCCGAGCGCCTCCGGCTCGGGCACAGCCATGCCATGCCCCAGGGGTTTCTCTGGGGCAGGTCCGGCTCCGGGACAGCCATGGCCTGCGCAGCCCCGCAGCGATGCGCCAGAGGCAGAGAGCGGCGTGGAGCCGAGTTCAGCCTGGCTGTAGTGGCCAGGAGCTGCCTTGAAGCCGGGGCTGGGCTTGCCGGCACTGCGGGGACCGCTGTGCTGACACAGCTGCCTCCATCCCGTGCCTCCTCCTTCTCCACACAGGTGCGCCGCAGGCAGCCACAGGCAGCGCCGCAGCGCAGCCGGACCACAGCCTCGTCCCTCCATGGTGTCCCCAGGCTGCCACCGCTCCCCTGCCCAGCGAGCTCACAGAGCACTTGCAGCCGTTGCACACAGGTAGGGACCTTGAGGGAGACAGGGCCAAACGCCTCTCCGACCCTGGGAGGTGACGATGGGAAGGCGGGAGGTGCTGGAGGGGACAGGTGGGATGGGCCCCCCAGCAAGCTGAGACCCCCGTGCCATGCCCGGCAGGCTGCCCGGGCATGCCGGGGGTGCTCCTGAGACCCGGTGGGGGGGCCACGCAGAGACCAGCCCTCTCCCCAGCCATCTCTGGGAGCAGGGCAGCAGCTGCCTGTGGGGCTGAGCACTGCTCTCAGAGCTAGCTGGACGGCCCGGCTGCAGGGGGTTTCCCGCTGCGACACGGGGCTGAAAGGACCACAGTCACGCGCGGCCTTTCTCCACTGTTTCTCTTGCAGACGGACAGGCTGGAGGGCTGGGAGGCACCGCCCCGCAGCAGAGTCACACAGGGAGAAAGAATGCCCACACCAGCCTTGCCGCCTCTCCCAAGGCTTAAAGCAACGCAGGCAGCTGCACGCCGGTGCGCACTTGCAGCTCCAACAGCAGCATCTGCAAATGTCATCAAGCTGCCCGCTCTGCCAGCAGCAGCAACCTCCGGCTCTTCTCTGAGAGGCAGAGCACGTGCAGTGGGCTCCACGGCCAGCGGCCACCGAGAGCTTGTCCCACCTGCTCGAGGCGTCCTCGGTGACCGGGGCGTGGCAGTGAGGGCTGAGAGATGGGGGCCTGCCCCACACGGCCGCACAGCCCGTGACGTGGCTCTGGCGTCCACAATCCAGGCATCGGTGTCAGGGGTCGTGAGTCACGTTGTAGCCACAAGCCGGGGACCCAGCCAGCAGCTGGCGGCACAGGGGCACCTTGCGCACAGCACTGGTCTGGAGACACCTACAAGAACAGCCCAGGTGCGGGCCACCAAGGGTGGCAAGGCCCCTGCAGCTCAGCCAGGACCTCATCCCCATGCTCCAGGGGGCACGAGGGCTGCTGGCGAGGCCCGTGCACCAGTTTCCCTGGGGAGATGCACCGGCAAAGGGCACTGGGCACAGCCGGTGGCAAGGCAGGGCCATCGTCTGCCACCCTTGCGACTTGTCCACGGCAAGCCACTGCACGCATGGCTTGTGGATGCCCCGAAGTGTCTTGTGGTCAAGCGAATCAAGATGGAGCGTCTGGAGGAAGAGGAGGACGATGCCAAAACATCTGAAGCCCTGTCAGGACAGAGTCAGCTGGAGGAAGGCATCTCCATCCATACCATGTGGGCCAGCCACAGTCTGCGGAGACTCAGCCAGGAGCCACACGCAGGCCCCCAGAAAGTGCCCGGCTCACCCGGCAGCATGGCCAGAGACGCCGCAGGAAAGGCAGATGACGACCCTCAGCGCGCGTCTCCTGCCTCGTCAGCGGACTTGGACGTAGAGCCAGCAGCTTTTTGCCTGGACAGAGGTCCTGGGGACCGGGGGCACAGCGAGCCTCCCCCCGCATCAGCACCTGAAGATGTACAGTCATTGTACATCATTGCACATCCCTTGCCTGTGGCCATGCTCCAGGCAGCAGATGATAGTGCCGATGCTGTGGGCACGGCTCAGGGCATCCTGGGCAACCAGGGCTTGGCAGCAGGGGCTGAGGGCCAGGGGCCTGCCCCTGTTGGCCCCGTAACCAGTGACACTGCTCTGGAGGACCTGGAGGAAGACTGGGAAGAGGTCCCTGACAGAGACGCTGCAGGAGAGACAGCAAGCAACATAAGGAGCGCGCCTCTTGCCCCATTAACAGGCGAAGATGCAGAGCCAGCAGAGTCTTGCCCGGCCGGAGGTCCCAGGGAACAGGGACGCAGCCAGCCTCTCCCTGCATCAGTGGCTGAGGACACCAGCTTCTCAACTTCTCCCTCGCCCGGAGCTCCCCGTGAAGAGGGGCACAGCGGGACTGTCCCTGCATCAGCGCCTCCAGATGCTCAGTCAGTGGCTCCTCCCTTGCCTGCAGCCCTGCCCCAGCTGGCAGATGATGGTGCTGAAACTGTCGGCGCTGCTCAGGGCATCCTGAGCAACCAGGGCTTGGCAGCGAGCGTGGAGAGCCCAGGGCCTGCCCCTGTTGGCCCCGTAACTTGTGACGCTGATCTGGTAGACCCGGAGGAAGAGTGGGAAGAGGTCCCTGACAGAGACGCTGCAGGAGAGGGAGGCGGCGACGCACAGAGCACGTCTCTTGCCCCTTCAGAGGGCGCACACACAGGGGCAGCAGCTTCTGCCCTGGACGGAGGTCCCGGGCACGAGGGGCACAGAGCACCTATCCCCGCCCAGCCCCTCGCCTACAGCTCTCCTTCCCCCACTGGCATCGCCGCCCTCCCGCGTGCTCCAGCTCGCCGGCGATGGCCCTCCGTCCTCAGGACAGCTTGTCGGGCTCTGCGCAGGGCTTTCTGCTGCAGCTGTCTCACGGGACAGTGAGAGCAGCGGTGCCCGGCTGCCAGCGCCTTGCCAGCGCGCTTGCCTGGCCATGCCCTGCGCCTGACGAGCGCAGCCTGTCCTGTCTCCTTATTAAATTCCTTCCTGGCTGCGTCCTGGGTGAGGGCTCTCTGTCCTGTGTGCACGTGTGTGTGTGCGGGGGGTGTGAGTGCAGCAGCTGGGGTCAGACCACGGGGCGGAGGGTCCCTGTGTCCCTGGGGCAGCGACTGGCACGAGTGCGGGTGTGTGAGTGAGCGTGATGGCCAGCGAAGATCAAGCCGCACGAGCTGGTGAGCAGGTGACGTGGCCTGGGAGCAAGGGGGTGAGTGGGTCTCCGACGGCCAGCCCTGGGTGTGAGAGACCCTGGGTGTCTCTAGTAGGGAGAGCATGGAGGGTCGGCTATGGGGTGTCCCTTAGTCTACGGGCCATCCCTCTAAAATGGCTGTTGAGTTAATTTAGTCCATGACTTTGGGCTCCATCTTTCAGGGCAGGAAAGATGGCATGCGGTGTTGCATTGTTTCATGTTGAAGTTAGTTCTGGTTCCATCATCACTGCGCTTTGCTCGGTTTTATCAAAATTCTTTCTTTGTTCGTCTGGGTGATTCTTATTCTAATGCCTTTGATAAAGCATAGAATATTACATAGCAATTAATACCATACAGTTCAAATCATTGGCTATTCTCACCCCAAATCAAATCCCCTTGAAGTACACATTGGACTTCCCCCTCCTTCCACATTATCCACCAAGTGTACCCAGGTTCTTGAGCAAAAGTAATCCCACAGATGGGTTTGCCTTTGCCCGAGGCAGGAACAACCCAGACTGTCTTCCCCAACATATTTTTTACCTGCACTACAGGGACTTTATCCCCATCTAAAGTACATAAAAGTTTTGACTGGGCAGATCCCCGAGTGTTGACTAACCAGGTGTTCTTTGCTAAATGCGTAGCCCAATGTTTGAATGTCCTGTCGGAGTTTCCCTTTGTTCAGTGTCGACAACGGAGCGGGAGTTGCGATTCCGGAGTAATGACAGATCTCAATATGAGTATGGTCATTCTCCTTTATTTACACTTATAACAGGGCTTATATAGTTAACTGCTATGAACACGCGCTACCTGCAGCTTGCAGATAGGTTACAGCCTTGTGTTCACGCGCATCTATACTCTAGCAGATCGGCCCGTTCTTTCTGATCATGCGAAATGCCTTCATGGTCTTTATCTTGTTTTTCTCCTTCCAGCTGCACATTCCTTTCTCCATTGTTTTCTACTTAAGTGCCTTGTCATGCCAGGTGGTGCAGTGTTTGCTCATTAAAATCAAACTCAGGAATGTCCGTTAGTGAGACTCCCATTCCCACAATGTCCCACCACCCATTGCACTCAGTGTAGTCTTTAACAGTCTACTGCATCATTCGATTTTCCGGGAGGCTGGTGCATGATAGGGGATGTGATACACCCACTCAATGCCATGCTCTTTGGCCCAGGTGTCTTATGAGGTTGTTTCGGAAATGAGTCCTGTTGTCTGACTCAATTCTTTCTGGGGTGGCATGTCGCCATAAGACTTGCTTTTCAAGGCCCAGGGTAGTGTTCCAGGCAGTGGCATGGGATATGTTTCCAGCCATTTGGTGGTTGCCTCCACCATTGTAAGCACATGGTGCTTGCCTTGGTGGGTTTCTGATATAATCAATCTGCCAGGCCTCCCCATATTTATATTTCAGCCCTTCCACAGCCCACCAAACACTGCCGCTCTGAGCTTCCCAGCCATCTCAGTGGGCCTACGTCCCTCTCGGTGTCTCGAGACACAGCTCCAAAACTGAAAATGGCCAGCGACTGCTCCCACATGAATGGTGCCAGGACTAAAAGCTCTTGCTGGCCCTCACCTTCCTTTGGATGCCCTTCCACACTCCCAACAAACACTGGCCCTGTCACCTTGCCAGCCACCTCACTGTGCTGACCTTGGCTCTCATGTTTGCCAAAGCCCAGCTCCAAAATTGGAAATGTCCAGCTACTGCTCCCATACCAGAGGTGCCAGCACTAAAAGCTGTTGCTGGCCCTCCCCTTCCTCTGACAGCCCTTCCACAGCCCACCAAACACTGCCGCTCTGAGCTTCCCAGCCATCTCAGTGGGCCTACGTCGCTCTCGGTGTCTCGAGACACAGCTCCAAAATTGAAAATGGCCAGCGACTGCTCCCACATGAATGGTGCCAGGACTGAAAGCTCTTGCTGGCCCTCACCTTCCTTTGGATGCCCTTCCACACTCCCAACAAACACTGGCACTCTCAGCTTGCCAGCCACCTCACTGTGCTGACCTTGGCTCTCATATTTCCCAAAGCCTAGCTCCAAAATTGAAAACGTCTAGCGACTGCTCCCACACCAAACACGCCAGGAATGAAAGCTGTTGATAGCTGACACCTTCCCTTCGCCGCCCTTCCGGAGCCCCACAAACACGGGCACTCTGAGCTTGCCAGCCAACTCACTGTGCTGACCTTGGCTCTCATGTTTGCCAAAGCCTAGCTCTGAAATTGGAAATGTCCAGCTACTGCTCCCATACCAGAGGTGCCAGGACTGAAAGCTGTTGCTGGCCCTCCCCTTCCTCTGACAGCCCTTCCACAGCCCACCAAACACTGCCGCTCTGAGCTTCCCAGCCATCTCAGTGGGCCTACGTCCCTCTCGGTGTCTCGAGACACAGCTCCAAAATTGAAAATGGCCAGCGACTGCTCCCACATGAATGGTGCCAGGACTGAAAGCTCTTGCTGGCCCTCACCTTCCTTTGGATGCCCTTCCACACTCCCAACAAACACTGGCACTCTCAGCTTGCCAGCCACCTCACTGTGCTGACCTTGGCTCTCATATTTCCCAAAGCCTAGCTCCAAAATTGAAAACGTCTAGCGACTGCTCCCACACCAAACACGCCAGGACTGAAAGCTGTTGATAGCTGACACCTTCCCTTCGCCGCCCTTCCGGAGCCCCACAAACACGGGCACTCTGAGCTTGCCAGCCAACTCACTGTGCTGACGTTGGCTCTCATGTTTGCCAAAGCCTAGCTCTGAAATTGGAAATGTCCAGCTACTGCTCCCACACCAAACATGCCAGGACTAAAAGCTGTTGCTGGCCCTCCCCTTCCTCTGACAGCCCTTCCACAGCCCACCAAACACTGCCGCTCTGAGCTTCCCAGCCATCTCAGTGGGCCTACGTCCCTCTCGGTGTCTCGAGACACAGCTCCAAAATTGAAAATGGCCAGCGACTGCTCCCACATGAATGGTGCCAGGACTGAAAGCTCATGCTGGCCCTCACCTTCCTTTGGATGCCCTTCCACACTCCCACCAAATACTGGCACTCTCAGCTTTCCAGCCACCTCACTGTGATTACATTGGCTCTCATATTTCCTAAAGCCTAGCTCTGAAATTGGAAATGTCCAGCTACTGCTCCCACACCAAAGGTGCCAGGACTAAAAGCTGTTGCTGGCCCTCCCCTTCCTCTGACAGCCCTTCCACAGCCCACCAATCACTGCCGCTCTGAGCTTCCCAGCCATCTCAGTGGACCTACGTCCCTCTCGGTGTCTCGAGACACAGCTCCAAAATTCAAAACATCCAGGTACTACACCCATACCAGAGGTGCCAGGACTAAAAGCTGTTGCTGGCCCTCCCCTTCCTCTGACAGCCCTTCCACAGCCCACCAAACACTGCCGCTCTGAGCTTCCCAGCCATCTCAGTGGGCATACGTCCCTCTCGGTGTCTCGAGACACAGCTCCGAAATTGAAAATGGCCAGCGACTGCTCCCACACCAAAGGTGCCAGGACTAAAAGCTGTTGCTGGCCCTCACCTTCCTCTGACAGCTCTTCCACAGCCCACCAAACACTGCCGCTCTGAGCTTCCCAGCCATCTCAGTGGGCCTACGTCCCTCTCGGTGTCTCGAGACACAGCTCCAAAATTCAAAACATCCAGGTACTACACCCATACCAGAGGTGCCAGGACTAAAAGCTGTTGCTGGCCCTCCCCTTCCTCTGACAGCCCTTCCACAGCCCACCAAACACTGCCGCTCTGAGCTTCCCAGCCATCTCAGTGGGCCTACGTCCCTCTCGGTGTCTCGAGACACAGCTCCAAAATTGAAAATGGCCAGCGACTGCTCCCACATGAATGGTGCCAGGACTGAAAGCTCTTGCTGGCCCTCACCTTCCTTTGGATGCCCTTCCACACTCCCAACAAACACTGGCACTCTGACCTTTCAGCTATCTCACTGTGCCGATGTTGCCTCACTTTTACTCTTCTGATTCTCTCCCCCATCCCATAGGCAAGGGTCTGTGACTGACCAACTGACCCTAGAATGGTGGTTTTTGTTTTAAATAAACAGCTGCGAACACTTCAATGGATCAGCTTGTGGTGTAAATGTTTCTCCATTACTTTATTACCAGAGTGTGAATGTTTCGCAGAGTTAGCCCGACCAGCATGGCGTCCTCTGCAGGGGCTGCAGAGGAATTCCTGCTCCAGTGCCTGAAGCACCTCCTCCCCATCCTTCTTCTCTGACCTTGGTGTTCGTAGCTGTTGTGGTTTAACCCCAGCTGGTAAATAACCACCATAATATGGTGCTCTACAGTAATGAAAACATCCCTGTATTATTAACAATGTTTTCAGTACAAATCGAAAACATAGCCCCATAGTAGCTACTATGAAGAAAATTAACTCTGTCCCAGCCAAAACCAGCAGAGTAGCACTGCCTCTTACTTTTTTCCCCCCTCACTACTCTGCCTAGATGGTGGGTTTGCCGTTTCTGAAATATGTTTTCACAGAGGCACCACATGGCTGGCCTTCCCAGGAAGCTGGGGAAGGCATCATGCCCATCGTTTAATATTCAGTCATCATTTGATCATCATTTAATCATTAATAAAAATCTTTTTGTTAACCCTGTAACAATGACTTCTCTTCATAATTCACCTGTGACAGTCCTTATTCAATTCGTGCAGAAGGTTTGTGCATATCCAGTTAGCATACCAGATTTGTGCAGCAAGTTTCTGCAGATTCAGTTCGTGGAGCAGGTTTTATGCAGCAAGTTTTGGCACATTCAGGTGTTTTTTTTCTTTCAGCAGATTTCTGTGTATTTTATTGGGCCAGCTGGTTTGTGCATTTTCAGTTTGTGAAACAGATGTTTGAAGCTGGTTTTGCATACTCTGTATGCAAACAGCTCTCCCCAGCACACACTCTTTCTGTCTCTCTGTGCTGGGAGTTAGTTGTTTGAGAGGTCCTGTGCTGTGGGGTGGCTTCTCCCTTGTGGCTCTGTGACAACTGCCAGGGGTGAGTAGTGCATTGGCCAGTTGATTGGGCTCCGAGGGTGGTGGTACGCGGTGTCCCAAGCTTTGTTGGCAGCTGCTTACTGGGGAGGTACCTCACAGGCTGCTCTTCTTCAGGGCCTTTCCTCTGGAGGTGGAGCATGGGAGGGAGCGCATTCTCAGGCAGGACGAGGCGGCCCCAAGACTATGGGGTGGCAGTGCTAGAGGACAGGCAGCTCTTTGGAAGGACTTGGCCAGGGCAGAGGAATGGGCTGCTGGGGAGTCCAGCAAAGGCAAGTGCCAAGGACCAGCCCAGGGACAGGCTTGTGCCCTGCAGCAGCTGCAGCCGGGGCCAAGGGCCTGGAGACCAGCAGCGGCTGCGGGAACACCATGGAGGCCAAGGTGGGAGGGAGCGGGCAGTGTGCGCAGGCCCTGCTAGCAAGAGTGGGGGCAGCACCCAGAACACTCCTGGACCACCCATTAATGGGGACATACTGTAACTGTCCCTACATAAGTACCTTGAGATGCTCCGACTCCTACCCAGCTTGCTCACAGAGCACTTGCAGCCGTTGCACACAGGTAGGGACCTTGAGGGAGACAGGGCCAAACGCCTCTCCGACCCTGGGGGGTGACGATGGGAAGGCGGGAGGTGCTGGAGGGGACAGGTGGGATGGGCCCCCCAGCAAGCTGAGACCCCCGTGCCATGCCCGGCAGGCTGCCCGGGCATGCCGGGGGTGCTCCTGAGACCCGGTGGGGGGGCCACGCAGGGACCAGCCCTCTCCCCAGCCATCTCTGGGAGCAGGGCAGCAGCTGCCTGTGGGGCTGAGCACTGCTCTCAGAGCTGGCTGGACGGCCCGGCTGCAGGGGGTTTCCCGCTGCAACACGGGGCTGAAAGGACCACAGTCACGCGCGGCCTTTCTCCACTGTTTCTCTTGCAGACGGACAGGCTGGAGGGCTGGGAGGCACCGCCCCGCAGCAGAGTCACACGGGGAGAAAGAATGCCCACACCAGCCTTGCCGCCTCTCCCAAGGCTTAAAGCAACGCAGGCAGCTGCACGCCGGTGCGCACTTGCAGCTCCAACAGCAGCATCTGCAAATGTCATCAAGCTGCCCGCTCTGCCAGCAGCAGCAACCTCCGGCTCTTCTCTGAGAGGCAGAGCACGTGCAGTGGGCTCCACGGCCAGCGGCCACCGAGAGCTTGTCCCACCTGCTCGAGGCGTCCTCGGTGACCGGGGCGTGGCAGTGAGGGCTGAGAGATGGGGGCCTGCCCCACACGGCCGCACAGCCCGTGACGTGGCTCTGGCGTCCACAATCCAGGCATCGGTGTCAGGGGTCGTGAGTCGCGTTGTAGCCACAAGCCGGGGACCCAGCCAGCAGCTGGCGGCACAGGGGCACCTTGCGCACAGCACTGGTCTGGAGACACCTACAAGAACAGCCCAGGTGCGGGCCACCAAGGGTGGCAAGGCCCCTGCAGCTCAGCCAGGACCTCATCCCCATGCTCCAGGGGGCACGAGGGCTGCTGGCGAGGCCCGTGCACCAGTTTCCCTGGGGAGATGCACCGGCAAAGGGCACTGGGCACGGCCGGTGGCAAGGCAGGGCCATCGTCTGCCACCCTTGCGACTTGTCCACGGCAAGCCACTGCACGCATGGCCTGTGGATGCCCCGAAGTGTCTTGTGGTCAAGCGAATCAAGATGGAGCGTCTGGAGGAAGAGGAGGACGACGCCAAAACGTCTGAAGCCCTGTCAGGACAGAGTCAGCTGGAGGAAGGCATCTCCATCCATACCATGTGGGCCAGCCACAGTCTGCGGAGACTCAGCCAGGAGCCACACGCAGGCCCCCAGAAAGTGCCCGGCTCACCCGGCAGCATGGCCAGAGACGCCGCAGGAAAGGCAGATGACGACCCTCAGCGCGCGTCTCCTGCCTCGTCAGCGGACTTGGACGTAGAGCCAGCAGCTTTTTGCCTGGACAGAGGTCCTGGGGACCGGGGGCACAGCGAGCCTCCCCCCGCATCAGCACCTGAAGATGTACAGTCATTGTACATCATTGCACATCCCTTGCCTGTGGCCATGCTCCAGGCAGCAGATGATAGTGCCGATGCTGTGGGCACGGCTCAGGGCATCCTGGGCAACCAGGGCTTGGCAGCAGGGGCTGAGGGCCAGGGGCCTGCCCCTGTTGGCCCCGTAACCAGTGACACTGCTCTGGAGGACCTGGAGGAAGACTGGGAAGAGGTCCCTGACAGAGACGCTGCAGGAGAGACAGCAAGCAACATAAGGAGCGCGCCTCTTGCCCCATTAACAGGCGAAGATGCAGAGCCAGCAGAGTCTTGCCCGGCCGGAGGTCCCAGGGAACAGGGACGCAGCCAGCCTCTCCCTGCATCAGTGGCTGAGGACACCAGCTTCTCAACTTCTCCCTCGCCCGGAGCTCCCCGTGAAGAGGGGCACAGCGGGACTGTCCCTGCATCAGCGCCTCCAGATGCTCAGTCAGTGGCTCCTCCCTTGCCTGCAGCCCTGCCCCAGCTGGCAGATGATGGTGCTGAAACTGTCGGCGCTGCTCAGGGCATCCTGAGCAACCAGGGCTTGGCAGCGAGCGTGGAGAGCCCAGGGCCTGCCCCTGTTGGCCCCGTAACTTGTGACGCTGATCTGGTAGACCCGGAGGAAGAGTGGGAAGAGGTCCCTGACAGAGACGCTGCAGGAGAGGGAGGCGGCGACGCACAGAGCACGTCTCTTGCCCCTTCAGAGGGCGCACACACAGGGGCAGCAGCTTCTGCCCTGGACGGAGGTCCCGGGCACGAGGGGCACAGAGCACCTATCCCCGCCCAGCCCCTCGCCTACAGCTCTCCTTCCCCCACTGGCATCGCCGCCCTCCCGCGTGCTCCAGCTCGCCGGCGATGGCCCTCCGTCCTCAGGACAGCTTGTCGGGCTCTGCGCAGGGCTTTCTGCTGCAGCTGTCTCACGGGACAGTGAGAGCAGCGGTGCCCGGCTGCCAGCGCCTTGCCAGCGCGCTTGCCTGGCCATGCCCTGCGCCTGACGAGCGCAGCCTGTCCTGTCTCCTTATTAAATTCCTTCCTGGCTGCGTCCTGGGTGAGGGCTCTCTGTCCTGTGTGCACGTGTGTGTGTGCGGGGGGTGTGAGTGCAGCAGCTGGGGTCAGACCACGGGGCGGAGGGTCCCTGTGTCCCTGGGGCAGCGACTGGCACGAGTGCGGGTGTGTGAGTGAGCGTGATGGCCAGCGAAGATCAAGCCGCACGAGCTGGTGAGCAGGTGACGTGGCCTGGGAGCAAGGGGGTGAGTGGGTCTCCGACGGCCAGCCCTGGGTGTGAGAGACCCTGGGTGTCTCTAGTGGGGAGAGCACGGAGGGTCGGCTATGGGAGCAGTGGAGTCCCGTCCGGCTCAGGGGGGTGTGGCATGGTCTGTACCAGCAACTGGACAAGGGCTGCGGCCTTGGGGGCTCCTACATGCAGGGGCCAGCAACTGGGGAGACTGGGATCCAGGGGCCAGCTACTGGGCAGGCTGAGTGTCTGAGCCCAGGTGCTAGAGGGGTCCACCTTGCCCATGTGTGTACATTCAGTCTCACTAGTGGCCTTCTTGGGGATGAGGCCCCTCCTCATGGTGACACTGAGAGTTGCTGAATGAACAGAGGACTGAGGACTGTGGTCTGGAGGGGCCACTTGGATTGGGTGTACTTGGTGAGGTGCTGGCAGCCGGGGGCGGGGGGCTGCAGGGATGGCCTCTGTGCGAGGAGACCGCGGGCTGCCCTGTGCCGGACACAGCCGGTGCCAGCCGGTGCCAGCCGGTGCCAGCCGGTGCTAGGTGGCTCCACAATGGCCCCAGCGCAGCCACAGCTCAGCCTGTCAGCGAGGCTGGGGGCGCCTCAGGAAAAATGTCTAGCGAAGGCCACAGGGGTGACAGAGTGGGGGCTGGACTAGAGCACGCCAGAGGTGCCTCCCGACCCGCACCCTGCTGTGGGCCTGTGAGTCCGTGTCCCCAGGGGGCTGCCGTCAAATGGGCGTGGGCGTCTCCATGGTGACCGCCAGGCCTTTGTGACCAGGGGCGGCATTGTGCCCAGAGGCCATTGTGACAGGGGGTCCGCGTGGCAGCCGTGGGGGCTCTTATGGGGCCAGAGCCCTAGGGTGCCCACTCCCAGGAGAGCGGCTCCATCAGGAGGCAGCATCTCCCCTGGCTGCCAGTGGCAGGTGTCCAACAGAGGACCCTGAAGATGCCCGAGAAGCAGGAGGCGAATGCTCGCTCCCAGCCCAACGAGGGGCTGCGGCGCCTGCAGGAGCACCGCCAGGTGAGGGATGGGGCTGGAAGGAGAGGTGGGCGGTGGGACACGGGGATGGCCAGGGGCAAGACGGCCAGCCCCGAGCGCCTCCGGCTCGGGCACAGCCATGCCATGCCCCAGGGGTTTCTCTGGGGCAGGTCCGGCTCCGGGACAGCCATGGCCTGCGCAGCCCCGCAGCGATGCGCCAGAGGCAGAGAGCGGCGTGGAGCCGAGTTCAGCCTGGCTGTAGTGGCCAGGAGCTGCCTTGAAGCCGGGGCTGGGCTTGCCGGCACTGCGGGGACCGCTGTGCTGACACAGCTGCCTCCATCCCGTGCCTCCTCCTTCTCCACACAGGTGCGCCGCAGGCAGCCACAGGCAGCGCCGCAGCGCAGCCGGACCACAGCCTTGTCCCTCCATGGTGTCCCCAGGCTGCCACCGCTCCCCTGCCCAGCGAGCTCACAGAGCACTTGCAGCCGTTGCACACAGGTAGGGACCTTGAGGGAGACAGGGCCAAACACCTCTCCGACCCTGGGAGGTGACGATGGGAAGGCGGGAGGTGCTGGAGGGGACAGGTGGGATGGGCCCCCCAGCAAGCTGAGACCCCCGTGCCATGCCCGGCAGGCTGCCCGGGCATGCCGGGGGTGCTCCTGAGACCCGGTGGGGGGGCCACGCAGGGACCAGCCCTCTCCCCAGCCATCTCTGGGAGCAGGGCAGCAGCTGCCTGTGGGGCTGAGCACTGCTCTCAGAGCTGGCTGGACGGCCCGGCTGCAGGGGGTTTCCCGCTGCAACACGGGGCTGAAAGGACCACAGTCACGCGCGGCCTTTCTCCACTGTTTCTCTTGCAGACGGACAGGCTGGAGGGCTGGGAGGCACCGCCCCGCAGCAGAGTCACACGGGGAGAAAGAATGCCCACACCAGCCTTGCCGCCTCTCCCAAGGCTTAAAGCAACGCAGGCAGCTGCACGCCGGTGCGCACTTGCAGCTCCAACAGCAGCATCTGCAAATGTCATCAAGCTGCCCGCTCTGCCAGCAGCAGCAACCTCCGGCTCTTCTCTGAGAGGCAGAGCACGTGCAGTGGGCTCCACGGCCAGCGGCCACCGAGAGCTTGTCCCACCTGCTCGAGGCGTCCTCGGTGACCGGGGCGTGGCAGTGAGGGCTGAGAGATGGGGGCCTGCCCCACACGGCCGCACAGCCCGTGACGTGGCTCTGGCGTCCACAATCCAGGCATCGGTGTCAGGGGTCGTGAGTCGCGTTGTAGCCACAAGCCGGGGACCCAGCCAGCAGCTGGCGGCACAGGGGCACCTTGCGCACAGCACTGGTCTGGAGACACCTACAAGAACAGCCCAGGTGCGGGCCACCAAGGGTGGCAAGGCCCCTGCAGCTCAGCCAGGACCTCATCCCCATGCTCCAGGGGGCACGAGGGCTGCTGGCGAGGCCCGTGCACCAGTTTCCCTGGGGAGATGCACCGGCAAAGGGCACTGGGCACGGCCGGTGGCAAGGCAGGGCCATCGTCTGCCACCCTTGCGACTTGTCCACGGCAAGCCACTGCACGCATGGCTTGTGGATGCCCCGAAGTGTCTTGTGGTCAAGCGAATCAAGATGGAGCGTCTGGAGGAAGAGGAGGACGATGCCAAAACATCTGAAGCCCTGTCAGGACAGAGTCAGCTGGAGGAAGGCATCTCCATCCATACCATGTGGGCCAGCCACAGTCTGCGGAGACTCAGCCAGGAGCCACACGCAGGCCCCCAGAAAGTGCCCGGCTCACCCGGCAGCATGGCCAGAGACGCCGCAGGAAAGGCAGATGACGACCCTCAGCGCGCGTCTCCTGCCTCGTCAGCGGACTTGGACGTAGAGCCAGCAGCTTTTTGCCTGGACAGAGGTCCTGGGGACCGGGGGCACAGCGAGCCTCCCCCCGCATCAGCACCTGAAGATGTACAGTCATTGTACATCATTGCACATCCCTTGCCTGTGGCCATGCTCCAGGCAGCAGATGATAGTGCCGATGCTGTGGGCACGGCTCAGGGCATCCTGGGCAACCAGGGCTTGGCAGCAGGGGCTGAGGGCCAGGGGCCTGCCCCTGTTGGCCCCGTAACCAGTGACACTGCTCTGGAGGACCTGGAGGAAGACTGGGAAGAGGTCCCTGACAGAGACGCTGCAGGAGAGACAGCAAGCAACATAAGGAGCGCGCCTCTTGCCCCATTAACAGGCGAAGATGCAGAGCCAGCAGAGTCTTGCCCGGCCGGAGGTCCCAGGGAACAGGGACGCAGCCAGCCTCTCCCTGCATCAGTGGCTGAGGACACCAGCTTCTCAACTTCTCCCTCGCCCGGAGCTCCCCGTGAAGAGGGGCACAGCGGGACTGTCCCTGCATCAGCGCCTCCAGATGCTCAGTCAGTGGCTCCTCCCTTGCCTGCAGCCCTGCCCCAGCTGGCAGATGATGGTGCTGAAACTGTCGGCGCTGCTCAGGGCATCCTGAGCAACCAGGGCTTGGCAGCGAGCGTGGAGAGCCCAGGGCCTGCCCCTGTTGGCCCCGTAACTTGTGACGCTGATCTGGTAGACCCGGAGGAAGAGTGGGAAGGGGTCCCTGACAGAGACGCTGCAGGAGAGGGAGGCGGCGACGCACAGAGCACGTCTCTTGCCCCTTCAGAGGGCGCACACACAGGGGCAGCAGCTTCTGCCCTGGACGGAGGTCCCGGGCACGAGGGGCACAGAGCACCTATCCCCGCCCAGCCCCTCGCCTACAGCTCTCCTTCCCCCACTGGCATCGCCGCCCTCCCGCGTGCTCCAGCTCGCCGGCGATGGCCCTCCGTCCTCAGGACAGCTTGTCGGGCTCTGCGCAGGGCTTTCTGCTGCAGCTGTCTCACGGGACAGTGAGAGCAGCGGTGCCCGGCTGCCAGCGCCTTGCCAGCGCGCTTGCCTGGCCATGCCCTGCGCCTGACGAGCGCAGCCTGTCCTGTCTCCTTATTAAATTCCTTCCTGGCTGCGTCCTGGGTGAGGGCTCTCTGTCCTGTGTGCACGTGTGTGTGTGCGGGGGGTGTGAGTGCAGCAGCTGGGGTCAGACCACGGGGCGGAGGGTCCCTGTGTCCCTGGGGCAGCGACTGGCACGAGTGCGGGTGTGTGAGTGAGCGTGATGGCCAGCGAAGATCAAGCCGCACGAGCTGGTGAGCAGGTGACGTGGCCTGGGAGCAAGGGGGTGAGTGGGTCTCCGACGGCCAGCCCTGGGTGTGAGAGACCCTGGGTGTCTCTAGTAGGGAGAGCATGGAGGGTCGGCTATGGGGTGTCCCTTAGTCTACGGGCCATCCCTCTAAAATGGCTGTTGAGTTAATTTAGTCCATGACTTTGGGCTCCATCTTTCAGGGCAGGAAAGATGGCATGCGGTGTTGCATTGTTTCATGTTGAAGTTAGTTCTGGTTCCATCATCACTGCGCTTTGCTCGGTTTTATCAAAATTCTTTCTTTGTTCGTCTGGGTGATTCTTATTCTAATGCCTTTGATAAAGCATAGAATATTACATAGCAATTAATACCATACAGTTCAAATCATTGGCTATTCTCACCCCAAATCAAATCCCCTTGAAGTACACATTGGACTTCCCCCTCCTTCCACATTATCCACCAAGTGTACCCAGGTTCTTGAGCAAAAGTAATCCCACAGATGGGTTTGCCTTTGCCCGAGGCAGGAACAACCCAGACTGTCTTCCCCAACATATTTTTTACCTGCACTACAGGGACTTTATCCCCATCTAAAGTACATAAAAGTTTTGACTGGGCAGATCCCCGAGTGTTGACTAACCAGGTGTTCTTTGCTAAATGCGTAGCCCAATGTTTGAATGTCCTGTCGGAGTTTCCCTTTGTTCAGTGTCGACGACGGAGCGGGAGTTGCGATTCCGGAGTAATGACAGATCTCAATATGAGTATGGTCATTCTCCTTTATTTACACTTATAACAGGGCTTATATAGTTAACTGCTATGAACACGCGCTACCTGCAGCTTGCAGATAGGTTACAGCCTTGTGTTCACGCGCATCTATACTCTAGCAGATCGGCCCGTTCTTTCTGATCATGCGAAATGCCTTCATGGTCTTTATCTTGTTTTTCTCCTTCCAGCTGCACATTCCTTTCTCCATTGTTTTCTACTTAAGTGCCTTGTCATGCCAGGTGGTGCAGTGTTTGCTCATTAAAATCAAACTCAGGAATGTCCGTTAGTGAGACTCCCATTCCCACAATGTCCCACCACCCATTGCACTCAGTGTAGTCTTTAACAGTCTACTGCATCATTCGATTTTCCGGGAGGCTGGTGCATGATAGGGGATGTGATACACCCACTCAATGCCATGCTCTTTGGCCCAGGTGTCTTATGAGGTTGTTTCGGAAATGAGTCCTGTTGTCTGACTCAATTCTTTCTGGGGTGGCATGTCGCCATAAGACTTGCTTTTCAAGGCCCAGGGTAGTGTTCCAGGCAGTGGCATGGGATATGTTTCCAGCCATTTGGTGGTTGCCTCCACCATTGTAAGCACATGGTGCTTGCCTTGGTGGGTTTCTGATATAATCAATCTGCCAGGCCTCCCCATATTTATATTTCAGCCCTTCCACAGCCCACCAAACACTGCCGCTCTGAGCTTCCCAGCCATCTCAGTGGGCATACGTCCCTCTCGGTGTCTCGAGACACAGCTCCAAAACTGAAAATGGCCAGCGACTGCTCCCACATGAATGGTGCCAGGACTAAAAGCTCTTGCTGGCCCTCACCTTCCTTTGGATGCCCTTCCACACTCCCAACAAACACTGGCACTCTCAGCTTGCCAGCCACCTCACTGTGCTGACCTTGGCTCTCATGTTTGCCAAAGCCCAGCTCCAAAATTGGAAATGTCCAGCTACTGCTCCCATACCAAAGGTGCCAGGACTAAAAGCTGTTGCTGGCCCTCCCCTTCCTCTGACAGCCCTTCCACAGCCCACCAAACACTGCCGCTCTGAGCTTCCCAGCCATCTCAGTGGGCCTACGTCCCTCTCGGTGTCTCGAGACAGAGCTCCAAAATTGAAAATGGCCAGCGACTGCTCCCACATGAATGGTGCCAGGACTGAAAGCTCTTGCTGGCCCTCACCTTCCTTTGGATGCCCTTCCACACTCCCAACAAACACTGGCACTCTCAGCTTGCCAGCCACCTCACTGTGCTGACCTTGGCTCTCATATTTCCCAAAGCCTAGCTCCAAAATTGAAAACGTCTAGCGACTGCTCCCACACCAAACACGCCAGGACTGAAAGCTGTTGATAGCTGACACCTTCCCTTCGCCGCCCTTCCGGAGCCCCACAAACACGGGCACTCTGAGCTTGCCAGCCAACTCACTGTGCTGACGTTGGCTCCCATGTTTGCCAAAGCAAACATGACGTTGGTCAGACCACGGGGCGGAGGGTCCCTGTGTCCCTGGGGCAGCGACTGGCACGAGTGCGGGTGTGTGAGTGAGCGTGATGGCCAGCGAAGATCAAGCCGCACGAGCTGGTGAGCAGGTGACGTGGCCTGGGAGCAAGGGGGTGAGTGGGTCTCCGACGGCCAGCCCTGGGTGTGAGAGACCCTGGGTGTCTCTAGTGGGGAGAGCACGGAGGGTCGGCTATGGGAGCAGTGGAGTCCCGTCCGGCTCAGGGGGGTGTGGCATGGTCTGTACCAGCAACTGGACAAGGGCTGCGGCCTTGGGGGCTCCTACATGCAGGGGCCAGCAACTGGGGAGACTGGGATCCAGGGGCCAGCTACTGGGCAGGCTGAGTGTCTGAGCCCAGGTGCTAGAGGGGTCCACCTTGCCCATGTGTGTACATTCAGTCTCACTAGTGGCCTTCTTGGGGATGAGGCCCCTCCTCATGGTGACACTGAGAGTTGCTGAATGAACAGAGGACTGAGGACTGTGGTCTGGAGGGGCCACTTGGATTGGGTGTACTTGGTGAGGTGCTGGCAGCCGGGGGCGGGGGGCTGCAGGGATGGCCTCTGTGCGAGGAGACCGCGGGCTGCCCTGTGCCGGACACAGCCGGTGCCAGCCGGTGCCAGCCGGTGCCAGCCGGTGCTAGGTGGCTCCACAATGGCCCCAGCGCAGCCACAGCTCAGCCTGTCAGCGAGGCTGGGGGCGCCTCAGGAAAAATGTCTAGCGAAGGCCACAGGGGTGACAGAGTGGGGGCTGGACTAGAGCACGCCAGAGGTGCCTCCCGACCCGCACCCTGCTGTGGGCCTGTGAGTCCGTGTCCCCAGGGGGCTGCCGTCAAATGGGCGTGGGCGTCTCCATGGTGACCGCCAGGCCTTTGTGACCAGGGGCGGCATTGTGCCCAGAGGCCATTGTGACAGGGGGTCCGCGTGGCAGCCGTGGGGCTCTTATGGGGCCAGAGCCCTAGGGTGCCCACTCCCAGGAGAGCGGCTCCATCAGGAGGCAGCATCTCCCCTGGCTGCCCGTGGCAGGTGTCCAACAGAGGACCCTGAAGATGCCCGAGAAGCAGGAGGCGAATGCTCGCTCCCAGCCCAACGAGGGGCTGCGGCGCCTGCAGGAGCACCGCCAGGTGAGGGATGGGGCTGGAAGGAGAGGTGGGCGGTGGGACACGGGGATGGCCAGGGGCAAGACGGCCAGCCCCGAGCGCCTCCGGCTCGGGCACAGCCATGCCATGCCCCAGGGGTTTCTCTGGGGCAGGTCCGGCTCTGGGACAGCCATGGCCTGCGCAGCCCCGCAGCGATGCGCCAGAGGCAGAGAGCGGCGTGGAGCCGAGTTCAGCCTGGCTGTAGTGGCCAGGAGCTGCCTTGAAGCCGGGGCTGGGCTTGCCGGCACTGCGGGGACCGCTGTGCTGACACAGCTGCCTCCATCCCGTGCCTCCTCCTTCTCCACACAGGCGCGCCGCAGGCAGCCACAGGCAGCGCCGCAGCGCAGCCGGACCACAGCCTTGTCCCTCCATGGTGTCCCCAGGCTGCCACCGCTCCCCTGCCCAGCGAGCTCACAGAGCACTTGCAGCCGTTGCACACAGGTAGGGACCTTGAGGGAGACAGGGCCAAACGCCTCTCCGACCCTGGGAGGTGACGATGGGAAGGCGGGAGGTGCTGGAGGGGACAGGTGGGATGGGCCCCCCAGCAAGCTGAGACCCCCGTGCCATGCCCGGCAGGCTGCCCGGGCATGCCGGGGGTGCTCCTGAGACCCGGTGGGGGGGCCACGCAGGGACCAGCCCTCTCCCCAGCCATCTCTGGGAGCAGGGCAGCAGCTGCCTGTGGGGCTGAGCACTGCTCTCAGAGCTGGCTGGACGGCCCGGCTGCAGGGGGTTTCCCGCTGCAACACGGGGCTGAAAGGACCACAGTCACGCGCGGCCTTTCTCCACTGTTTCTCTTGCAGACGGACAGGCTGGAGGGCTGGGAGGCACCGCCCCGCAGCAGAGTCACACGGGGAGAAAGAATGCCCACACCAGCCTTGCCGCCTCTCCCAAGGCTTAAAGCAACGCAGGCAGCTGCACGCCGGTGCGCACTTGCAGCTCCAACAGCAGCATCTGCAAATGTCATCAAGCTGCCCGCTCTGCCAGCAGCAGCAACCTCCGGCTCTTCTCTGAGAGGCAGAGCACGTGCAGTGGGCTCCACGGCCAGCGGCCACCGAGAGCTTGTCCCACCTGCTCGAGGCGTCCTCGGTGACCGGGGCGTGGCAGTGAGGGCTGAGAGATGGGGGCCTGCCCCACACGGCCGCACAGCCCGTGACGTGGCTCTGGCGTCCACAATCCAGGCATCGGTGTCAGGGGTCGTGAGTCACGTTGTAGCCACAAGCCGGGGACCCAGCCAGCAGCTGGCGGCACAGGGGCACCTTGCGCACAGCACTGGTCTGGAGACACCTACAAGAACAGCCCAGGTGCGGGCCACCAAGGGTGGCAAGGCCCCTGCAGCTCAGCCAGGACCTCATCCCCATGCTCCAGGGGGCACGAGGGCTGCTGGCGAGGCCCGTGCACCAGTTTCCCTGGGGAGATGCACCGGCAAAGGGCACTGGGCACGGCCGGTGGCAAGGCAGGGCCATCGTCTGCCACCCTTGCGACTTGTCCACGGCAAGCCACTGCACGCATGGCTTGTGGATGCCCCGAAGTGTCTTGTGGTCAAGCGAATCAAGATGGAGCGTCTGGAGGAAGAGGAGGACGATGCCAAAACATCTGAAGCCCTGTCAGGACAGAGTCAGCTGGAGGAAGGCATCTCCATCCATACCATGTGGGCCAGCCACAGTCTGCGGAGACTCAGCCAGGAGCCACACGCAGGCCCCCAGAAAGTGCCCGGCTCACCCGGCAGCATGGCCAGAGACGCCGCAGGAAAGGCAGATGACGACCCTCAGCGCGCGTCTCCTGCCTCGTCAGCGGACTTGGACGTAGAGCCAGCAGCTTTTTGCCTGGACAGAGGTCCTGGGGACCGGGGGCACAGCGAGCCTCCCCCCGCATCAGCACCTGAAGATGTACAGTCATTGTACATCATTGCACATCCCTTGCCTGTGGCCATGCTCCAGGCAGCAGATGATAGTGCCGATGCTGTGGGCACGGCTCAGGGCATCCTGGGCAACCAGGGCTTGGCAGCAGGGGCTGAGGGCCAGGGGCCTGCCCCTGTTGGCCCCGTAACCAGTGACACTGCTCTGGAGGACCTGGAGGAAGACTGGGAAGAGGTCCCTGACAGAGACGCTGCAGGAGAGACAGCAAGCAACATAAGGAGCGCGCCTCTTGCCCCATTAACAGGCGAAGATGCAGAGCCAGCAGAGTCTTGCCCGGCCGGAGGTCCCAGGGAACAGGGACGCAGCCAGCCTCTCCCTGCATCAGTGGCTGAGGACACCAGCTTCTCAACTTCTCCCTCGCCCGGAGCTCCCCGTGAAGAGGGGCACAGCGGGACTGTCCCTGCATCAGCGCCTCCAGATGCTCAGTCAGTGGCTCCTCCCTTGCCTGCAGCCCTGCCCCAGCTGGCAGATGATGGTGCTGAAACTGTCGGCGCTGCTCAGGGCATCCTGAGCAACCAGGGCTTGGCAGCGAGCGTGGAGAGCCCAGGGCCTGCCCCTGTTGGCCCCGTAACTTGTGACGCTGATCTGGTAGACCCGGAGGAAGAGTGGGAAGAGGTCCCTGACAGAGACGCTGCAGGAGAGGGAGGCGGCGACGCACAGAGCACGTCTCTTGCCCCTTCAGAGGGCGCACACACAGGGGCAGCAGCTTCTGCCCTGGACGGAGGTCCCGGGCACGAGGGGCACAGAGCACCTATCCCCGCCCAGCCCCTCGCCTACAGCTCTCCTTCCCCCACTGGCATCGCCGCCCTCCCGCGTGCTCCAGCTCGCCGGCGATGGCCCTCCGTCCTCAGGACAGCTTGTCGGGCTCTGCGCAGGGCTTTCTGCTGCAGCTGTCTCACGGGACAGTGAGAGCAGCGGTGCCCGGCTGCCAGCGCCTTGCCAGCGCGCTTGCCTGGCCATGCCCTGCGCCTGACGAGCGCAGCCTGTCCTGTCTCCTTATTAAATTCCTTCCTGGCTGCGTCCTGGGTGAGGGCTCTCTGTCCTGTGTGCACGTGTGTGTGTGCGGGGGGTGTGAGTGCAGCAGCTGGGGTCAGACCACGGGGCGGAGGGTCCCTGTGTCCCTGGGGCAGCGACTGGCACGAGTGCGGGTGTGTGAGTGAGCGTGATGGCCAGCGAAGATCAAGCCGCACGAGCTGGTGAGCAGGTGACGTGGCCTGGGAGCAAGGGGGTGAGTGGGTCTCCGACGGCCAGCCCTGGGTGTGAGAGACCCTGGGTGTCTCTAGTGGGGAGAGCACGGAGGGTCGGCTATGGGAGCAGTGGAGTCCCGTCCGGCTCAGGGGGGTGTGGCATGGTCTGTACCAGCAACTGGACAAGGGCTGCGGCCTTGGGGGCTCCTACATGCAGGGGCCAGCAACTGGGGAGACTGGGATCCAGGGGCCAGCTACTGGGCAGGCTGAGTGTCTGAGCCCAGGTGCTAGAGGGGTCCACCTTGCCCATGTGTGTACATTCAGTCTCACTAGTGGCCTTCTTGGGGATGAGGCCCCTCCTCATGGTGACACTGAGAGTTGCTGAATGAACAGAGGACTGAGGACTGTGGTCTGGAGGGGCCACTTGGATTGGGTGTACTTGGTGAGGTGCTGGCAGCCGGGGGCGGGGGGCTGCAGGGATGGCCTCTGTGCGAGGAGACCGCGGGCTGCCCTGTGCCGGACACAGCCGGTGCCAGCCGGTGCCAGCCGGTGCCAGCCGGTGCTAGGTGGCTCCACAATGGCCCCAGCGCAGCCACAGCTCAGCCTGTCAGCGAGGCTGGGGGCGCCTCAGGAAAAATGTCTAGCGAAGGCCACAGGGGTGACAGAGTGGGGGCTGGACTAGAGCACGCCAGAGGTGCCTCCCGACCCGCACCCTGCTGTGGGCCTGTGAGTCCGTGTCCCCAGGGGGCTGCCGTCAAATGGGCGTGGGCGTCTCCATGGTGACCGCCAGGCCTTTGTGACCAGGGGCGGCATTGTGCCCAGAGGCCATTGTGACAGGGGGTCCGCGTGGCAGCCGTGGGGGCTCTTATGGGGCCAGAGCCCTAGGGTGCCCACTCCCAGGAGAGCGGCTCCATCAGGAGGCAGCATCTCCCCTGGCTGCCAGTGGCAGGTGTCCAACAGAGGACCCTGAAGATGCCCGAGAAGCAGGAGGCGAATGCTCGCTCCCAGCCCAACGAGGGGCTGCGGCGCCTGCAGGAGCACCGCCAGGTGAGGGATGGGGCTGGAAGGAGAGGTGGGCGGTGGGACACGGGGATGGCCAGGGGCAAGACGGCCAGCCCCGAGCGCCTCCGGCTCGGGCACAGCCATGCCATGCCCCAGGGGTTTCTCTGGGGCAGGTCCGGCTCCGGGACAGCCATGGCCTGCGCAGCCCCGCAGCGATGCGCCAGAGGCAGAGAGCGGCGTGGAGCCGAGTTCAGCCTGGCTGTAGTGGCCAGGAGCTGCCTTGAAGCCGGGGCTGGGCTTGCCGGCACTGCGGGGACCGCTGTGCTGACACAGCTGCCTCCATCCCGTGCCTCCTCCTTCTCCACACAGGTGCGCCGCAGGCAGCCACAGGCAGCGCCGCAGCGCAGCCGGACCACAGCCTTGTCCCTCCATGGTGTCCCCAGGCTGCCACCGCTCCCCTGCCCAGCGAGCTCACAGAGCACTTGCAGCCGTTGCACACAGGTAGGGACCTTGAGGGAGACAGGGCCAAACACCTCTCCGACCCTGGGAGGTGACGATGGGAAGGCGGGAGGTGCTGGAGGGGACAGGTGGGATGGGCCCCCCAGCAAGCTGAGACCCCCGTGCCATGCCCGGCAGGCTGCCCGGGCATGCCGGGGGTGCTCCTGAGACCCGGTGGGGGGGCCACGCAGGGACCAGCCCTCTCCCCAGCCATCTCTGGGAGCAGGGCAGCAGCTGCCTGTGGGGCTGAGCACTGCTCTCAGAGCTGGCTGGACGGCCCGGCTGCAGGGGGTTTCCCGCTGCAACACGGGGCTGAAAGGACCACAGTCACGCGCGGCCTTTCTCCACTGTTTCTCTTGCAGACGGACAGGCTGGAGGGCTGGGAGGCACCGCCCCGCAGCAGAGTCACACGGGGAGAAAGAATGCCCACACCAGCCTTGCCGCCTCTCCCAAGGCTTAAAGCAACGCAGGCAGCTGCACGCCGGTGCGCACTTGCAGCTCCAACAGCAGCATCTGCAAATGTCATCAAGCTGCCCGCTCTGCCAGCAGCAGCAACCTCCGGCTCTTCTCTGAGAGGCAGAGCACGTGCAGTGGGCTCCACGGCCAGCGGCCACCGAGAGCTTGTCCCACCTGCTCGAGGCGTCCTCGGTGACCGGGGCGTGGCAGTGAGGGCTGAGAGATGGGGGCCTGCCCCACACGGCCGCACAGCCCGTGACGTGGCTCTGGCGTCCACAATCCAGGCATCGGTGTCAGGGGTCGTGAGTCACGTTGTAGCCACAAGCCGGGGACCCAGCCAGCAGCTGGCGGCACAGGGGCACCTTGCGCACAGCACTGGTCTGGAGACACCTACAAGAACAGCCCAGGTGCGGGCCACCAAGGGTGGCAAGGCCCCTGCAGCTCAGCCAGGACCTCATCCCCATGCTCCAGGGGGCACGAGGGCTGCTGGCGAGGCCCGTGCACCAGTTTCCCTGGGGAGATGCACCGGCAAAGGGCACTGGGCACGGCCGGTGGCAAGGCAGGGCCATCGTCTGCCACCCTTGCGACTTGTCCACGGCAAGCCACTGCACGCATGGCTTGTGGATGCCCCGAAGTGTCTTGTGGTCAAGCAAATCAAGATGGAGCGTCTGGAGGAAGAGGAGGACGATGCCAAAACATCTGAAGCCCTGTCAGGACAGAGTCAGCTGGAGGAAGGCATCTCCATCCATACCATGTGGGCCAGCCACAGTCTGTGGAGACTCAGCCAGGAGCCACACGCAGGCCCCCAGAAAGTGCCCGGCTCACCCGGCAGCATGGCCAGAGACGCCGCAGGAAAGGCAGATGACGACCCTCAGCGCGCGTCTCCTGCCTCGTCAGCGGACTTGGACGTAGAGCCAGCAGCTTTTTGCCTGGACAGAGGTCCTGGGGACCGGGGGCACAGCGAGCCTCCCCCCGCATCAGCACCTGAAGATGTACAGTCATTGTACATCATTGCACATCCCTTGCCTGTGGCCATGCTCCAGGCAGCAGATGATAGTGCCGATGCTGTGGGCACGGCTCAGGGCATCCTGGGCAACCAGGGCTTGGCAGCAGGGGCTGAGGGCCAGGGGCCTGCCCCTGTTGGCCCCGTAACCAGTGACACTGCTCTGGAGGACCTGGAGGAAGACTGGGAAGAGGTCCCTGACAGAGACGCTGCAGGAGAGACAGCAAGCAACATAAGGAGCGCGCCTCTTGCCCCATTAACAGGCGAAGATGCAGAGCCAGCAGAGTCTTGCCCGGCCGGAGGTCCCAGGGAACAGGGACGCAGCCAGCCTCTCCCTGCATCAGTGGCTGAGGACACCAGCTTCTCAACTTCTCCCTCGCCCGGAGCTCCCCGTGAAGAGGGGCACAGCGGGACTGTCCCTGCATCAGCGCCTCCAGATGCTCAGTCAGTGGCTCCTCCCTTGCCTGCAGCCCTGCCCCAGCTGGCAGATGATGGTGCTGAAACTGTCGGCGCTGCTCAGGGCATCCTGAGCAACCAGGGCTTGGCAGCGAGCGTGAAGAGCCCAGGGCCTGCCCCTGTTGGCCCCGTAACTTGTGACGCTGATCTGGTAGACCCGGAGGAAGAGTGGGAAGAGGTCCCTGACAGAGACGCTGCAGGAGAGGGAGGCGGCGACGCACAGAGCACGTCTCTTGCCCCTTCAGAGGGCGCACACACAGGGGCAGCAGCTTCTGCCCTGGACGGAGGTCCCGGGCACGAGGGGCACAGAGCACCTATCCCCGCCCAGCCCCTCGCCTACAGCTCTCCTTCCCCCACTGGCATCGCCGCCCTCCCGCGTGCTCCAGCTCGCCGGCGATGGCCCTCCGTCCTCAGGACAGCTTGTCGGGCTCTGCGCAGGGCTTTCTGCTGCAGCTGTCTCACGGGACAGTGAGAGCAGCGGTGCCCGGCTGCCAGCGCCTTGCCAGCGCGCTTGCCTGGCCATGCCCTGCGCCTGACGAGCGCAGCCTGTCCTGTCTCCTTATTAAATTCCTTCCTGGCTGCGTCCTGGGTGAGGGCTCTCTGTCCTGTGTGCACGTGTGTGTGTGCGGGGGGTGTGAGTGCAGCAGCTGGGGTCAGACCACGGGGCGGAGGGTCCCTGTGTCCCTGGGGCAGCGACTGGCACGAGTGCGGGTGTGTGAGTGAGCGTGATGGCCAGCGAAGATCAAGCCGCACGAGCTGGTGAGCAGGTGACGTGGCCTGGGAGCAAGGGGGTGAGTGGGTCTCCGACGGCCAGCCCTGGGTGTGAGAGACCCTGGGTGTCTCTAGTGGGGAGAGCACGGAGGGTCGGCTATGGGAGCAGTGGAGTCCCGTCCGGCTCAGGGGGGTGTGGCATGGTCTGTACCAGCAACTGGACAAGGGCTGCGGCCTTGGGGGCTCCTACATGCAGGGGCCAGCAACTGGGGAGACTGGGATCCAGGGGCCAGCTACTGGGCAGGCTGAGTGTCTGAGCCCAGGTGCTAGAGGGGTCCACCTTGCCCATGTGTGTACATTCAGTCTCACTAGTGGCCTTCTTGGGGATGAGGCCCCTCCTCATGGTGACACTGAGAGTTGCTGAATGAACAGAGGACTGAGGACTGTGGTCTGGAGGGGCCACTTGGATTGGGTGTACTTGGTGAGGTGCTGGCAGCCGGGGGCGGGGGGCTGCAGGGATGGCCTCTGTGCGAGGAGACCGCGGGCTGCCCTGTGCCGGACACAGCCGGTGCCAGCCGGTGCCAGCCGGTGCTAGGTGGCTCCACAATGGCCCCAGCGCAGCCACAGCTCAGCCTGTCAGCGAGGCTGGGGGCGCCTCAGGAAAAATGTCTAGCGAAGGCCACAGGGGTGACAGAGTGGGGGCTGGACTAGAGCACGCCAGAGGTGCCTCCCGACCCGCACCCTGCTGTGGGCCTGTGAGTCCGTGTCCCCAGGGGGCTGCCGTCAAATGGGCGTGGGCATCTCCATGGTGACCGCCAGGCCTTTGTGACCAGGGGCGGCATTGTGCCCAGAGGCCATTGTGACAGGGGGTCCGCGTGGCAGCCGTGGGGGCTCTTATGGGGCCAGAGCCCTAGGGTGCCCACTCCCAGGAGAGCGGCTCCATCAGGAGGCAGCATCTCCCCTGGCTGCCCGTGGCAGGTGTCCAACAGAGGACCCTGAAGATGCCCGAGAAGCAGGAGGCGAATGCTCGCTCCCAGCCCAACGAGGGGCTGCGGCGCCTGCAGGAGCACCGCCAGGTGAGGGATGGGGCTGGAAGGAGAGGTGGGCGGTGGGACACGGGGATGGCCAGGGGCAAGACGGCCAGCCCCGAGCGCCTCCGGCTCGGGCACAGCCATGCCATGCCCCAGGGGTTTCTCTGGGGCAGGTCCGGCTCCGGGACAGCCATGGCCTGCGCAGCCCCGCAGCGATGCGCCAGAGGCAGAGAGCGGCGTGGAGCCGAGTTCAGCCTGGCTGTAGTGGCCAGGAGCTGCCTTGAAGCCGGGGCTGGGCTTGCCGGCACTGCGGGGACCGCTGTGCTGACACAGCTGCCTCCATCCCGTGCCTCCTCCTTCTCCACACAGGTGCGCCGCAGGCAGCCACAGGCAGCGCCGCAGCGCAGCCGGACCACAGCCTTGTCCCTCCATGGTGTCCCCAGGCTGCCACCGCTCCCCTGCCCAGCGAGCTCACAGAGCACTTGCAGCCGTTGCACACAGGTAGGGACCTTGAGGGAGACAGGGCCAAACGCCTCTCCGACCCTGGGAGGTGACGATGGGAAGGCGGGAGGTGCTGGAGGGGACAGGTGGGATGGGCCCCCCAGCAAGCTGAGACCCCCGTGCCATGCCCGGCAGGCTGCCCGGGCATGCCGGGGGTGCTCCTGAGACCCGGTGGGGGGGCCACGCAGGGACCAGCCCTCTCCCCAGCCATCTCTGGGAGCAGGGCAGCAGCTGCCTGTGGGGCTGAGCACTGCTCTCAGAGCTGGCTGGACGGCCCGGCTGCAGGGGGTTTCCCGCTGCAACACGGGGCTGAAAGGACCACAGTCACGCGCGGCCTTTCTCCACTGTTTCTCTTGCAGACAGACAGGCTGGAGGGCTGGGAGGCACCGCCCCGCAGCAGAGTCACACGGGGAGAAAGAATGCCCACACCAGCCTTGCCGCCTCTCCCAAGGCTTAAAGCAACGCAGGCAGCTGCACGCCGGTGCGCACTTGCAGCTCCAACAGCAGCATCTGCAAATGTCATCAAGCTGCCCGCTCTGCCAGCAGCAGCAACCTCCGGCTCTTCTCTGAGAGGCAGAGCACGTGCAGTGGGCTCCACGGCCAGCGGCCACCGAGAGCTTGTCCCACCTGCTCGAGGCGTCCTCGGTGACCGGGGCGTGGCAGTGAGGGCTGAGAGATGGGGGCCTGCCCCACACGGCCGCACAGCCCGTGACGTGGCTCTGGCGTCCACAATCCAGGCATCGGTGTCAGGGGTCGTGAGTCGCGTTGTAGCCACAAGCCGGGGACCCAGCCAGCAGCTGGCGGCACAGGGGCACCTTGCGCACAGCACTGGTCTGGAGACACCTACAAGAACAGCCCAGGTGCGGGCCACCAAGGGTGGCAAGGCCCCTGCAGCTCAGCCAGGACCTCATCCCCATGCTCCAGGGGGCACGAGGGCTGCTGGCGTGGCCCGTGCACCAGTTTCCCTGGGGAGATGCACCGGCAAAGGGCACTGGGCACGGCCGGTGGCAAGGCAGGGCCATCGTCTGCCACCCTTGCGACTTGTCCACGGCAAGCCACTGCACGCATGGCTTGTGGATGCCCCGAAGTGTCTTGTGGTCAAGCGAATCAAGATGGAGCGTCTGGAGGAAGAGGAGGACGATGCCAAAACATCTGAAGCCCTGTCAGGACAGAGTCAGCTGGAGGAAGGCATCTCCATCCATACCATGTGGGCCAGCCACAGTCTGCGGAGACTCAGCCAGGAGCCACACGCAGGCCCCCAGAAAGTGCCCGGCTCACCCGGCAGCATGGCCAGAGACGCCGCAGGAAAGGCAGATGACGACCCTCAGCGCGCGTCTCCTGCCTCGTCAGCGGACTTGGACGTAGAGCCAGCAGCTTTTTGCCTGGACAGAGGTCCTGGGGACCGGGGGCACAGCGAGCCTCCCCCCGCATCAGCACCTGAAGATGTACAGTCATTGTACATCATTGCACATCCCTTGCCTGTGGCCATGCTCCAGGCAGCAGATGATAGTGCCGATGCTGTGGGCACGGCTCAGGGCATCCTGGGCAACCAGGGCTTGGCAGCAGGGGCTGAGGGCCAGGGGCCTGCCCCTGTTGGCCCCGTAACCAGTGACACTGCTCTGGAGGACCTGGAGGAAGACTGGGAAGAGGTCCCTGACAGAGACGCTGCAGGAGAGACAGCAAGCAACATAAGGAGCGCGCCTCTTGCCCCATTAACAGGCGAAGATGCAGAGCCAGCAGAGTCTTGCCCGGCCGGAGGTCCCAGGGAACAGGGACGCAGCCAGCCTCTCCCTGCATCAGTGGCTGAGGACACCAGCTTCTCAACTTCTCCCTCGCCCGGAGCTCCCCGTGAAGAGGGGCACAGCGGGACTGTCCCTGCATCAGCGCCTCCAGATGCTCAGTCAGTGGCTCCTCCCTTGCCTGCAGCCCTGCCCCAGCTGGCAGATGATGGTGCTGAAACTGTCGGCGCTGCTCAGGGCATCCTGAGCAACCAGGGCTTGGCAGCGAGCGTGGAGAGCCCAGGGCCTGCCCCTGTTGGCCCCGTAACTTGTGACGCTGATCTGGTAGACCCGGAGGAAGAGTGGGAAGAGGTCCCTGACAGAGACGCTGCAGGAGAGGGAGGCGGCGACGCACAGAGCACGTCTCTTGCCCCTTCAGAGGGCGCACACACAGGGGCAGCAGCTTCTGCCCTGGACGGAGGTCCCGGGCACGAGGGGCACAGAGCACCTATCCCCGCCCAGCCCCTCGCCTACAGCTCTCCTTCCCCCACTGGCATCGCCGCCCTCCCGCGTGCTCCAGCTCGCTGGCGATGGCCCTCCGTCCTCAGGACAGCTTGTCGGGCTCTGCGCAGGGCTTTCTGCTGCAGCTGTCTCACGGGACAGTGAGAGCAGCGGTGCCCGGCTGCCAGCGCCTTGCCAGCGCGCTTGCCTGGCCATGCCCTGCGCCTGACGAGCGCAGCCTGTCCTGTCTCCTTATTAAATTCCTTCCTGGCTGCGTCCTGGGTGAGGGCTCTCTGTCCTGTGTGCACGTGTGTGTGTGCGGGGGGTGTGAGTGCAGCAGCTGGGGTCAGACCACGGGGCGGAGGGTCCCTGTGTCCCTGGGGCAGCGACTGGCACGAGTGCGGGTGTGTGAGTGAGCGTGATGGCCAGCGAAGATCAAGCCGCACGAGCTGGTGAGCAGGTGACGTGGCCTGGGAGCAAGGGGGTGAGTGGGTCTCCGACGGCCAGCCCTGGGTGTGAGAGACCCTGGGTGTCTCTAGTAGGGAGAGCATGGAGGGTCGGCTATGGGGTGTCCCTTAGTCTACGGGCCATCCCTCTAAAATGGCTGTTGAGTTAATTTAGTCCATGACTTTGGGCTCCATCTTTCAGGGCAGGAAAGATGGCATGCGGTGTTGCATTGTTTCATGTTGAAGTTAGTTCTGGTTCCATCATCACTGCGCTTTGCTCGGTTTTATCAAAATTCTTTCTTTGTTCGTCTGGGTGATTCTTATTCTAATGCCTTTGATAAAGCATAGAATATTACATAGCAATTAATACCATACAGTTCAAATCATTGGCTATTCTCACCCCAAATCAAATCCCCTTGAAGTACACATTGGACTTCCCCCTCCTTCCACATTATCCACCAAGTGTACCCAGGTTCTTGAGCAAAAGTAATCCCACAGATGGGTTTGCCTTTGCCCGAGGCAGGAACAACCCAGACTGTCTTCCCCAACATATTTTTTACCTGCACTACAGGGACTTTATCCCCATCTAAAGTACATAAAAGTTTTGACTGGGCAGATCCCCGAGTGTTGACTAACCAGGTGTTCTTTGCTAAATGCGTAGCCCAATGTTTGAATGTCCTGTCGGAGTTTCCCTTTGTTCAGTGTCGACGACGGAGCGGGAGTTGCGATTCCGGAGTAATGACAGATCTCAATATGAGTATGGTCATTCTCCTTTATTTACACTTATAACAGGGCTTATATAGTTAACTGCTATGAACACGCGCTACCTGCAGCTTGCAGATAGGTTACAGCCTTGTGTTCACGCGCATCTATACTCTAGCAGATCGGCCCGTTCTTTCTGATCATGCGAAATGCCTTCATGGTCTTTATCTTGTTTTTCTCCTTCCAGCTGCACATTCCTTTCTCCATTGTTTTCTACTTAAGTGCCTTGTCATGCCAGGTGGTGCAGTGTTTGCTCATTAAAATCAAACTCAGGAATGTCCGTTAGTGAGACTCCCATTCCCACATCTCCCCCTTTTTGTTTTACTAGAAACACTGCTGAAACCGATCTTTCAATCATTTTTCGTATACATTGCAACAAACAGGGTACACAAAACAAAAATGCATATAAATACTATTACACATATCCCTCCTAGCTTGGCTAGTCCTTTTAACCAGCCACGAGGAGGAGGTGTCTGATACCCGCAAGTCTGCAAACGCAGCAGCCAGGGGGCTGCTCCCCGGTCGCTCCCCCATCATTCACCGGAACGGATGGGGTGGCTGGGCACGCTCTTCATAACAACCTATAATTGGTTAATCACAGCTGTCCACGCACTCACAACACCTTCAGACACGCTCTTCATAACAACCTATAATTGGTTAATCACAGCCGTCCACGCACTCACAACACCCTTCTCATTGGTAGCTGCCGGCTGGTCTCGCCAATCTGTGCCTCCTCCTTATCCTGGGTGTTGTTCCGCTTTTGTTGTTCATCACGTGGCGAGGCTCCTTCTTCTGCTCAGGGAAGGATGGTCAAGGTCACCAGCCGTCTTTGTCAGCATATCCCTGCTACTGTTAAAAACATGGGTTGCTCAGGGATACTAGATCGTGCCCCTGCTGTACCAGCCACTCCTCCACAATTCCCCCTTCTTGTTTTTGAGCAACCCAGACTTGATTAACAATTTTCATAATTTCTTTCTTCACGCAGCTAAAAATTATACAAGAGCATATACTTATTACTAATATAACAATTAAAATGCGTAAGCTTTCTTTTATTAAACTTATTATCCAAGATGGCAGTTCCCCAAATATATTCTTAAGCCAGGTATCGAATAACCCCTGATCTTGTTGAATATTCTTGGTGTGGTCCTTTAACCATTGTAGCTGTTTGTGGATTGACTCCCCATGGTCAGACAGATTCATACAACACATCCCTTCAAAATCCTCACACCCATGTCCTTGTGCTAATAACAGAAAGTCAATAGCAGCTCTATTCTGTAATAGCATGATGGAAGCTATCCTGATCTGCAAGTAATTTTTCAATAAGCTCTGTTGTCATATCAGCCTGCTTTTTAGCCCAACAAGCTAATTTCCCTACCTCATTTAGGGCCCTCGCAGCTGCAGCACCTGGTACAAATAGTGAAAGGAAGACCTTTTCGGTGTCACTAGGCAGAATTACATCATCACGACAGTCTGGGGAAAGACCCGTGGCGGCTCTTTTTCGTCTTTGTTGTTGCCCTTTTCTTGTTATGGTTTTCCACCAATTTTCTCCCGGGGCCAGCAGGGTCAATTTTCCTAAGTAGCATGGCCCTCCTACAGCATTTGCTGGGATACCCTGCCAGGCCCTGTCCCCACATATTAAAAATAGCTGTGGGGGCAACGCCTTTGGGGTACCATTGTTCCAGATCCCTATTCCTCCCTTTGTTTCCACTCCAGCCGCTCCTAAAGCATAGCTATTACCACTGTCATTGGTACCACAAAAATTGCCCGCATCCTGATACTTGTACTAAGATGCATGGGAGGTGACATTAGTCCACCCTGTCCAATTTCTTGCCTGGTAGAACTGGATACCCGTCTGTAGGGGTCCCCCAAATATAAAACATGTCTGAGTCCAATTTTTAGATGTATTTCCAACTCGCATCAACCCTAATAGTTCCAACTCCTGGGGATTCCAGGGTAGCGAGTGATTTAATCCTTTTATCAAGTTAGCACTACAGTTGCTAGTTGCAGTCACATTAGTACAGCTGCCATTACTGAACCTGGCAAAGTCACCTTCCTTATATCCAGGCATACCTAACAAACAAGTCCTAAACGGCTCAGTTGCTGAGGCGAAGGAAAGGCAAAACGCGGGCTGCCCTGTTTTATTTGCCCAGGTTACCCACATATTTTCTCTTGGGTTAATGCGATGTACAGTTGCCGACCCTGGGATTATTGAGATTAGCCCAATTACGATCACATCTGCCCAGCTCACCGTTTTCCATTCTAGGCGAATCGCCTTTGACATTAGATCTTCGCTGTTTCCCATCATTCTGCAAGCACGTCCCAGAACTTTTTTACATTCAATCCCACAAACAATAATCAATTTGGCGTTTTCATGGACTGTATTTCATGTCCAGTGGTTATTAATATTCTATACAGCACTATTTCTTTCAGATAGCAAGTCGGTTATTAATATTCTATACAGCATTATTTCTTTCAGATAGTAAGTTGGTTATTAATATTCTATACAGCACTATTTCTTTCAGATAGCAAGTTTCACACCACCTTTGTGCACGCGTGCACCGGGCCCACCACTTCTTATCACAATGGTAACACTGACACAATACCCACGGCACACACCATAAGCACTTTAAGCAATTTATCTCATCCTTCACCACTGTCTTTGGAAACACAGTGGTAAAAGATAAGATAAACCACTCAGAGTTAAGTTTTGCAGTTACGGGTCCTCTGATTCCTGTTGTCCTGATGATAATGCAGGCTTCACAGATCTGCTGGGCACCCAGACCGGTCCATTACCTGTGGAAACACACATATATCCTCTTCCACTAAAGATTACAGGTACAGGGCCCAGCCATTGGCCCGTGGCAAGATCCCGGTGGATTTTTTTTTTTTTTTTTTTTTTTTTTTTTTGAGACACAGTGTTCTTAGCTTGTTGCAAAATTTTCCAATTGTGAGGTGCCCACTTATGTCCGTTATTCTCTTGTAGCACGGGAAAGGTGCCTGCTCCAAGGTCAGATGCTGCTTGCCATTGTCCATCCAAAATAGCGTCTCTAGCCACTTCGCTCCAGCGTCTGGGCTGAACCGTCGCTGGTGGTCCAGAGAGGCAAGGGGGTAGGGATTCCCCTGATGCCCCGGACAGGTGCTCCATTCCTCCCCTCTGGGCTGTAATTGTTAAGTCCTGTAACTGTTGCACTACCTTCTTCAGGAGCTCATTAGTCTCAGCCATACTCTGTTCTTTGCTGTCACCCTGTGGCGGAGTAGACGCACCTGAAGAGACTCCTAGAGGCGGGGCTGTTGGCCAGGGAGGGGTTAACGGAACCAGCCGCTCCTCCTCCCCGGGCCGTCGCTCTTCCGCGACCGCCTCAGTTACCTGATGAGCCTCCCCACTGGCAACTTCCGGACTCTTAGAACAATGGGTCGTAGCCGGGAGACCCGGGGGACATGTTTTAGCCGGGTCGGACAAACCGGAACGACACTCAACGCTGTCCTTGAGCTCCTGTACAGTTTTAAATGGACTTCCCGACATTCCTCTTACCGCCAACAGCCCAAAAAACCGTGAGAGTCTAGACTCTGTGCTCTTTGGCTTTTCAGGCGGAGGCTCCGGGGCCAGCATCTGACCAGCAGCACACGCCACCTCCCTCTCCGCCTTCATGGCTTTCAGAGTCTCTAAAACAGATCTCCACAGTTCTCGCACTGTTTTAATTTCTTTTTCCGTTTTTTCGTTCCCTTCGATAGTCTGTTCCCACATAGTGTTTCCTAAATCTCGCCATTCGAGCACAGAAAAGATCGTATGGCTGTCCTTAAAATGTCCCCAACGTTGTCCTAATTTAATCAACGTACATAATTGCTTTACCGTTGTCTCGATCCCTCTCTTTGAGAGGATGCTTATGAGCAACGCCGCTGCCGCCTCTATTTCCATGATAGCGGCCGCTCACTGGGAGGCAGTTGGCCAGACTGCTCCGTTATCTTATCCCCCTCCGATCATCAGGATAGTACAACTCCCAGCCGCTTTTCTCCCGCTCCCCTTCTCTCACTGCTCTTACCGCAGTCTCGAAGAGGCGCGCCGAACCATCCTCTGCTACCAGATGTCGGAGTTTCCCTTTGTTCAGTGTCGACGACGGAGCGGGAGTTGCGATTCCGGAGTAATGACAGATCTCAATATGAGTATGGTCATTCTCCTTTATTTACACTTATAACAGGGCTTATATAGTTAACTACTATGAACACGCGCTACCTGCAGCTTGCAGATAGGTTACAGCCTTGTGTTCACGCGCATCTATACTCTAGCAGATCGGCCCGTTCTTTCTGATCATGCGAAATGCCTTCATGGTCTTTATCTTGTTTTTCTCCTTCCAGCTGCACATTCCTTTCTCCATTGTTTTCTACTTAAGTGCCTTGTCATGCCAGGTGGTGCAGTGTTTGCTCATTAAAATCAAACTCAGGAATGTCCGTTAGTGAGACTCCCATTCCCACAATGTCCCACCACCCATTGCACTCAGTGTAGTCTTTAACAGTCTACTGCATCATTCGATTTTCCGGGAGGCTGGTGCATGATAGGGGATGTGATACACCCACTCAATGCCATGCTCTTTGGCCCAGGTGTCTTATGAGGTTGTTTCGGAAATGAGTCCTGTTGTCTGACTCAATTCTTTCTGGGGTGGCATGTCGCCATAAGACTTGCTTTTCAAGGCCCAGGGTAGTGTTCCAGGCAGTGGCATGGGATATGTTTCCAGCCATCTGGTGGTTGCCTCCACCATTGTAAGCACATGGTGCTTGCCTTGGTGGGTTTGTGATATAATCAATCTGCCAGGCCTCCCCATATTTATATTTCAGCCATCGTCCTCCATACCAGAGAGGCTTTAACCGCTTGGCTTGCTTGATTGCAGCGCATGTTTCGCATTCATGGATAACCTGTGCAATAGTGTCCATGGTCAAGTCCACCCCTCGATCACGAGCCCATCTGTATGTTGCATCTCTTCCTTGATGGCCTGAGGTGTCATGGGCCCACCAAGCTATAACTGATTCACCCTTATGTTGCCAGTCCAGATCCACCTGAGCCACTTCAATCTTAGCAGCCTGATCCATCTGCTGGTTGTTTTGATGTTCTTCAGTAGCCCGACTCTTGGGTACATGAGCACATGATGGCCTTTTACAACCAGGTTCTCCACCCGGGCAGCAATATCTTGCCACAATGCGGCAGCCCAGATGGGTTTGCCTCTGCACTGCCAATTGCTCTGCTTCCATTGATGCAACCACCCCCACAGGGCATTTGCCACCATCCATGAGTCAGTATAGAGATAGAGCACTGGCCACTTTTCCTCGGTCAGCATGTCTAAAGCCAGCTGGATGGCCTTTACTTCTGCAAATTGGCTCGATTCACCTTCTCCTTCAGCAGTTTCTACAACTTGTCACATGGAACTCCATAAAGCAGCTTTCCACTTCCAATGCTTTCCTTCAATACAACAGGACTCATCAGTGAACAGAGCATATTGTTTCTCGTTTTCTGGTAGTTTATTATACATTGGGGCCTCCTCAGCACACGACACCGTCTCCTCTGGCGATATTCCAAAATCTTTGCCCTCTGGCCAATCCATGATCAATTCCAAGACTCCTGGGCAACTGGGGTTTCCTATTTGAGCCCATTGTGTGATCAGTGCAACCCACTTACTCCAACTAGCATCAGTTGCATGATGTGTACAGGGGATCCTCCCTTTGAACATCCAGCCCAGCACCAGCAATTGGGGTGCCAGGAGGAGCTGTGCCCCAGTACCGATCACTTCTGAAGCAGCTCAAACCCCTTCATATGCTGCTAATATCTCTTTTTCAGCTGGAGTATAGCAGGCCTCAGATCCTCTGTATCTCCAACTCCAAAACCCTAGGGGTCAACCTCAAGTCTCCCCTGGTGCTTTCTGCCAGAGGATTCAGGCAGGGCCATTTTCCCCCGCTGCGGTATAGAGCACATTTTTTACATCTTGTCCAGCCTGGACTGGCCCAAGGGCTACTGCATGAACTATCTCCTGTTTAATTTGTTCAAAGGCTTGTCGGTGCTCAGGGCCCCCTTTGAAATTGTTCTTCTGGATCACTTGATAAAGAGGGTTTATGATCAGACTGTAATTTGGAATATGTATTCTCCAAAAACCCACACCTAAGAAAGCTTGTGTTTCCTTTTTACTAGTTGGTGGAGACATGGCTATTATTTTGTTGATCACATCCATTGGGATTTGACAATGTCCATCTTGCCATTTTATTCCTAAAAACTGGATCTTCTGTGCAGGTCCCTTGACCTTACACTTTGTTTTAGGGCAAAACCAGCTTTCAGAAGGATTTGGACTATTTTCTTCCCTTTTTCAAAAACTTCTCCTGCTGTGTTGCCCCACACAATGATGTCATCAATGTATTGCAGGTGATCTGGAGTGTCACCCTGTTCCAGTGCAGTCAGGATCAGTCCATGGCAAATGGTGGGGCTGTGTTTCCACCCCTGGGGCAGTCAGTTCCAGGTGTACTGGACGCCCCTCCAAGTGAAAGCAAACGGTGGCCTGCACTTTGCTGCCAAAGGGATTGAGAAAAACGCATTAGCGATATCAATTGTGGCATACCACTTGGCTACCTTTGACTCCAGTTCGTATTGAAATTCTAGCATGTGTGGCACTGCAGCACTCAGCGGCAGCATGACTTTGTTCAGGCCACGATAGTCTACTGTTAGTCTCCACTCTCCATTAGACTTTCGCACTGGCCATATGGGACTGTTAAAGGATGAGTGAGTCTTGCTGATCACTCCTTGGCTCGCCAGTCAACAAATCAGCTTATGAATGGGAATCAGGGAATCTCGGTGCAATATTGCCGCCAGTGCACCGTTGTGGTAGCAATTGGCACCTGTTGGTTTTGGACCTTCAGCAATGCCACCACAGAAGGGTCCTCTGAGAGACCGGACAAGGTAGACAGCTGTTTAATTTCTTCCGTCTCCAAGGCAGCTATACCAAAAGCCCACCGGTACCCTTTTGGGTCCTTGAAATACCCTCTCCTGAGGTAGTCTATGCCAAGGATGCACAGAGCCTCTGGGCCAGTCACAATGGGGTGCTTTTGCCACTCATTTCCAGTTAGACTTACTTTGGCTTCCATTGCTGTAACCACCCCCACAGGGCATTTGCCACCAGCCATGAGTCAGTATAGAGATTTTTCTCATTCAGCAATATCTAAAGCCAGCTGGATGGCTTTCACTTCTGCAAACTGACTTGATTCACCTTTTCCTTCAGCAGTTTCAGTGACTTGTTGTGTAGGACCCCACACAGCAGACTTCCACCTCCAATGTCTTCCCACAGTACGACAGGACTTACTGCTTTTCATTTGCTGGTAATTTACTATACAGTGGGGCCTCTTCAGTGTGAGTTGCCTCCTCTGGTAACACTCCAAAGCTTCAGCCCTCTGGCCAGTCCATGATCACTTCCAAGATTCCTGGGTGGTCAGGGTTTCCCATTCGAGCCCATTGCGTTATCAGTACAACCCACTTAACGTAGCATCAGTTGCATGACCTTTGAACATCCAGCTCAGCACAGGCAATCGAGGTGCTAAGAGGAGCTGTGCTTCAGTACCAACTGTTTCTGAAGCAGCTCAAATGCCTTCATATGCTGCTAATACTTCTTCTTCAGTTGGAGAGTAACAGGATTAATAAAGGCAGGGCTGGAGGTGAGAACCAGGGAGAGGTATTCTCGACAGCAAGCAGGGTGACCTGCTGCACGTGAAACTCAAAACTAGCTAGGAGAAATCAGAAGCTTTCACGTACTATACCTACACAGCCACGGTTAAACTGAAACAAAGAAGCCTGGTTCATTGCCACACTTGGTATAAAATTGGCATTTATTGATTATTCAAAATTACTATCCCCTGAGCAATTTGTTCACAGCAGACACAAACACTATAACAGACACATTCAGTCATGTTCTACATGAAAGACTTAAGTCATCTGACTAGACCTTCTCATTCTATGGTGGGAAGTGTTTGAATTTGCTTTCCCCATCCCGACCTTTTGCATCTATTTTAGTGTCTATGAAATCTCAGTGATAGAGGCACAACTGCAATCAAAATTTAATCAGAAAGAGCTTTGATCTCACTAAGGCCAGAGGGCTTTGCAGAAACTCACGCTTTCTCTAACAGATTTGAGACATCATCTACCTACCACTTACTCTTAACAAAAACAGCCAAGGATCACTCAAGAAACTCTCCTTGGGAGAATGTCTGAACTCATGTTGAACCCTTCCTCAGGTCTGCCCCTTTTCCTGCCTGGAAGTCATCCAGACAGAATCAGAGGACTTTGGTTCGTGGGCCTGGATTTTTCTTGCATCTGGCAATCCCAGACAGATGTACACCAAGCAGTTCTTCAGCACATATACAGAGTCTATAGCATATCAGCTACCCAGATGAAAGAGTAAATCCACTGCACACTGGAGTCACTGAAGACATGCTATGAAAACACTACGCGTAAATACCATTCAGAAAATTCTAGCCAAACATAGTGAATCAGTCCCACAAAGGGCCTAGAACTGCATCCTCCCAGGCACAGGTGGTGTTTATCTGAAGTCTAAGAAGGATACCCTGACTTGTGCATCACCATGGACTTTCTACCATCACTACTTCTTGCTCACTCTTGCCCATTCTAGAAAAGGCCTTCTTTATTAGAAGTATTTAATGCTAAAATATTAGAATTATCTGGAATCCTCTGAAACACATTCTTAGACTCATGTTAGACTCATTTACTACTACATACAAAATTTAAGTGGCATCAGGAAAGGAAATGTACTAAGATATTACAAGGAATCTTGAAGCCTAGTTTTTAAAGCAAAATCAGCACTGAGTTTCCGCATGACTTCTGCATGACTCAGCCCATGCTGCTCTCTTTTAGTAAGTCCATAGTTTTCTTTCACGTACTTTGCAAAGGGCATTAGATGTGTCCTAGCAGGAGTGCCATCCTTCCGAGTGGGCTGACTCAGGACCAGCTGCCCCCCGCAGAATGCACACACAAAGCGCTCTGTGTCCAGAGACTTGGAATGACGTCCAATCCTGAAATGGAAAAATAAGTACTTTGATTTCACACTTGCAGTAGACAGTACTTGTGGGAAAGGGCTCCTTTCTCTTCTGCCAGGCTACTTAGGTCAGATTTCTAAGCTAGCATTTTAGAACAGGAAAGAGACTACATACTTCACACAGTGGAACAATCAATCTGTATTACACATTTCTCTACCCTAGAACTTTTTCCATTGCCTTTTCAGCTTGGTTCCTTCCTCTGTCTCTTTTACTCTCAGCCTAGTAGTATGAAGTGCTACAACATTTTGAAACACCTCTACAACCCATGTATCAACTATCCCTTGGAATTTCTCCTCAAAGCCATCACCATCTTCTCAATGCTCTGTTGCATCTGAGCAACTAATGCATTGCATAGTCATATTAAATACTTCAGGAAGATTCTTTCATATGTGAAATACTGTTTCCTTCCAGTGCTTCTGGAAGTAGCACATATGATCCTGAGGAAAAAATATCCCATGCATGCTTTCTAAGCATGCATTTAGCCCCTAAAGTTAGGAGGAGGGGAATAATAATATTTTTTAAAAAAATCACACCATTGTCAGCCACTTTCCTGGGCTATGCAGAACTGAATTCACAAAGCTTCATGCTCTCCCACTGAGACTGAAGGCATTACATACAGAAGCCTGTGGTCAGCTACAGATCTTCCAGAAAAGGCAACACCTTCCATACCCATGAAAGGTAAGAAACCTGTGAAATCACTATAGCAACTATTTCTTCTGCTTGATCCCAGCAACATATACAGTTCTCATTTCACAAATGCAGTAAGCAAGACAGAAGTCTGATGACCAGTGTTGCTATCTATCAGTAGATCTGCGTCCTAGCTTCAATCCTTCACATCACAGTGCTGCTCACATCTGTGTGGCTGCAGACATCTATTCTTCCTTTAATATATACACAAGCTTGAAAGAGTCAATGAGGTAGAAGATCAACTAGAAAACTGACTATAGCTTTTAGAGTTTTAAACCAATACAAATCATCATGTTGTTGGTCTCTACATTTTATTTAGCACTACCATAACAAAGATACAAGATTAGTCAAAATATTTAGCCTTAATTCAAAGTCATCAAGATACAAAACCCAGAAAGCTTCCTCTGATACTTTGTTCTAATATCTAATTACTGTCACACATTTTGTGCCCAGTTTTTATGGGGACTTGTGCCGCTTTTGAATTCCAGTTACTACTAACTTCTTTCAGCATCAGATCGTCCTCACTATCTTTATGAGGATGAGCATATAAAAAAGTAACTCAGTCCACCATGCCAAGTCTAGCGTTCCCTTGTGGACCGTTTTTCCTTAGATCAAACCTAGATTGTTGTCATGGCACATTCAAAGATGTTACCTTGTAAAATGTGGATAGATTTCAAAAGAACTTGGAACGCCTTACTTGTGCAACACGTGGTAGTACTTTGCTTACATGCATTCTACAGGGATATACCAGATCCAGTCATTGCTCCATCAGCGTAGGCCCACAAGTATTACTCCTGATGTAGTACTTTAACTAAGACTGGAAATACCACGCCCTGCCAAACAACCTATAATAGGATCAGTGTTGATCATGAAATCAGAGATAAGTGGTCAAAAATGTTCACAAGTTCACTCAATATTAACTACAGTAGAAGGTGAATCCAAATTTACATCATTTGAGCAATGTTTGAAAAGTGAGAGCAGCCACATGGGGTGTGACCTTTCCCTGCCACGTCCTTCAAAGCTGAGGCACATATTATGATCTCTTACTGCTTCCTAAAGACCTTCCATCATCGCCAATGGTACTCAGAAGACACTTCTGCCTGTCCTGACCTCTGAACTGGAACTGAAACTACCTGGAAACAAACATGTGAAATCATGTAGTGAGGTTGATGTGGGCTCAGGAAATGCGAAGTGACAACTCAGAGTATCCCAATTGCTTCACAGTTTAAGAGACCCATGATTTCTAGACACAGGAGACTGCCAAGTTAGAGACGAAGTTAATACATATTCATATGCAAGATCAAAACATTACTCACGTAGCTTTGCACAGAACACACTCATAGATGAATTTGTAATTAATCTCATAGCTGTGGCATCGTGTTACTATTGGCAGTTCCGGATGAATCACAGCTGATTTATTGGCATAGAATCTCCAGAATTGCCCATGTCCATCGCGAACACCATTGATCAGCCAGGTGGCTGCATGACAAGCCTCATGAATTAGCGTGTCTCGAAGACGATCTTGGGGTAAGGCAAACAAAAGACATTAAGATCAGTCTCAGGTATGGGGAAGTATAGACTTTCATCCTTGATCACTGCTTCAGACCTTTGACACTCATTCTCTATTAAGATGCAAGAGTTACTTTGGAAGTTGGAATTACCAAAGTTTTGATAAGACAAAATGCCCTAAAACAAGGTTTTACTCAGTGCATTTCCAGTTTTATGATTAGCCCTAATTCTGCATCCTAATCTGTTTGGAGGGTTTTTTGTTTGTTTTTGTTTTGTTGCTTGGGTTTGTTTGGGGTTTTTTTATGAGACCTGAAACACCTTTATTTAGACCAAGATTCATTGATTGCTTTTGTAACATTGATATTTTTAATCCAGAAACAACTACAGCAGAGCACTGAATTTTCTCCACAATTAGAATAGAATATTTCAGTTGGAAGGGACCTACAATGATCATCTAGTCCAACTGCCTGACCAAAAGTTAAAGCATGCTCTTAAGGGCATTGTCCAAACGCCTCTTAAACACTGACAGGCTTGGGGCATCAACCACCTCTCTAGGAAGCCTGTTTCAGTGTTTGACCACCCTCTCGGTAAAGAAATGCTTCCTAATGCCCAGTCTAAACCTCCCCTGATGCAGCTTTGAACCATTCCCACACGTCCTATCACTGGATACCAGGGAGAAGAGATCAGCACCTCCCTCTCCTCTTCCCCACCTCAGGAAGCTGTGGAGAGCAATGAGGTCAACCAACCCTCAGCCTCCTTTTTCTCCAAACTAGACAAGCCCAAAGTCCTTAGCCGCTCCTCCTAGGACATTCCTTCCAGCCCTTTCACCAGCTTTGTTGCCCTCCTCTGGACGCATTCGAGTACCTTCACTTCCTTCTTAAATTGCGGGGCCCAGAACTGCACACAGTACTCAAGGTGAGGCCGCACCAATGCTGAGTACAGCGGGATAATCACCTCTTTTGACCAGCTGGTTATGCTGTGTTTGATGCCCCCCAGGATGCGGTTTGCCCTCTTGGCTGCCAGGGCACACTGCTGACTCATATTGAGCCTGCTGCCGACCAGCACCCCCAGATCCCTTTCTGCAGGGCTGCTCTCCAGCCACTCCTCTCCCAATTTATACTCGTGCCTGGCATTACTCCATCCCAGGTGCAGAATCTGGCACTTGGACTTGTTAAATTTCATCGCATTAAGCATTGCCCAATGCTCCAATCTATCTAGATCCCTCTACAAGGCATCTTGTCCCTCAAGAGAGTCAACAGCACCTCCCAGTTTGGTATCATCAGCAAACTTGCTAATGGTGCATTCAACTCCTGCATCCAGATCGTTGATAAATATGTTGAACAGGACTGGCCCTAGAATTGAACCCTGAGGAACACTGCTCGTGACCGGTCACCAGCCAGATGTAGCCCCATTCACTACAACCCTTTGAGCTCTGCCCTTCAGCCAGTTCTTCACCCAGCGCACCATGAACCTGCTCGTCCCACAGCTGGACAACTTGTCCAGAAGGATGCTGTGAGGGACGGTACCAAAAGCCTCCAGAAAAACTACATCCACCGCCTTCCCTTCATCCACTAGGTGGGTGACCTTATCATAGAAGGATATCAAATTAGTTAAACGGGACTTTCCCTTTGTGAATCCATGTTGACTGTGCCTGATGATTGCATTATTCTTTAAATGCCTTTCAGTAGTACCCAGTATGACCTTCTCCATAATTTTTCCAGGAAGTGAGGTTAAACTAACAGGTCTGTAGTTTCCTGGGTCTTCCCTCACGCCCTTCTTGCAAATTGGAATAACATTGGCTAGCTTCCAGTCAGCAGGGACCTCCCTAGACTCCCAAGACCTTTGGGAGATGATCGAGAGGGGTCCTGCCATAACATCCGCTAGCTCCTTCAGTACTCTGGGATGAATCCCACCAGGCCCCATGGACTTGTGAACATCCAGCTGATACAGCTGGTCCCTGACAATTTCAGTGTCCACAAATGGAAAGTCACTGTTCCCATACCCGTGGTCCTCCGACTCAGGGGACCGGGCAGCCCAAGGTCTGTCCGTTTTATTAAAGACTGAGGCAAAAAAAGCATTGAATACCTCCGCTTTTTCTTCATCCCTGTTAGTCAGATGACCATCTTCAACAAGTATCGGTCCAATGTTTTCTTTAGACCTCCTCCTGCTATTAACGTACTTAAAAAAGCCCTTCTTGTTATCTGACACAACACTAGCCAGGTTCAACACTAACTGAGCTTTGGCCTTTCGTGTCTCCTCCCTGCATATATGAAGCACAGCTCTGTAATCTTCCTGCAAAGCCTGACCTCACTTCCAGAGATCATCCAATTTCTTTTTCCTCTTGAGCTCCACGAGGAGTTCCCTGTTCAGCCAAGCTGGTCTTCTGCCCCGCTTGCTTGACTCACGACACACTGGGATTGCCTGCTCCTGTGCTTCTAAAAGGTGCTTCTTAAAAACTGACCAGCACTTGTGGACTCCTAAGCCCTCAAAGGCAGATTCCCAGGGTACTCTGTTGTTTCTCTCAAATCGAATTTATTAAGCTCACTTCAAAATATTCCATTAATTACAAAACTGGTTCTCTTACAGTAACTGCAACATTCATTTCCCCAAATTGGGAGGGGATGAGGGAGAAATAACAGTTACAGTACCCACCACATAATAAAACTTAATTTAGCACTGACCTGTCTTTATTCCAGCTTTAAATACCACCAACAAGGTGGCTAGCTATGATAGAAGAAATCAGATTTCAGATTGCCATTATAGTACATATAGAATTAGAGTAACCTATAGGTCTTCAAATCAGTAAGAAACGTAAACAAAATACTGCAGTTAGCATGAATACATTTCTGTTCTTACATTTTGTAAATTTGTCCAGCCTCTTAGAGGGGTTGTGAGGATGAGTACTAACATTAATGGATTTATTTATTCAAGGTAATCTGAAATTTCAAAGCAGGGTCCAGTTCCAGATCTGTTAGGCCTCTGATTCATGTTTTTATCTCTAGAACTCGCTTTCTCAAAGTAGAACTCGCTTTCTCAAAGAAGAATCAACGTATCTTTTCTTTTACGTACCTGCAGAGTCACAGACTTTCTCAGAAAGTTCTATGCGAGCATAACGCTTTGCTTCAGGACCTTCTGTCTGCCCAGTTATACAATATCCTGCTGTTTTTCTCATTTTGTTATTCCAGATTATTACCATTTTTTCTGGTAACTGAAAAACAAAACAGTACATATAGTCTGCCCTCTCCTACCTCTCTTATCTTCTTCTGGCCCTCTGGCTTCCCCTTATATTTACTGCAAAGCCACTAGAGGATATCTGTGTTAGTGCCCTTAACACTGTTGTCACTTAAGATGCAAACCCACCCTCCATGGCTTCTTATTCCCATCATCAGTTTTTCTGTAACCAACACTGGGAGTTTCACAATGCAGGATGAGACAAAAAGTCCCTTAGTTCCTCTCTTCTGCCTCTAACAGTGGGTAACATGCTGCTTAAGAGGAAATGCAAGGACAGGTCAGGCATAAAACAGAATTTCCTCTTCAAAAAAAGTACTCTTCCCAACTGCTAGTCATTTGCAAGACAACACCTCACTGAGCCACAGGTGATTCCTTTGCATTAAATAGCCCTTAAAGTTGTTTTCTGGTGTTTTGGGGAGAGTGTGTGTGCGCATATGTTTAAGAATACATATGCATTGTTAGCATCCACAATAGTCTATGATCAGAAGTTCTACAGCTTAATAATTTACAGGTCAAGTACCATCTGCTTTGGTTGTTCTGAACCTGCAACTTGCCATTTTAAGCTGATGAGCCTTCACACTGTGAGAGGGTCAATAATCACCCCTTGCTTATCCTCTATGCTGCTCCTGATTTTATAAGCCCCCATCCTATCTATCTTGGTTAGCTCTGTTCTTTCACTAACAGTTTTCTGTCATCTAAGTTAATTAATGAGCTTAAGTAAATGGTCCAACAGTAGTAAGTGCCAGCACAGGTACAGGGCTGAAGCACTGAGGAGCAAGATATTTTGCTTTCAGCAATAGTGAGCCTGTTCAGCTCAGCTTTATGTGAAATCATGACCTCAGCCTGTCCTTGGTCAGCTCAACAATATTTTCTCAGCTACACACAAACATTTTCCTTCTTGAAGGAAATTCAATTGGAATTAAAGGGCAGTGTCCTTCCTTTCAAGGATGTTTCTCACCAGAGGAGGGTCTCCAGTATCCCAGAAGATGTAAAGGTCAAGACAGCGGTTCTCTGAAATCGAATCTTCAATTTGAAACACAACTTATAGCTTTAGGTTCACTCAAAACTGTTATTCAAAGGATAAGCAGCTTTTTAATCTGTTCCAGAATGGCAGACATGAACGTGCAATAAGAATGAAGATTGCATGTAGCATGACTAAGCATGAGGCAACAGGCCCCAACAACAAAGGGAAGTGCTTTTATCCATCAGCTCCCTACTCCCCAGTGTACGCTCCCACCGCTTGCATTTTGTCAGCTGCAGGCAAGAAAGTTGTGCTACAACTAGCTATTAGGCTGTGGTAATGCTGCAGAGTTCACTAGTACATGTTACTTCAGTAAAAGCTAAATGAGCAATGGTGGTAGGCAACCTTGAGCTTCTTTCAGCAGCAGAAAGCCATAGCTGCCTTTGCTGGCATCTACTACCACAGAGGCAGCAAGAGAAACATTCGTGGGCTGCCGAGTTGATGACCATGCAGGTACTAGAAAATACATGAAGATAAATATCAGTCACCTCTTCAAAGATGAAACTGATCCAAGGCCCCTCATGTAGCAGTTTCTCTCATTAAGGACTCTTGGACACGCTTAAGGATGGTACACCATTACAGCTGGGAAAGCAAGCCAAGCTGAAAACCGCTGCATCACAGTGGTGATAAACCCCTTCCAAAGAAATTGCTTGAACTAATTCAAACGTAAACCATTGCTATAAAGCTTAACTTCTGCTGACTGAAGAGGATAAAGAACAATCACATGAAAAAGGGAGGAGCAACATATTAACCAGCATTTTAGAATTGTAGTTTTTGTTTTGAAGCCAACCTTCTGCTCAAAGATGGTATTATTATACAGACAGTAGAGCTTCTGTGCCAACTCCTCTTTATTTTTCTTGAAATACTTCACATAGTGGGAAGCTGGATTTGAGAGATCTTGCAAGAAACAGCCAGGCACCGAGCACACCCTGAGCCTGCAAGAAAATCCATTAAGCAGTTTACTGAAGTACTGAGATATCACATTGAAAAATAATGGCCACTTTATAGCCAATAAAGATCTCTGGCATGCTGCCACTGGCATAAACCTCTCCTGACTCTTTTCACTATCTTGCCCTCACAAGGCCAGTGGGGTGCACACGCTTAACTGTCTTCTTCCCCCGTCAGGAGCATGAAGGTGCAGAGCTGTTGCAGTAGTTCTGCAGTTAGTTCATTAATTCACAAAACTAGATTATGAGGACTCCTAAGTAGGAGAAGAGGGTAGCTCAGATCTTTGTGACACAGCGAGCCACAGTTATACCAAAACTTGATCAATATATGAACAGCCCTGATTACCCATAATAAAGGTATATTTTCAGAAACATAGCCAAAGATGTTCTGGGAATCCTCAGGAATTCATTCAGAGGAAGCAGATATTCCACTAGGATGACTAACTCCAATACTGCAGCACTCTGACAAAGCATCAGCTTTGATGACATCATTTAAAGGTTTTGTATACACAATTACAAAATGACTAAAGAAAATATCACATGCCTAAAAGGCAGAATAAAGGCAGCTATTAGAAATGAAAAAGACATTCTTCTGAAAAGCTTAAGCTGCATCCACTTATAGAAAAAGAAACATGAATTTCGCAAGTTATAACGATACAGGTCAAAAATATCAAGACAAGCTTGTTAAAAGGCATGAATTACTAATAGAATCAGTTTTGATATATTTTCAGAGGCAGGCATCTGGATAGATAGAATCTGTAGGGCCAGCGCACGTTAGAAGTATGCTGTGCCAAGACAAGGAACAGCAAGAAAGCTAACATTTACAAAGAAGATTTGACATTTGTCAGATTTATTTGTCATCAATTCCTTTAAGCGGAGATTAGCTTACATTCTCCCTGGTATACCTGAGACTGAAAGCTCTGTTTTCCAGCTACTTAACCATTAACAACTGCTGAATTGGTAGCAGAAGTTTCTAGGTACCAGAAAAATCAGAACGTCATCCTAGCCAAAATGCTTAGCATCTCTTTGTCCATCTATAATGGTCCTAGAACACAGTAAAGATGGAGAAACACTTACCTTTTCTCTGTCTTTGCTGATTGTGAGCAACTGACCAATTCATTCCTATGAATTCTAGCAGAAGCCATTATCCTGGAAGGTGTTTCTTGAAGTGAAATGGAGTTTGGCCTTGGTGTCTTGACTCCCTCCCCTTTCAAGGGCTGGGCATCTTCACAGGGTGGCTTGATGTTTTCTAGTTCAACAGAAAGAGTCACAGGATTACACACTGTCAAACAATCGGGAGCACAGATGTCAGCAACCAGGTAACAGACAACGGTGAAAAAAGCCAAATATTCCACCTCAGCATACACACTCTTCCTGTGCATACTTGAATGCAAAGGCTTTTACAACTGATGGAAAGGTAATTTGCTGTTATATACTGCAAAAATTCCATTCAATGAAGGAGTAGCATACTCCAAACTTTCAAACATTCAGCTAGGAGGAAGTGAAGGGAAAAGCATTTGTGACCTCATTCAGGCATTTCACCAATTCAAAATACATCACCAGCACATTGAGAGCAGTAACGCAGAGAGACACCATTTGAACAAAAAAAAAAAAAAAAAAAAAAAATCATTCTAACCTTCACGTTGTTTGTTTCACAGGCAAGTTCTGATCAGATAGCTGCCTATTTCCGCAGCCCACATCTGGACAGATTGCTAAAATGACTGACCCTCACACCAGAAATCAAGGACCGCTTCAAGGTTTGCGGTTTCAGTAGATGTTCTCTCTGCTGGCTTTTCTATAACTGTTTCCCTATTTGGGCCACTTGTCTCCTTTCACTATTCAACCATATACAGAGAAGCCAATGCAGCTGCCAGCTCACTTCTAGAATAATATGTTTTCTAGACCACATTGGAATATTCCAATTAAACAAAAAAAATTTGCTCTTTCCCAGGGCATATTTCTATGCTGTCAGCCATCCTCTTCCATAGGTCTCCTTGCCCTGAACTAGTCCTTGTTAGTGAGGAACGCACTCTTCTAGAAAGAGATTTGTTTTCACCTGCTCTTACTCAGCAATAGCCCTTTTCCCCTTGCAACTAACTTCAGTTAGTCAAAGGAGAGAAGCTACTAATTTAGGAAATTCTCATTATAAACTGTATTTTAAATAAAGTCAATTATAAATCCAAATACTAAATTAACAGCATCTAAACTGCTCAAAATTTCAGTCTTACCAAAATGACAGCTTCACATTAACTGCTATCATACATAAAAAAGTTAGTTAACATCATTCAAAACCACCAGTTAGATTTGTTTTCAGAACAATTTTAAAAACTAAAAATGCCTACAATTATAGGAATTATAAAAACAAGCAATAGTGAAAAACTTAAATCTTGATACCACAAGACTAGTAAAATCACTTTTCAGGATGCTCAGAGGAATAACTTCTGATTGCATCAAATTCAATTGCAAGATGCTGGGTTGCACTTCTAAAGCATATGCCACACAAACGAAAAGTATTAGGCAATTAGCACTACCATTGCTGTCAATAGATAGCTTGCAAGTTAGCTAAGAACAATTGCTTACCCATTGTGCTTGGCTGGTAGACAGTTTTACTTGTGCTTAAGATTGGTTTTCGGGGTATACTTCGTTTCCTTATCCGTTCTATTAACGATTTAAATTCATCATCTGAGCTATCTGATTCTACCTCTGTACTTTGTCGTAGCGCCGCAGTTGGCACTTTATCTTCTGTACTCTTTTCACAGCTTCCTTCCTTCCTTCTAACAAGCAAATCTGGACTGCCTCTGGAAATTGACTCTTTCAGATTTTGTGGAGGTGGGAGTTTTATGCACCTCTGACTCTCTTTCAAGTCTTTCACTCCCCCTTTTTGGTAGTCATGCCACGAACTTTCTACAAAGACAGAATCTTCAGTGTCACTTGAAGCCTCTGGATACTGCAATTCTTGGCAGCAAGTGCTTTTCTTTCCAGAAGTCATCAACTTCTTAGAGGTCTGAAGATCCTTCTGTGCTGCAATTCAAAAGAAACAGCTTAAAGTTTTGGTAATTTTATTTAGGAGACCTGCCTTTGTCTTAACACAAAAAAAATCCCTTGAAAGATAGGAAAACACAAAGAACAGAAAGATATCTTTGCTTTTTCTTTATTACACCCTGCTTATTTACCATCATACTAAATGGAAAGTCACTGAAAGATGTATTAAAAAAAAAAAAAGTAGCTTAAACCCCAGGTATCAGTCATCAGGCCTAACAATCCTGAGTAGGCAGCTAGTGCTGGCATAATCTTCATTCCCAGTAACAAAAGCTACATGCATGTAAGAGTAAGGCTGAACATTTCATATTAAAGTTTTATAAAACCACCAAGTGAAGGGTGACTTAAAAAATGCTCAGCCTTAGTGGATCGGACCATAGCCTACAGCACAGAGTGCACACTTGCCAACAAACAAGGCTTCTGACATCTCAGATTTGACCTATCAAGATCAAGGCATCGTGTCAGATCTATTGGTGACATTTTTTTAAATGATGCTTCTGGTCCACTTTGCTTCCCCTGTTTCCCCTCCAAAAACCATTCCATTAGCTTTTCACAGTCTGCAGCTGGCATACATGTTTCAGGGTTGACATTCACACCAGCTGCAAAAGATCCTGCCCTTCTTGATTTATGACCCAGAAAATTCCAGGTTTACATGAGAACCCTGTTATCATCCCTCATCTACTAGAATTCTATCACCTGATCGCTGGCCTAGTGGCTGTCAAGAATTCCAGAGCCCTGTACAGTTTGCTTGTTATCAATGAGAAGCGCATCAGACAGCTGTAGTCAGGCTCTGAATGTTAGTAAACCAAGGCACTTTCCATCCCTTGGGGGAAAACAGGGATCCTGCTCAGACAAGCACCGACACACCTCAAGTCATAGTTTGCCAGAGCATCTTGTAGCCAGTGTTAACAGGATTACACATGGGACCTTGCCTAAAGAAGCTCCAAATTAAAGACTGTCTGTGGCTCTGCAACACCCATAGGCAAGACTGGCCTGACTGTCAACACCTATATCAAGTTAAAGGCATCTAGCTTAATAAGTTACCTTCTTTCTTTACTCAGTGTCTTTTGGCCACAGAATGAGCTGGTACAGCCATAGGAATGCTGTTTTGCATATCCCAAGTCCTCTCTCCACAGTGATCATCCCATATTTGCAGCTCAGTCTAATCAACCATGAGTTGCTACTCTTTTCACAGACCCAAATACTAGCATAGTCCACAGTATCTGCAGACCTACAGCAATGCTTCAAAATGTACACTTGTCAGAACAGTATGACCATGCTTCCCTCTTACCCCCAGAGGAAACAGAAAAGCCTCTCCTCTTACCCTCAAGGAAGAGACAAAGCGATCTTATGTTTAACAAGTTCTCTCAGAAATTTATTAGCTCAGCAATGAATGCTGTCTTTCCACCCATTAAAATTCCTGCTTCATATTTGCTGTTGGACAGTTACTTGCCATTCTTTGTTGTGCTCTTTCTCATTTTAAAGTCCAAGAAGAAATCATCCAAGTCATCGATTAAGTCCTTCAAACTGTAAAACAAGAAAATAATGTGAAAAAAGGTAGGCATAAGCAGGAAAATAGAAAAGTAAGTTTGCCTTACTAAAAAAGCAAACCCAAAAAATCCACACAATATAACATTTGCTGTGAGCAACTGATAATGTTACCAGCTACGCCCATTAATAGGACTGGCAATAGAGCACATACACCTCCAAACATCCCATTTTACATTTGACCTGAACATAAAGATTGAACATATAACAGTTCTTCTGTCTGTATTCACTCCTATACACATATCTACCTATGAATCACTAAAACTTTTGACCATTTTTCTGTATTCTGAATAGTAGATGTGATACAGAAAACATATATAAACATTGAAAAATCAGCACCCACCTTGCATCTGCCTTTTTAGAAACAGATTTGGGAGTTTTCATTCTAGCTAAAACTGAAATAATAAAACATTAATTAAGAACAAAGTTCTGCTTCTTTTGTTATGCATTTTTAAGAGAAAAGTTTGTAACTAGTAAAAATTCAGTCTAAAGTCTTACCAAAAAAAAAACCAACCCCAAACAAACATAAGAATCCTTTACATATAATTCCAGCTTTCAATTCCTCAAAGCTGACAGGAGCTGTCTAGCATTTCCTTCATTATTCAATCCTTGCCCAGCACAAAGCCAGATAAGAAGTGCTGTCACATGTCTTGCAGTATCCAGTATAGCCTCCTCATATATCTGGATTATTGGGGGTGGAATTGAATGGGTTTATCAATATTTTCTCCAAGCATTTCAATGACTGCAGGCAGTAGTTTTCCTACTGCAAAGAGGTATCCATACACTTATTCCACTAAGTGACTCCAAAAAAATGTTCAAAATGGTAACAATAATACCCCACTGCAGAACAGCAATTCAACACTACTTCTCAGAAATAAATGTGTTTTAATTACTCCAGGAATATTGTGGTGACTGCTAAACATGAAAACACGGTTCAGGCAGTGGTACTGCACATGCTTGAAGAACATAATGGGCCAAAATAGCAGTTAAGGAGTGTTTGTTCTCACAATCTGAAGCTGCATGCATGACTTCAATGGGATTATAAACTTTTGCACTATGCCATAAGCCCAAAACCAGAAGACAGGTTTGCTTGATAAAGTTTTTATAGCTGATTGGTAGATTCTGGTACCAGGAAGAACAGTGGAGCTACACCCAAATGCTACCCTGAAAGCATACTAAAGTTTACACCATGTAAAATTCAGTATTCAATTCCATCTTACCAAGACCTTGAGCCAATATGAAAAGCCAAAAACATCCCTCCAATTGGTTAAGACTCATGCAGCAAAAGCTGTGACACGTAAGAGGGAATTCTGAGTAGTTTAGACATGTGTTTGGAACAGTAACTGCTTAGAGAAAATGTTCATTCAAAGATGCTCCATAGACTAAGAAGGAAGCAAGTGAGTGACAGGGAACAGACAAAACTGAGGCAACAAGAAAAAAAATTACGCAAGGCAAAAAGCATCCAAGGTTGAGACATGAGATTCAAGAATGCTCCCTGTGGCATACAGCTACCAACACTGCACTGCAAGGAGAAAATGTACATTGCAGCAGGAGCGATGAGAGAAAATCAGCGTAAAAACTGCTTCACTATAACTAGATAGAAACACGTCCTTTTCAGAAAACAAACTAACATGCTATTACTCACACATTTCAAATTCATCATCACTGCTGGAAGAGAAGTACAGGGCATGGCTGCAAAAAATGAAATGCAGAATAGTATCGAAAACATTAGGTCAACAGCAAGTAGATCTGCTGGTCTGAAATACCAAATATATACTGAGAACCAAATATATTCTGAAAAAATGCTGAACATCTCAAATAGGTTAAACTGTTTTAAATAATTTAAAATAGAAATATTAGAACTTACATAGTTCTTACAAATTTCAATATACACATTCAACATTCAAGTAGTAATCAATTGCTGTCAAAATCTGAAAGATTGAACCGTTTGGAGACACAGGCTTAGGACGCTGCATTGGTTTAAGTTCAAATTAGGTATCAGAAGTCAGAAGGGATAGAAAGCTTGTTTCTCATCTTACACAATATACGACCACATAAAGAACGCAGTGTCGTATTAAGTCTGAAACCTCAAAACATGCAACAATGAGAAACAAGCTGCTTTTGCATAAAGTGCACTTTAATATGGTTGCCATGAATATTTAGCAAACTGCAGTAGCTTTCATAAAGCTATTTTAAGACGCAGAATGGATGCATTACCACTTGGACTGCAATTCTCATGCAAATGTAGAGGCAAGCCATAATACTCTTACCAAATCATTTATTTCATTTTCTGACAAAACCCAAACGTTAACAACTTGAAAAATACACCATGAAATTGCCTAAAAATACAAAGACAGCTTCTTTTAATTACATTAAAGTTACCCAAACCTTAAAGACTGTAGTTCTGAAACATGTTAATACCTACCAATTATCATAAAACAATTGAGGGCGTAATCTAAAATTACGTTTAGATATGATCAATAACGAAGGACGCGAGGACGGGGCTGCTGCCCCACCAAGCGCCGCCTCACCTGCCGCCCCGTCGGCCCTGGCTCCCAGCGGCCACTCTCCCTGGGCTGCGTCCGCCTGAAGCCAAACCGCAGTAAGAGCCGCCGTCGCACGAGTCTGAAGGCCCGCCGCCGGGACCTCCCCCGGCCCCGCTCCCCGCCCGCCCCCAGCATTGACCGTGTGTGGGGGTGGCGGCGGCGGGGCGCTCCCCGCGGCCCTCACCGCCCCGCGGAGCCTGCGGGCGCTTCTGCCGTGGCGGGGCCGCATCCCGTGCCTCCTCGAGCTGCAAACGGAAGAGAGCGTGAGCGGCCCGTCGGGCCCCAGGACGGGATGATGTGGGGGGAGAAGGGGCTGGCGACCCCCGACGCACCATTGCCCGCTCCATCCTGCTTCAAACCGCCCGCGCCACGCCGCCGCGCTTCCGGGGCACCGGGCCAGGCCGCATGCGCGCCGCACCGCGCCTGCGCACAAGGCGTAGAGTGGCGGGCAGACACAGCCCACGGAGCCCGCCATGGGTTCGCCGCTCTTGGCGACGGGGGAGTCGGCATCGGCTCCAGCTGAACAGCGGATTCAGCCATCGGCAAACACAGACATAGATCGTAAACGGGTTGTTAACCCGCCTCGTGTTACCAGACAGCTGTTGCTAACAGGACAGGGTGCGAGAGTAACTACAGCCAGGCTTCCTCCCCAGGGCACGCAGGCAGCAACAGCACCCCACCAAGAAAAGGGGTGCTCATCAGGCAGGGTACACCCAGCACCAGCAGGGACCAGGTAACCTTGGCACACCAAGCAGCAGCACCTGGCAGAAACTGGAGTCTCAAGCTAAGCACAACCAGGAGACAAACGCACCTGCTACACATTGGCAACACCCCTAGCACTATTAGCAAGGTTGACACTCATTTCAAATTGCAGTCTCTGACCCGACACAGGTATTTAGGAGTTGGGGAATGCTATTGTTGCTTATTCAAAACAAAAATATTAATTTACACATAGACCATGACCTTCAAGGTACTACAGAGTGTGACCTGAGATGATGGCACCGTGAAGGCCAGAAGAAACAAGCTGCTGTGAGGCCCCAAAATACTTCCGAATTAAGCATGCACACATACCAGAGCTTTAATGTTTGGGTGGGTTTAGTCTAACCTAGTGGAAACAGAAACATCTGTGTACAAGATCTACACTTACCTGGGATTATTTCTGCTGAAATAAATAGCATTATTTAAAACAAAATTACAGAAATGAAGATGAAAGGCCAGCAGTTCAGAGTACTTTTCTGACAGCAGCATAAGAAAGGAAGCAGAAAACGTGAAACGCTGGTCAAATCAAACTGGCAAACCAAAGCTTTATTTTTTGTTTAAAGTCTTTGCTACAGTACCTAGGACTGCACGTCTATACATAATTAACAATCATTCCTGAAAGATCTGTATTTGGCACCAGTTTGTGTTTACCTCAAACGCTTGTGGGGAGGATTAATTTCAAATCAAATTTGGTTTTTCAAAAGAATAGGAGCTGCCATCATGAAGCCAATTAGCTGAGTTATTGGAGAAGCTTAAAAACAAAACCAAAAAACCCGAAGTCTTTATCTAAACCAACACATTACAGAGAGCTCCAAAACAGAGATCAAACATTAAAAGGCTGATATAGGCTCAAGTGGTTTATAAAACCTATAAAAAAAGACTACACCAGCAAATATGCCCTTTCAGTCCGCACAGTTTAGAAATTAATGCAGGGAGCAACACTCGCTAGCTGGAAATCTTCTCGTGGGAGAACCACACATATACCAACAGGAGTACCCAAAATCAAATGTTAAAATGCTCCAATTCCCAATCCACATAAAAGGAGAGATTCATAGGAAGATTAAATCAATCCATGAAAACATAATTGGTTGGGCAGTTCAAACTTCCCCCAGCAACCACTACCTCACTCATACACACAGGCTCAACATGTACACGGCTCAATCCCATTCAAATTCCTCATGGAATAAAAGGATCCCAGGCTCTATTGAGTCTTTCCCTATCATGCAAGAAATAAGTCTGGCTGTGCTTTAATCACCATCATGTATTACTTCAGCCACAGAGTACCAGGCAGATTAAGTAGAAATGCACGGTTTTTAGCTCATCATCTCTGCAGAAGTGTTTGAGAGGCTCAGTTCCTGGAGAGTTCTGGGTGGGCACACAGTCTCTCTTCATGCAGACTCACTGTCCTCTACTGGCTTAATCATGTGGTCCGGTTTGTTGCCAGCAGCATAGTGATCCCACATCTGAAGATAAAGCCGCTCCAGGTCCATTGTGTACTGTTTCGTGTTGAACAAAGGACTAGATATTCTTTGTTTCCAGACTTTGCCACGTATTTTTTTCAGGCTACAAAAAGAGTTAAAGCAGTCACGAGAGGTTCCAAACACTGCATAATACTGTTTACTTTTGAAATCTACTATTTTCAGCTAACCCAGAACTGCCAGTACAACTGTTTCAAAAATATCTGCTCCCCCACTTCCACCAAATTCATACTGCTGTTTCATCCCCTCATCATTTCTGATACAGACCAGCATGACCACTTCAACTCAGAAGAGCTGTGACATTATCTGTACTGTGACAACTTTACAGCACAATTTTAACTTGCAGTAAGTGACAAACTGCTTAACCTTCAACTTAAAAAGAACAAAAGGTGAACTATATCGCATTTTTTACCAGGTAAGAGCCTGCACATGAGCAATTTCTTCAGAACAGGTAGCATTGTTACTCAATTGGGAGCGCTGTTAAGTTTACTGTAAAAGCAGAAGCTGAGTTAACTGCAAGACAAGAAACCTCTAGATGAGGATTGCCTAGCTATTTTAAGTACTAAAATTTATCTGCAAGATTAAAACTACTGATAAGTCTCAGCACTGTGCCCAAATACAGCACTTAAAATTCTTGATGTTACCATATTATACAGTACAAGTTTGCTTACTATTCCAGATCAGTTCCCAGTTTCACAGCAATATCCTCATATTCCTGTCTACTTTTTGCAATGAGCTCAAGACAACCCAGGCAAGTAAGCTGGGAGGCAGCAACTCGTGATGCAAGAGTCTCGCCTGTAAAAAAGAAAAAAACAAAAAAAACACCCTGATAACAGGAGTAAGCTTATCAAGTAACATATTGCAGAGTACGAGTTACTTTCCTTCTGCCTCTACAAGAGGCAACAAAGTTTGTTGGGCTTGCTGTTTGTTATTAAAAAATTAATAATATTCAAACCCATCTGTTCTATGCAGGTTCCCCACTGCGTTACCTGGCATAGTGACCATGGGAGTCCCAGCCCAGAGTACATCCATCCCAGTTGTGTGCCCATTGCAAAGCGGAGTGTCTAGACAAACATCAGCCAATTGCCCTCTCCTCACATGTTCTTCTTTGGGGGCAACAGGAGAAAAGATGATTCGGTTTTGGGAAAGACCCAAGTTTTGTGCATATTGCTGAATATTGGGTTCTCCTACAGCTGGGAAACGTAACAGCCACAGCACGCTGTTTGGAACTCTTTTTAGGATCTATAACAAAAATAAAGAAGCAAATACCGAAAGTTCAGTCAGAAGCATTTCCTTTTCTGAACAAGAAATTACCACATTACCACAGAATGAAGCAAAAGGCATAATCATTCAATACTTTAATATTCTGAGGTATAGAGCAGGAAAAAAATAGATCACCATTTCGAGTGGAATAACTAGGATTGCATTTCTAATCCCACTGAAAGAGACAGCAACTCTGAGCAATAGTTCATAGAGCAGTACTTAGAGAGTAAGTCTTGAAATTTATGATCTCATTTATTTATAGGCCCATGCTATGGAATATAAAAAAATTACCCCTCAAGTAACTCTCAGCAATACACTATAAACTGGACCTTGATACAGACGCTCAGTGCTCAGATCTATCAATCTACCAACTGCTAAAGCCAGTTATGACTTAATTGTGCAGACTAGGGAAGACCAAACTTATTTCACAATGGAGTACCAGCATACTTAAACTGTCCAAGACATAATTTTTCACTGGCTAGAAGCACAGATGTGATTTGAAATCAGTCTAAAAAATTCTATTCTATTAACAGTAAGTCCTGCAACATGAGCATTGTAAGGATTCAAATGGCTCAGGGTCAGTATTTTCCACAGAACAGTTAGCAGAAGCTTCATGCAAGTTAAAACTAACTCGAACAGAAAAGCTATGTTCCAGAAGTCTGACCTTAGATTTCATATTAGATACAGATACTCACATTAGCCCACATCTGTAAAGTAGAAGGATCGATCTTATACAGCTGATTAAAGTTACAGTATACAACAGCATCCTCTGGTAAGCCATACTGAGAACGGGTAGTGACAATTATAGTTCGTGGAACTTCTTCGCCAGTTGCTGCTTTGTTGTTAATCTAAAGAAAAAAAAAAAGCTATTGGAACACTGAAACTGCAGGAAACAAGACTATGCCCTGTGGAACTGTCCTGAGACACAGATATCTGTTAGTATCATAAGTTACTGTAAGCATATCTTTGGTTTTATTATACAAAAACAAAATTGCCTACTTACCCGTAACAAGAATTTAACTGGTATGCATACACATTTGTGGATACCACAATGTTGCAACCACCAAGGCACAAAACACTGGGCATTTTCATGCCCTTGCTATATCTCCCTGAAATTCCAAGTAACTGGAATAATTGGAAAGAAGAATCATATAAAGAGGCATTACACATGGACTCCTCCCCTCCTGAAGGTCACTTCATTTCCTTGAGACCAAAAATGAAATTAAGACATCAAGGAAGAATAAAAAAAGTATTTAGAAAGCAAAGGGGTTTTTTGGTTTGTTTGGGTTTTTTGGGGTTTGTTTTTTCGGGTTTGTTTTGTTTTGCTTTGGTTTTGTGGTGGGTTTTTTTGTTGGGGTTTGGGGTTTTGTTTTTTTTTTTTAAGATAAAAGACAATAGGCACAGAACAGATAGTCAAGACAGAAGATGAAGACTAATGCGTAACTGGTAGACTGTAAGGAACTAGCTGACAAAGAAATAATGGGAGATGCTGAAAATTAGACTAGAAGAGTTATTAATGGACTTTCAAAAAAGAATGGATCTTACAGCCTTCACAAAGAATAAGAATATGCTAATAAAAAACAGCAGAGGATGAAGTTGGGATACCATGCAAGAGTCTTGAGGATTTGTAAAATGGAAGTATGATTTTTAATTTTTTTTTTTAAATGACAGGCAATGGTGGGATCAAAGACAGATAAAAACATCAGTACAGATAGGGCAAGACAGGTACTTGGAGCCTTTTTCTTTATATATATATATACACACACCCCCTTATATATTTTACATACATATCTATTTAAAATTTAGATCAGTGGTGGTGCAGCCAGCCAAAATAAGCACACTGTTGACAAACTTGACATGAATGACAATGACTCACTGTCACTGACTCCATTAGAAGATGCACAAGATAATTTAGTTCAACAGAAGTTGGTAAAAGTGCTACTTATCCAGGTCACTGAGGAGACCTCAAAAACACAATGCACAGTTCTCATCGACCTGTGCCCAAAAGTAGCTGATATAAAGTTAGAACAAGCACAAAGAAGGGTTATATTAGTGTGATCAAAAGACAGAAATCCTGTTTTAGAAGTGCACCGACAGAGCTTAGATTGTTTTATCTTGGTGGTGGAGTGCTAAGACAAGAATGCTCTATTATTCTCAGGGGACAACAATTTCAGAAAAAAATGCTAATAAGCTTACTGACCAAACTAAGACATAACCTACTACCAACTTAAAGGAAGTCTCAGCTGTGAACAAAAGAACTCATAAAAAGAAACCAAGGCATGAGATTATGGATAGAGTAGTGATAATAAAAGGTCTCATAAAATGACATAACAGAGTCAGTATCGTAAAAGATACCTCTTTATATAAACACTCTATCTTTAGGGGGAGAGATCGTCTTCCAGTACATCTGTGGCTTATAACACATTTGCAAGTTTCCTTCAGTATGAGAACTAAACAAATCAACATGATAGAAGACAGACATTTGCTTGGAGGATTTTCTTCCTTGTTATGTTAAAGCATACATCACATAAAACCCAAGACAACAGCATCTTGAAGTGCCTCACCTGAGTAGTTGCTAATCCATTACTGATGTTGAATCCATTAATAGTTATCTGAATTTGCCCACGATTAATCATCTCAATCACAGCTTCTGCAATTGTGTTCATAGGAATGACTGGCATACTAAGGGCAGCATTGCCATCTGCGTTGTCACAACTGTCAGGACACTTCATCTAAGATAAATCACATAAGCATCAAAGAAAGCACTAGCTTCAGTCCCTAAGACTGAACACACAAAGGAGTAGCTCTCACCTTAACAATCTTGACATCGGGGAGGCTGTCAAGGAAAGCCTTCAAGTCAATGCCATTCAAAACAATTCTGTTATCATAAATATGACCATTGGACTTGAAATCAATGACTGCTTTTTTCTGTGAAAAAAAAAAAGTTTTAAGAAGTTACAAGATCCCTTACCAAGTACTATACTAAGTGCCATTTTATAAAGACAGCTATGGAAAACACCTACTTTTCTTGCCCTATCTTCCTACATACCTTCAGATGGGGGAACATGTTGGCATGGTCTCCAATAAAGAAAGTGTTTGGCATGTAAGCTAATTTCTCTGAATACTGCTCAGCCACCTCAACTGGGGAAGTTTCTTTATCTGTGATGATATAATCCATGAACAACGCCCCACTGGTTCCAGGATACCCTAACCACATTGCCTAAAAAACAAGAAAGCAAGGCTCCAGTCCCAGGTGCATTACAAAAATAAAGGAAGTTAAAAATCGGCGCATTTTAAGTCACATTTTCCACCTACAGATTCAAGTTCCTTCTTGTGCTTTATCAACTGAAGAGCAACCACTAACCCCAAACTTTCATTACCGAGACAGTGAACAGTTCAAGGATGTTCTAAAATTGATCCCTTGAGCAAAAGGCCAAAGTATCCAACTACGTGCAGCTATAGCCAGAATACTGGCTATATCACCATCAGTGATTACAGTTTCTCTTAGCTGAGACAACTTCTGTAGCCTAGAGTGACTCTGATGCACGCTTCTCCCATTCTCTTTCGATAGGCATTTTAGAAAATCCTTAGTCAAAAAATAACTCTGACATTGATTCTGACTTATTCTAACTAGAATTTCACTAAGCCTAAAGAGATTAAAACGCAACAACTCATTTCCACAACTGCTTCAAATACCCTTTCTTTGTTCTCACTAATGCAAGAAAGCCAGTCGTGTACAGGAAGTACAGTAGAATTAAGGAGTTCCCTTTCAGGACATAGCCAACTGCCTATAAAGCACATAAAAACCCCAAACTACTCTGTTTCAACAGAATGATCCTATTTGCCTCACATATGCTAAGCCCTAAAGTCTCTCTCGCTTACTGATCAACATGAGCCTTCAACGTTTTTTCCACTCTACCAGAACAAAAAGGGAAACTCTTCATACTCACAAGTGGGTTTTTTTGAGATACAGAGCCCTCTAACTTAGTTACCTGAATAGGTGCTGGTCTCAGGGCAAATAATTCATTTCGGGCTCCTTTGGTATAACCATTCATATTAATGAGAATGTGTATCCCATCCTGATGGATACGGTCTGCTGCTTTTCCATTACATGGTATCTGAAGAATAAATAAATAGAAGTTATTTTTGTTTTCAGTCTTTCAGTAATAAACATGGTTAGTCATCAGTGTACCAATGGATAAATGTCAACTGCATAATTTTATTTAGGTGAGACTCAAATCTCGCTACTCCTGGTTTTACAGAGGTAGAAGTCCTCAACTCAATCAAAAAAACCGCTGTTAAAGCCAAGAAAAACCTAAGTTTGCTAGACACAGTTGAAGCAGTTGCTGACAGAAATTTTAGATTGCCTCTGCATATTCAAATCAGAGGAGTGATACCTAGCATTGCCAAGCTTAGCAAGTCATGCAGAAAAATATCACAAATGGATGACAGAAAAAACTTCAAGCAACACTGAAACTGCTTCAGTTCTTCACTAAATCAAAAACAAAGAGTGGAACTTCACACAAGGTATTACCAATGACTTTCAAGAAGAACAGCAAAGCCTTGGAAATTACAACGTGTCTCTTCCTGTCTAATACTGAAAGGTACACAATTTTCAACGGTTTTAAATTCCTCCAAGAATTAATTATATAATTAGTCATTACCTACAAGCAGATAAAAGAAAATATTTGATAGATGTCTCTAGTTCAGCAGCAGTAAAACAAAAACCAAAGGCTAGAAACTGAGGCTACACAAACCAGAACAGCCCCACCACCACCACTCCTGTAAGGCTAATTAATGATCAAAGCTCATGTAGGGTAAGTGGTAGATTCCCAAACTAAAGTAATACAGAGAAATTACTTCAAACTGAAGATCAAGAGTAAGCCAACTAACTATTCTGCAGCTACTGCTAATGCTGACTCACCGTGCAATTAACATGCACCATAAAAGTACTTCATTTTTGTAAAAAGGGAAAGCTACTTCACATTTTATAGCAGGGTAAACGCATGCACATAGGCAGTTATCTCACTCACAGCAAACTGTTTCTACCTGTTTGACACTCCTGTACAAATCTCTTAAGAGATGCACTGTAACCCAAACTTGTGAGTTTGATGACTCAAGAATTTTAAATAAGAAAACTCAGTGTATCACTCTGGGCAAAGGAAAGAACTTTTCCTAGATAGCTGTTAAGTGCAACAACAGATACAAAGTTGCTGCCCTGTTTTACTATGACCCAGGGCTTTCAACATCCACAGCTGCAAAAGCAGGGGGTGGGGGGGGAGACAGACAGCTTTCCACAAACATAACTGAAGCTCATTATTCTAAAAGAACGTTTTAAAAGATCAACTTTGCAAAATCCATCTCAAAGAACAATTCTGCTGACATCAATTTATCATTTTTACTTATGTGAGCAGGTTCTGAACAACATGATAAGTTTAAAAACTATATGCAAGTTTTATCTATCACCTAATCTAGGACTGTCCAGGTGCCAATCCAGTTCCATTATTAACGTACACTGATTATCTCACATTGCTTTAGGGTTTTGCCAGTTATCTTGAGATAGTATAACAACTCCTTGACTTCTGTGTATACTGAAATCCCCATCAGTTTTCACATGGAACTTATAAAAAAAAAAAAAAGACAAAACCACCTGTAAATGTTACCAAAACAGCCTTTTGATAGGGGGGCAAAATCCCCCCATTAATGATTAAGCCTCTGTCCTGCTTCGCTGAGTAAAGAAAGCTTAAATATATGTGCAGTTGTGGCATCTTGACTTATCCATGACATTTAGATATGACTATTATCTTAAGACCTAATAGGAACAGTTATTCAATATTGCTACTATTACTTTTTAATAATCACACAGAGGTCATGCAGTAACCACTGCATCCCAGGCATAACACCAATACATCTACAAACTCCAAAATTCTCAAGACTAACATCAGCCTAATTCAAGAAATGACTGCAGCTAAAAATCTCAAACTACAGGCTGATCTCTTTCTTCATTTAGGTTTAGCAAACCTAATCTCACCTGAGATAAGTCAATGAAATGATTTGCTTCAGCCATCACTTTTACACGGAAGTTTGTACCATCATCAGGACTCAGGGCATAACAGAATACCTAGAACATAAGGCACCAAAAATTGAGTATCTGCAACAACTTGCCAAACAAAATAACTTTGCTATAAAACATATGGTATTGCAATTTTAAATTACATTAGCAAAATTACACCCAGTTTCATACAAACTATATTATATTTATTTGTGTGGCATTTACCAGTTGAGAAAGAAGTCCAATTAAAAAAAAAAAAAAAAAAGGGGGTCACTGGGCATTGGACACATTTGCACCAGGCCCCAGTTTTACCTAGTTCAGGTGCTAGAGTATGGCACTGCATCTTGCACAGACAGACATACAATGTTCTCATCAGTGCAAGGTAAAGTAATTTAACAAATGGATTTGCATAAGCATTAAATTCTCTAAGAATGCCTTTTACAAGACACCACTGAATTTGTAATTAGTAAGAATCATAATTACGACTCAGGTTGAACAGACAAACTAAGCCTTGAGGAAGCTTTTCAACAGATTCTTTAAACAGTAACTAGTTCTCTCCAATTAAGAAACTGTCAATGTATCTGAGAAACCCCAGGTTGACAGGTTATGTAAAGAGGCATCTTTAGCTAACCTAGCACACAGAGATATTGGGCCTGCTGGCGACAGATGTTCAGCTGTCTCACAGGGGGAAAAGGATTCTCGCTGATGAATTGGTGGGGCTCATCGAGAGGGCTTTCAATTAGGTTCGAAGGGGGAAGGGGATAAAACCAGGCTTACTAGAGACAAGCCTAGGGGTGGCATGCCAATGCTGGGGGCGAAATTGATAGCCCAGCTCAAGTGCACCTACACCAATGCACACAGCATGGGCGGCAAACAGGAGGAGCTGGAAGCCATTGTGCAGCAGGATAGCTATGACTTAGTCACCATCACAGAAACATGGTGGGGTGACTCTCACGACTGGAGTGCTGCAATGGATGGCTATAAACTCTTCAGAAGGGACAGGTGAGGAAGGAGAGGCGGTGTGGTGGCTCTGTATGTTAGGGAGTGTTTCAATTGTCTAGAGCTCAATGACTGTGATGATGATAAGGTCGAGCGTTTATGGGTAAGGATGAGGGGGAAGGCCAACAAGGCAGATACCCTGCTGGGAGTCTGTTAACGACCACCCAACCAGGATGAAGAGGCGGATGAAGCGTTCTACAAGCGGCTGGCAGAAGTCTCACAATTGCTAGCCGTTGTTCTCGTGGGGGACTTCAACTTCCTGGACATCTGCTGGAAATACAACACGGCAGAGAGGAAGCAGTCTAGGAGGTTCCTGGAGTGTGTGGAAGACAACTTCCTGACACAGCTGGTAAGTGAGCCTACCAGGGGAGGTGCCTCGCTCGACCTGCTGTTTACTAACAGAGAAGGACTGTTGGGGGAAGGACTGGTGGGAGATGCGGTGGTCAGAGGCCGTCTTGGGCTTAGTGACCATGAAATGATAGAATTCTCAATTCTTGGTGAAGTAAGGAGGGGGGCCAGCAAAACCGCAACCGTGGACTTCCAGAGGGTGGACTTTGGCCTGTTCAGGACACTGGTTGAGAGAGTCCCTTGGGAGACAGTCCTGAAGGGCAAAGGGGTCCAGGAAGGCTGGACGTTCTGCAAGAAGGAAGTCTTAAAGGCACAGGAGCAGGCTGTCCCTGTACACCGTAAGAAGAACAGGTGGGGAAGATGACGACCAGCCTGGCTGAACGGGGAGCTCTTGATGGGACTCAAGAAAAAAAGGAGAGTTTACCACTTGTGGAAGAAGGGGCAGGCAACTCAAGAAGAGTACAGGGATCTCATTAGGTCATGCAGAGAAGAAATGAGAAAGGCAAAAGCCCAGCTAGAACGCAATCTGGCCACTGCTGTTAGAGACAACAAAAAATGTTTTTACAAATATATTAATGACAAAAAGAGAGCCAAGGAGAATCTCCATCCTTTATTGGATGCAGGGGGGAACACTGTCACCGAGGATGAGGAAAAGGCTGAGGTACTTAATGCCTTCTTTGCCTCAGTCTTTAACAGGCAGACCAGTTATCCTCAGGGTATTCAGCCCCCTGAGCTGGAAGACAGGGACGGCGAGCAGGATAAACCCCCCATAATCCAGGAGGAAGCAGTCAACAACCTGCTATGCCACCTGGACGCTCACAAGTCTATGGGGCCAGATGGGATCCACCCCAGAGTGCTGAGGGAGCTGGCACAGGAGCTCACCAAGCCACTCTCCATCATTTATCAGCAGTCCTGGTTAACGGGGGAGGTCCCGGACGACTGGAGGCTTGCCAATGTGATGCCCACCTACAAGAAGGGCTGGAAGGAGGATCCAGGGAACTACAGGCCTGTCAGCCTAACCTCGGTGCCGGGGAAGATTATGGAGCGGTTCATCTTGAGGGCGCTCACAAGGCATGTGCGGGACAACCAGGGGATCCGGCCCAGCCAGCACAGATTCATGAAAGGCAGGTCCTGCTTGACCAACCTGATCTCCTTCTATGACCAGGTGACCCATCTAGTGGATGAGGGAAAGGCTGTGGATGTGGTCTACCCGGACTTCAGTAAGGCCTTTGACACCGTCTCCCACAGCATTCTCCTAGAGAAGCTGGCGGCTCACAGCTTAGACAGGTGTACTCTTTGCTGGGTAAAAAAACTGGCTAGACAGCCGGGCCCAGAGAGTTGTGGTGAATGGAGTTAAATCCAGTTGGTGGCCGGTCACAAGTAGTGTTCCCCAGGGCTCAGTTTTGGAGCCAGTCTTGTTCAACATCTTTATCAATGATCTGGACGAGGGGATCAAGTGCACCCTTAGTAAGTTTGCAGACGACACCAAGTTGGGCAGGAGTGTTGATCTGCTCGAGGGTAGGAAGGCTCTGCAGAGGGACCTGCACAGGCTGGATCGATGGGCCGAGGCCAACTGTATGAGAGATTCAACAAGGCCAAGTGCCAGGTCCTGCACTTCGGCCACAACAACCCCATGCAGCGCTACAGGCTTGGGGAAGAGCGGCTGGAAAGCTGCCTGGCAGAAAACGACCTGGGGTTGTTGGTCGACAGCCGGCTGAACATGAGCCGGCAGTGTGCCCAGGTGGCCAAGAAGGCCAATGGCATCCTGGCCTGTATCAGAAATAGTGTGGCCAGCAGGAGCAGGGAAGTGATCGTGCCCCTGTACTCGGCACTGGTGAAGCTGCACCTTGAATACTGTGTTCAGTATTGGGCCCCTCACTACAAGAAGGACGTCGAGGTGCTGGAGCGTCCAGAGAAGGGCAACAAAGCTGGTGAAGAGTCTGGAGAACAAGTCTTATGAGGAGCAGCTGGGGGAACTGGGGTTGTTTAGCCTGGAGAAAAGGAGGCTCAGGGGAGACCTTATGTTCTGCAACTACCTGAAAGGAGGTTGTAGCGAGGTGGGTGTTGGTCTCTTCTCCCAAGTAACTAGCAATAGGACGAGAGGAAATGGCCTCAAGTTGTGCCAGGGGAGGTTTAGATTAGACATGAGGAAAAATTTCTTCACTGAAAGAATGGTTAAACATTGGAACAGAGGCTGCCCAGGGAAGTGGTTGAGTCCCCATCCCTGGAGGTATTTAAAAGACGTGTAGATGAGGTGCTTAGGGACATGGTTTAGTGGGCATGGTGGACAGTTGGACTCGATGATCTTAGAGGTCTTTTCCAACCTTAATAATTCTATGATTCTATGATATAGAACAAATAGAACCAATATGCAGAGAATTTATTATCTTGCAGGACAAAAGCATGGTTTTAGTAAAATAGTAGATAACCTCTATTTAGTATCTAAATTAAGCTCTGTAGAGCTTTATAAATCCAGAACAAGAAAGACTGCCCTTTGTCTTGAGCTGATTCAAGGTTAAACGGTATATCCTCCCCATACCCCATGTACTCAGACCACCAATTTAATTGTTTCATGAAAAAAAACCTGCTTCATGGTCACACTTCTGGTAACAATTCAAGCATGCAGCTTTGCCACAAGGATTTCAGACTACAAAGACTTCATGACCAGGAAAAAGCAAGAAGGTAGGAGGAAAAAAGTCAAAAAAAACAAAACAAAACAAAACAAGATTAATAAAAAACACTTTTGCAGGAAGGAAAGACTTACAATCCTTTACAAAGATAAGCAAATTCTCATGTCTTGGAAAAGAGGAGCTCAAAACTGAGGGAACTGAAACAGTCATGGGACAAACAAGGTAACTGGGAATTAGTTCTATTTATAGCCTCAATCCCTTAACATGACACCCAAATAAATATAGACATGACTGTCTTTAACATTGCTAAATTGTATACGCTCCTTCTGGAGTAAGTGTAGTGCACCATTTCCTTTTGAAAAAGCAGTAGCCAGACCAATCTGAAGTTCATGTTTGTGATTCAGGTATCCCAGAGAAAAAAATACATGTAAAAAAACCAGCAGCAGAGAGTGAACAAAAAACAGATGCATATCTGTATATCAGAAGTAACCAGGCAGCAGTAGCTTCATATCGAAACACACCTACTCAAAGAACAGCAGCTGAAGCTTAGAAAAAGTTTTCCATGGGCCACAAATCCTACCTACAGTAATTCTATTGAAGGACAGGTATCTAGTTTGCCTGCCTTCTAAGTAACACTCCATATTGGTAAAGGAGGATGACTCAGGCTGGGCAACTCTTCAACCCCCCAAAAAAAAGCCCGCTAACAAAAAACCCCCCACAAAACACACAAGAAACAGAAATCTGCGCTTCCCTAGTTTACCGGCCTGCATCAAGAAAAAGAAAGTGCCACTTACAGCCATATTTAAAGCTTTAATCATGCCATTTATATTTTTACCTCAAATTTGTCTGGATTATGCATGCCTGGGATAGACTGCATTAGGTGCGAGGTTGGATGGTTTCCAAAATCAGAGCTCACATAGCCAATACGAAGTCGACCTTCACTGGCCTTCAAATCCTTAGGATGCTCATATGGTGGCTTGTGAAGAACATTAATCTGTCAAGAAAACATACACAACTGTTTATAAACTCAGGAACCAAAACCATATGCTAAACATGAGTTTGTAGAATTAGCATTATCCAACATTCAAGTAAGTGGTCTGTGGGCATCTGTTGTTTCAAATCTACAGTATATGTATTCCATTGGAGCCAAGACCAGATTGGATGGGGCTTTGAGCAACCTGGTCTAGTGGAATGTGTCCCTGCCCATGGCGGGGGGTGTGGGGGTGTGTGGTGGAACTAGACAATCTTTAAGGTCCCTTCCAACCCAAACCATTCTATGATTCTATGATAACGTCCACAAACTGTGTTACGAGATGTCACATACCTACATTCAGCCACATAAAGACAGACATCACTACTGCAAGTTGACATTTCTGCTTTTCAACCAGTTTATTTTTTTAAGTATTCCACTGCTTATTATTAAATATACTGATACCACACCACTATGACCAGGAAGTTCTCAAACTACAAGCCACTTGTGACCAGAACAGTATTCCTGTGAAGCACCACAGCATGCTTTCTGTTCTTATGCTCACCATCTTCCCCAGACATGAGCTTGTAGCCACTATCACTGACAGGATTATCAGGCTATGAAGACAAGCCAGTTTGAAAGCTAAGTGTTATCTTCTGAAGTTTGAGATCTTTACATTAGCTAACCAGACCCTTCCACTGACTGACAGCATATTTTCAATTATAATTGGCAACCTGCTAAAGTAGTCTGTCTCAACATTCACAAGCGTCAACAGCTATGACTCTCTGGTTGAAAAGAAAAAGAAGTTGCATCAGACTTTAGTTAAAGAATTTGCCGTCAACTGCACTCTTGGCAGCTTGAGGTTCTGTGCAGTCTCGTGGAAATGGCACACAGTTTAAGTAATTACAGCAAGAGAAGATATGTTTTTGGAAGAATCTATTCTACTGTACACAAAGTACTCCAAAACAGAATCACAACAAATACTCAAGTACTTCCTACCGTGATGCATCGCCCCTGTAACACTGCTGCCATCACCACTAAAGCGAGTGCATTTGGAAATCCCAGAGCCAAACACAAAGCTCACACGTTCCAGCAAGAATTCACTAGAGGCAAGGTCAGGTTCCAAGCACTATGGATGCTGGAAAGGACCAGATTTTGAGAAATACTATCACACAGCTGCCTGGATCTGTTTTACTGTCAGGAAAGAATAACTCACTGCTTTTTCCAAAACACCCCTTGCATGTACTTTGCAAAACTAGATGAGTAACACTATGTCCTATCTCTCTATAGGTCAGTGACTCAGAAACCTTACAAAGGCTAATACTAACTATGTAAGTATTAGATTTTCAGTAGGAACAGGCAAAACCACAAAGTACTTCAATCACAATTGGCCTGTATAAAACTTCCTACCTTGTCCAAACACAGATTTCCATGTCTCTCAGCAATAGCCTTCCTAAAACTGTGAGAAAGGGGATACAGCATGCTGTGATGTGGGTGGACAGAAGGCAATCTGTTTTTCTCCAGTTGATCAGCTACAATGCTAACCAGCTTCTTCATTCTTTCATCATAGTCTGTCCAGTCACAGACAATCTAGAAAAAGGAAAAATTAAAAGAATATTAGGACAACAGCTTCCTTTGATCTGTATCAGATATTTCACAAGTTAAGACTAATGCTTCTTCCAAAAATGGAAGCAAGAACTTCACAGTAATTACTGTTGCTGTCTGTATGATCTTATCTTCTGATTTAAGACTTAAGTCTACTCTTTACATTTAAATTAGTGATTGGTTGAGGTGATCAAGCTTAGCATTTGCTGTAGAGGAATCTTAAGAATTACAATCAAAGCCCTGTCTTCCTCACCTGCAAACAGTGGGCCAAGTTGCAGTAGGCATCTGGGAAATCAGGTTTCAGTTTCAGAGCAGTGCGGTAAGAGGCAATGGCTTCTGGTATATTCCCCGAATCCTGTAAAGGCACAGAGATGAGTCAGCAGATAAAAATGTACTCAGGGTAAGTACTCACAGTGCCCCACCATACTCTAACAGTGAATCATTTGCATGTGCTACCTTGTGAATAGAGGCCAGGTTGCTGTGGGCATCAGCAAAAGCTGGGTTTATCTGAATGGCACGGGTGTAGCACTGTAGAGCGCCTTGAACATCCTGCATCTCCTTCAAAGTATTTCCCATATTAGAATAAGCATCTGCAAATGTGGGGCTGATTCTGAGAAATAAGGATAATATATTGTCACGAACAATAAAAGCTCCTCCTCCAATGAGGAACCATACCCATACCCAGACTTTGTGGTTTGCAAAGCAACTATCTGAATTAAAATACGCTACTGTAAGTCACTTTTGTACAAATCTATGGCACTTTCCCGTTATGAAAGGCTGAGACTATTACAGATAGTATCCATTTACCTAATAGCCTCTTTGTAATGCATCAGAGCTTCCTGTAACTTTCCTTGCTGTTGCAGAACACTTGCTAAATTTGAATGCGCAGCAGCAAACTCTGGAAACACCTGGAAGAAAAAGAAGTAGAATCTGTCTCTCAAATGCCCCAAGTACACCGTATCAAAAAAATACTTGTGCATTTCTTACTCTTCTTTCTATATGACTCAGGTCTCTGAGCAGATGTTCCTCCACTTAAGACCGAAGAGGGAGAAAAACTTCTGTCATATTACACATTCCCAACTTTAATTCCCCGCTTCTCCCTCACCACATTCAACTGTACCTCAAGAGCCTTCCGATAAAGACGGACAGCTTCCTCAATATTCCCCTGTTCCCGTTTGATATTTGCTAGATTGTTGAGAGAATCTGCATGAGTGGGACAAAGTCGAAGAGCTGTATTGTAGCATTCTTCTGCTTCTACCACCTTCAAAAAAAGGGATACTGTTAATACGGTAATATTTGTTGTAACAGCACTGTTCATGAGAAGTCATTATACAATCACTTTTAAGAGGTTCAAGGTGCAGATTTCCTGAATTATTCTTCCTTATGACTAACTAAATGAGGGTAACATCCCATCTTAATAAAGTTGGTGACACCTGGTGTCTAATATAAACATTCACTGTACCTTTAAAAATTTTAAAAAGGAAAAAAATACTCCTTACACTGCCTTTCTCCTTCAAGGCGTTGGCCAAGTTACAATAGGCATCAGGGAAGTGGGGTTGTAGTTCAATAGCCCTCCTGTAGGTGTCTATTGCTAGGTCTATTAGTCCTTGCTCATAATACACACAGGCAAGGTTGCCGTGCACAACTGCATGATTTGGGCTCAAACTCAAGGCTCGTAGATAAGCTGCTACAGCTCTGTAACAAGAAAAAGAAGGTAAACAATCATCCACAGAGCAGCAATTGTATTTACCTTGGTCATAAAAACGACCTACATAATAAACATCCCTTGAAGTTTGTTTTTTTTAACACACAAATCTGTCCTATAAGATGTTACTGAAACCACAGAAGAGTACTGCCTGAATTAAAAGCCCAATAAAGGGATGAATTATTATTATTATTCATGTTATTTTAAAGCTATGCCCAACTCTGTAACGACCAGCAGACTAGAAGAAATACTTTGTAAAACAGGAATGTTTTCCTCCCACCTGATGCTGTATAGTGATCAATGTAAGTCTTCTGGAAAAAAGTAAAGCTTTCATCTACTTTTTTTAAACACTCTTCATTACTAGGATAAGCATGAGACCTTTGCTCTGTTTTTTCCCCCAGTTTATTATTCAATTGTAACAATATAAACAGTCATATTATTATGTCTTTATTCTCTCCGCTAACCTAACACATGTATCATGCTTTACTTATACTTCAAACTTCACTTTGTTCACAAGTGACATCTTTAATTATATGCTCCTATAGCACTATATAAATGACTGATGTATTCAAATCCAATTTCTAGAAAAATCACAACAGTATACATAGTAAGTGAATTCTCAAAAAGGTGATGTGAAGTCTAAAATTATGAGGAAACATGTCCCTGTCTGGCCCGTTAATTCGTGGTTAAAACAGAAATCACTGAATGATTTACATTGTGTGCAATGCAACTAGTCAGAATAATTAATGTGTTCCCTGCAAGCTTTTATTAAATTTGGAGCCACAAACCACAGCTACCAGAAATTATAATCCAATTAACAGATGCAATATGGTACGCTGCATATAAACAACACAGCCTGGATCTTCTTCCAGAAACAAGTAAGATTCATGTATCAGATCAGAGGTCTCAAAACAAGTTAGTTCAAAGAGACAGCAACAGTACTGCAACCCCATGCAATAACGTGATGCTGACACATAACAAATACAGAAGATTCAATCAGATGCTTAGCTGAATTTCAGCTTGTCTTACATAGAAGGAAAATTTTAGGAGAGACACACTTGTAGATCATGTCCTGAATCACATAATGAAAACAGAGAACTCGAGGGTTCATGCCTTTCTCGGACATCTTATCTTCACCTGTCCCCAGCCTTAATTTCAAATCTATTTTCATCAATACCTTCAAGAAACTCTCATTTTTAACATTTTATTAAGTACAGGAAAGTAACATAAAAAAAATTCCTGTGGAATGTATTGCTTTTTTTTTTTTTTTTTTAATTCCAGTAACCTGCTCTGTATGCATTTCAAAGCCATTTGCTTGCTTAGCTTAAAGCAGAAGTCTTTGCTATACTGTCCAAAGAGATTTTACATCAGGAACTTAATTTGTATCTTGACACATCTGACAGGCCACTGACAGAGCAACAGTACTTATCTGCTTACCTGTCAAATATCCTTGCCTCCTTCAGGACATTTCCCAGATTGATGTAAGCATCCAAAAAATTTGGGTCAAGTGTTACAGCCTGAAAATATTTTTGAAGTAACAGTTTTGAGCATCAACACAAAAACATTCTCTATGAAACCTAGTTGGGTTTTTTTGTTATTTGTTTAAATTTGACAAACCCAATCTGTAAGCATCTAAGACTTTATCAATAACCTAGTAAGGAAGGAAAACTTAAGTTATATAAATCAATAACAGAGCATCAAAGTTATTTATCTGTAGAAATGACAGCATACACTACCTTCAAATTTATTCATTTGCTTACCTAGTTTGCAACTACTGCAGAATGAAGTGTTAAACATTTATTTCACGTTAGGCTGATCATACTTAACACTCCTGCCTACCCATGCTATGCTGCCTTTAATTTGTTTTTAGGGAGAAAACCCTAAAAAACCTGATCCACTTCCTTTATCTACTGCAAAATAAGACAGTATTTTAAAACTTTAGCAGCCCAGGAAAATAGAGACAGTTTCACAAGAGCGAGAAAAGAGCAAATACATCATGTGTGTAGGGAAAATTCAGTAGCCATTTAACAAAAAAACCCCAAACCAAAAAAAACCCCCACAACCCCACACACCCCACATTTTCACTCCCTTCAAAACTAATAAAATGCAAAAAACTTAAGAACCAATAAAGTTACAGAAGATGCAGTAATAAGCTACATGTTAGTACTTGACAGGCCACACTCTTGCAGTCTCTCATGGGAACTATTATTTCCAAATTAAAATACTTTATAATCACTAACTAGACACAGACCAAAAAAAAATCCTGAGCAGTTAAAATTCTTTCTGTAGATCTTAAGTCATAAATATCAGGAAGAAACTGTCCACCACATCTTAAATCCGATTTTAGGTCACTTTAGAAACTTAAGAGATGAGTACAAACTGAATGAAGATAGTAACTAGAGGGTATCAGACAACTAGTTAATGACACCATTCTAGAGAAGTCTGAAACAACAGTGGTGAAAACTAATCCTGGAGAAGAGGAATTAGTGTGTCACTTAAAATTGTTCTCCTCAGTTACTCAAAAGACAGTAATACCTGAAACAAAATCACAATGAAAAATTATTTTAAACAGAAAGTTGTTTCTCCCTCTCACACACAAAACACGCAAAACGTTATTCCCATCAAGCTAGGTTTTTAAATAACTTATTCCAGAAAAGGACTGTAAAACAACGTAATGCATTTTCTTATACTTGACGTGTGTGAAGTCCTTAAAGCAATTCTAAACATCTCTCTCTAGTGGCATACAGGCAGTCTGAAACATCAGGAAGTAAAAAAAACTATTAAGATAGGATGTTAACTAACATGATCATAAGAAGTTCTCTGCTGATCAAAATATTTCTATCATCTACAAGGAGACAGCTGCATGTACATTAAAATCTAGCAGTGAAGCTGACCGTCTTCGATAGTTACCTTTTCAAAGTGATGAATTGCAAGCCAAATTTCTCCTTGGGCATTGAAAACACAGCCAAGATTACTCCAAGCCACTGCAAAGTTTGGTTGAGTCTCAATTGCTTTTAAGTAACAGGCCTTGGAACAGTTAAAGAAGAGAGATACAAGGGAAGGGGAATATTTGTAAAAAGAAAAAAATGAGAAAAAATAATTGTTAGTATGCCTTCTCTAACCAGCCAAAAGTGACCCTGCAGTATAGGCTAGCTTGCGCCAAAACTAATGCGCTGCAAACTGTTGTTGATCCTGCGCCAGCGCAAACCAAAACCCAGGTGCAAGCCCACCATTTTTCAGTTATGCTGATAACAAATTAACATGCCTTTAGACACCAGGTCACCACAGAAATCATCTTAGAAATAATTCAAGTAGTTCAGCAGAAATATCTGCCACCCTTAAGTGCATAAAAAAAAAAATTACTGTGTAAAAACAACTTCGCTGTGAAATAAAATTATTAAATTGTGAAATATTCTAAACCAGATATAAATTACTTAAAAAAATTAGAAAAACTACTGAAAAAGATGAAGCCATTCTTCAGTTTTAATTGTCCTTGTGAAGTGAGATAACACACCCAATCCGTATCTTGTTTCCCAGTTTCTTCAAATACATTCAATCATCTGCAGCTTCAAAACCTCAAATGACAGGATTGCATGAAGGTTTAGGTCCCTGTAATGCAAGCGCAAGAAATCGCTGCGCATCCTAAACAGCACGGCGCCACGCTATCGCTGCGAACTGCTTTGCTATATTGATTGCCCCTAGGTCCAGTGAACGGCCAACCAGAATTATTAATCTACCAGACAGGCCCATACAGAAACTCGCATATTAAATTTGATGTCTGGACTCTAAATGCGTTACAACCCAATTTTATCCAAAAGGCTACAGCCTGGAGCTTGGGCAGTCACCCAATCAGAGATTAATCATCTAGTCAACCGTTCACGAGGGCTTAATCGCACGCAATGCGCGTTACCGCTGCGCAGCCTTTGCGCTACTGCAGGATCACAGCGCATCATCAGAAGAGCAGAACGCTGCAATCCAAACAAAGAAGAAAAAAGGAAAAAAAATGAACAACCAGAAGAGTTAGAAGCTTTTACTATTAACTATCTCCAATTATTTCTTTTAAAAAATTATTTTAATTTACTTTTACTTTATTTCTTTGAAAGAATTTGTGGCTACTAGTATAAAATATTCTTACATTACTTGCTTGTAATTAAATATTTTAAGCTGTTTCTGAAGCCACAAGACAGAAGATTCAGGCATGGAGGCAAATGGTTTTGCTGTGGCAGTTACAAACCCGTTACCATATTTCTCATCATGTGACTTTTCGGTGCGTTCCTTGCTGGAAGAGGAGGAGGAGGTGTGTGTCTGCCCTAGATCCAGGCCTCGAGCTCCCTTCAGCGAGGCACCTTACGCATGGAATAGGAGGTTTCACCCACCTGAAACCTTCTAAATACAATATCAGTGGTGAAAAACCAAAAACAAGAGAGAAAATAAAACAAGATCATTAGTAAGAGTTCAACAAAGCAATTGCATTTTTTTGGATATGTCTTAACACATGGGAATGAGGACAATCTGTCTGTAACAAGGGAGACATGCAGAAGGGAGTGGGTTAATCAGGGCAATTGCATACAGCAGGGACTTTTTTTTTTTTTTTGGAAGAAAGGCTCTGAATATCTACAAAGAAATTAAATTTTAGTTCAAACTGTAAGGAATCTGCTGGCTTGATCTTTCAAATGGACTGATAACCAAAGAAACACATTGCAATTTACTCAAGATGTTTTTCCTCGTTTATTAAGTTCTCACAAAACGGAATAACACTTTCAAACTAGGTGTCTCCAGAGCTCTGAAACAAAGAAGTCAGCAACCTAAGGCAGGCGCAGTGTCTTGGCCTATACCAGTCACACTAAAGCTGCAGTGAAGTGCAATTCATGTTAGCTGTCCGCTTGGTGGGCTGAGAACCAAGTGTCTCAAAGACTGTTCAAACTCTAAATGGTACTACAAAATATTTTCAACCTGGATCTGACCAAATCAATTAGGCTGCCCTAGGATGGTACGCACATCCAAGTTGTTAAGAGAAATCAAAAAAATAATGAACTTTGAACCTGCACTCCCATTACCCCATAAAGATCATAACCCTCCCCAAATGGTGCTGCAGCCAAACAGACAGCTACGCTGTTCATACACTCCACTTTTTAGCATGCGCGTGGGGCTCGGAGTGACAGACGTGGAGTCCAGAGTGTTTCCGATTTCTCCACACTCCTCACCCCTACAGCGTGGACGCGTAAGGTGGCTTGTAACAAGACAATTTCTTTGTGCAATCCAAGTTTTAACATGCCAAGAATTTTAAACTCATCTTGGTGTTCGAATTCTCAGTTTAGGAAACACAAGACTGCTAGAAGCCACCTTTCCACTACAGCAAGTTTTCTTTCGATCAGTTCATTTCCCAAACAAACCAGCTTTGTCCTTCTGATTTCTTTATTTTGGGGAAGGGGAGAGGGAAGACATGAAGAAAAGATATTCGGGGGGTTCGCATACTGCAGCTATTGATCATTTAACTAGCCTTTCTTCCACTACCAAGGGAAGGGAAAAGTTAAAAGAATAAAAATCTTTAAAAGCCAATATTACAAGGTAACATTTGGATAAGTTTCTTCTCCACTTACAAGCCACAAAGGACTTTAGAAGAGCAGCATTTTCAATAGCACCTGCATCATACAGGGATCTCGAGCTAACCACAGGCTCTCTGCTTGGCACCAGCAGGCAAGCCTCAGATTTGAAGGACTGTTACTTATTTCCACATAAGAGCATGATGGAGCCCCTGCCCAATACTTCAGAACAGTATCAGATAGTCTAGTTCAGCAGAAAGGCTTGGTAATGTTCCATTTCTTGAATTAAACCAACTTTTAAACATGGACATGCCATATCTTGCCCTGCAACTACTCTGGGGTGTTTCAGTGCCTTCAGTTTTCAGCGGTTTCTCAGACTGTCTGTAGATCAACGCAGATTTGAAGACTTGGTGCAAAGTTCAACTTTTCAAAACACTGACGTTTACATGTATTCTACCCAACACCTACCTTGGCTTCTTCCAAGCGACCCAGGGCTTTGAGCAGGTTCCCCAGGTCACTACGAACACAGTACAAGTCCTGAAAAAAAAAAAAATCAAAGTCACACTGTCAGCTTCAGGACTTCAGATGCCCCGAAGATCTTCACAGAGAACTTGCAAAGGAAGGCCCCAGTCCTCTACAAGTTATTTTAAATTCTTAATAAATACATCACAAATGTAAATTATTTTTCTTGACCTAACATTACAGCCAACAGATAATCTGATTTTAGCACTGTAAAAATACAACTGTAAAGAAGTAGAAAGAAGAAAGTAGTATTTCATACAACTCCTCATTATACAGAAATATAAAAGAAAACAAAAAACAAATGGCCCCCACCCCAAGCAGCTTAAGTTCTTTTGCTATACGTAAGTATTTGAAGCCCCCCCCCCCTTTTTTTTCTTAAAGCATGACTGCAAACCTGTATTCTTAAGTTACACCATTGCCATTATGGCTTTTAAATAGATTATATATAGTGATTTTGCTTCCTGTATCCCCAGAGCAGTTTTTCCTCCCTGTTTTTCCCACTAATCCATCCATTTTCAACTGCCTTGCCATGTGGTGTTGTTCTTTCATTTGTAACCACAGCACGGGCTGCAACTGCATTATCTAGCAGTAAAGACCACAAAGAATGGTGATGTTTTTGTTAACGCTAACAGAAGTTTTTAACCTAAACATAACCCAACTCCTGTAAGAAAACACCATCTTACAGTATTTCTAACCAGTACATAAACTCCACTAGTCACACCACTTAGCACAGTAGGTTAGACAAATTCACCTAGGCTAAAGAACACAGCGAAACAAGATTCCGAGCTCTTGTTGGACTGGGTTTGCATTTGCTTTTCCAAAGGAAAAAGGATATACGCACACCAGACCGATGCTGCTTTTTAAATATTTTTTGACAAAACGTACGACCAAATAGTAAGCAGATACCTTCACAATGCTGAGTAATACTATACAAATTATTTGAGCACGATGAAAAATAAACAGAAGATAGCAGTCTGATACACTGTTTACTAAAAATGTCGATTCAAAACAGTTACAACCAAAAATCCAAACACCAGATCTATTTTATAGGAGTCACTTACAGACAGGTACTAGTTTCAGCCTATAAAACATAAAAATGATGCTTCTGTAAACCAGTCCACAATGGAAATCTAACCAAGGCAACTCTCATCACCACAAAATTTCTAACTTCGTGATAAAGTAATACCTGATGATTTTTCAAGATCTCACATTCAAGTCTGAGCAGCGATTCTCTCACTGTAATAATACTGCCTTAAAGCACACAAAGCTAAATATGAGGTTATTCACTGAAACTTCTGACTTCAGAGAAAAAACCCCTCCAATTCCTTGCTTTTCTGTTATCTCAAAAATACAGGTAAGTACATACCGGCAGCCTTTACTGTATCGCAATACAAAACCTTTTGCGACAGAAGTCTTTCAAAGATCCTTAAGAAATGTATTAAGTAGATCATTAAGTTTATGGTGTACAGGTTAGAGGGAAGGGTTATCACTTGTTCGTTCTTTGAAACCTGCTATCTGTGTGTCCTGGGACAGTAGTGGGAGTTCGTCTACAAAATAAAGTGTTACTTACAGGGTTGTACTGAAGGGCAGACACATATGCCTGTACTGCTCCTTCCATATCACCTGCAGCTACCAGCGCAGCAGCCAAATTAATATATCCATCAATGAAATCTGGTTTGAGGCGTAGTGCATGTCTATAATGTTCAATTGCTTCTTGTAGCTGTCCACGTTCCTTATACACATTGCCTAGATTCGAGTAGGCTTCGGCCAACAGTGGATTCTGTTTAATAGCCAAAGTGCTGAAGTGAGCAGACCTGGAGAAAATTAGACAAGTTAGCAAAAAAAAAACCCAAACACCCACCAAAAAAACCCCACTCTTGACTTTCAGTGTTTCCTGTTTACCTCGTTACTTAATGAACATGCATGCTTAAGTGAGCCAAACATACAGCCAACAAATCTGGACTTACACAGCTGCCTTGTATGTTTAGCTTCTAGCTTAAACTATCATCCCCCCTGTTCCTGTTTTAGATTCTACTGAAGACAGACAACTCTCATTTACAATCAGTAGGATTCAAGTCGCCTCACCAAACCTGAACTCAATACACTTGGAGAAAACACAACAGAAATCCTGTGAAGCCTCCTCCAACATTTGTATGCTTTAAGCAATGTTCCACTTGATACTCTTTTCAAGAAGCAGGACACAGCTGACAGATGCAGATGTGAAATTCTGTTGTATCCTCCCCCATTTTATTTTCCCATATCTGAACTGTTACTACAACTTCATTCAGAAGCCTATATAAAATAAATCTCAGTCAAAAGTTCTTACTTCCTTCACCAGCACATGCAGATTTACAGCTACAACAAGTAAAGTCCAAAATGCTTGAGGCACAGAAAGCAAGATCAGGAACAGGCAAGCAGAAAGAATATAGAGACAACTTTCAGATGACAAAAATCCTTAACTAATCATGCCATTTCACAGCAAACAATCAGTCTTGCAACTTAAAAAAAAAAAACACAAACCCCCACACTGCAGGTGGAATAAACAAACAAAAGCCTTTGTTTACACATGTAAATACCTCCAGTATACACAAGTGTGGCTGACACTCCAATATTAATGTGTAAAATATTAAAATAACATGAGAATAATGGCAAGGTCTGTTGTTTGTTGCAAAGCTAGCGATTCCAATTTGTATTTCTCTTACCCTAACAAAATTCAAAAAGGAAGAACATTATTTTTGACCAGTCCTTACTGCTGACATGAAGTTAGTCAGTATTTGCGTTCAGTGATTAAAAAAAAAAAAAAAAAAAAATCAATGTAAGAATAGAACTTTTGTCAGCTATGCTCAGTACTATTAGAGGTGCAAACTATGAAGAAAGCTTGACAGAACACAAGTCTCCTACCTGTCCAATCTGCGACACTGGAAGTGAATGGACGATAGTAATAAAAGCACACCAGTATTATCAGGCTCTTGTCTCCAAAGCTGCATGCAGTGTCTCTCTGCTGCTTCAAAGTCTCCTGCCTGATACTCACGATGAGCCAACTCCGCTAACCCTTGGAAGGAAAGCATACGTTTCGTTGGTTCTGGAGAATCACCAAAACATTTAAGGGGGGGAAAACAAAAAGTTAGATAATGGGAACAAAACAAAAAACAAAACAAAACAATGTGAAAAGAAGTGTACACAACTGAAGGATGACAATGTTTGAAATTACATAAAACACATGGCAGTTTGAACTCTCAGATCTTCATTCCCCAACCTATTACTATGATATTCTAACACTATCTGTACAAGTCCATGACTTCATCAGCTAATAATACAAAACATATAGACTGTAATGACTGTGAATATTTGTAAGTCAATCATTTTCCATTAACCTGAAATATATTTAAAGAGATTCCTGACATGATATTGTACTTTGGTTCATAACAGTAGAAGCGCTGCTAACAGAACAGTGACTCTCCTCACTCTCCCCCAAGACTGTAAATCTTGTGCTTTGTAGTACTAAAAACAAGTTCTAAAAACTTAATAGGGAAATGAAGGACAGCAGACAAAGACTTCAAAGGACTTGAACAAAAGAAAGTTTTGCTGTGCCAGTAATGAAAGCCCTTTTCAAAAAAAAAAAAAAAAAAAAAAGGCAATGTGTAACATTCCTTTAATCCTCTATACTACATTCTCTATAACGAGCAAAAATTCCTTCACAGAAAAAAAAAATGGCCTTGGAATACTATCTGATGAGAGACAAACACGCACTTCAATGATTATGCAACTGGCCTACAGAAGGAACCATTAAACATACAGGGTACAAGAAAGGAGTTACTGCTTCTGGAGGCTTAGCTGGAATGGGTTTTAGCATTTAAGAAACAATTGTGGAGAACAAAATACTTAAATAAAACATCACCTATTTTAGACAAAACAACCTTCAGTGTGAAGAGTAAATAAAATTTCTTACAAAACACGGTTCTGTATTAAAATACAGACAAGTGCAGCTTGGAAAAAAACACAACCATCCATTCTAGAATGAAGTGTTGGCCTTCAAATTCTGCCTTTATACCAATGACTCTTATTATTAAAAGGTTTGATTACTGCAAGTATCTCTTATTTTTCCTCCTGAAGTCCAGCATTTCCAGTACTCTGCAGTTACTTAATTCCATTCATGAAACACTGCCCCCCTGGGCCTACAGAGTTTTAAAATTTTGAATTGAAATGAAACAGATAAATCCTTCCTAATACAAGGAAGCACCTCAATATCTGAGGACACATATTTTTGCAGTCAGGTATTATAAAAATCCTCTTGAGACTCTTAAAGATAGCAAAATAATCACAAAGAGATCAGGTACAGTTACTATTTAGTGTTTATTTTATGAAATTGGGATTGATGTATATTATTTAAATTATTTTCAAAATTGCTTTTTTAGCACTAGCAGGTTTTGAAGATAAGTTTGCAAACACTACATGATATGACTGAAGTTGTTTTTCCAGAAAGATACTTTCTGGAATAATATAATACTTTCTTTTTCCATATTGTCTCTGTCAATGCTAAAAGCTTTAGCTGTTTCACAGAAGTTGGAACTAGCAAAGCTACTCACTTTCAAATACTTGACAAATTACTAACCAAGTATCTTCATCAAGATTAGATTCCTGTTTTCTAGGAGCCTAGGTTAATAGTTTTCCAAACCCTGACTAAGGGAAAAGTGGACTTCAGTATCTGGTTAAACCTACTGGCAATAAACAGATACAACTGTTATTCAACATGAGAACAACAGCACCATTTATGAAAGTCCAAGGTGCTGACAGTAATAATGACACTGGAGTACCAACATGCTGTTCCTCACTCCCTCCTGCCGTTAACAGCCACACAGGTTTAGCCCCTCTGGCAGTCAGTGTATTTTCAAGTTCTGCTGATGGCACAAACATAGGGAAGCCAGATAGAGGAAGAACATGTCCCCTGGACCTAACTGAATAATTTCTTCTTCAAATAAATTTCAATAGTGTTATTAAATTTCAAAGCTAAAGCAAAAAAAACCCCAAAAGTTTATACTTAAATTCTTACGACCACTTGGAAAGAAGCTTCCAACCATTATCTACATGCTACATTTTGCCTACTTAAGCAAAAAGCGAAACTGAAGTTGCAACTCCCAGGGCAAGAGAGAAGGCAGTGCAGAAATACCGTACTTAACACCTAGGAATAAGAATTGCTAACAAAAGCCACTAAAGTAAGTGAAACGCTAAAACTTCCTTTCATTTATCAAGTCTCTTCACAAAACAAACCCCCCAGAAGAGATAAAGCAAACCAATCACTCAGCATAAAATAGCCAGTCATCTACTTCCAAACAAGTATTTTAGCAGTGATCCTTGAGAAGTTCATCAAAAAGTAGTAAGTGGACAGCTATATCACAAAGTTCAAAATGAGCTAAACTTTTAATAGAAAGTTGGCTGGAACAAAAGTTCTACAACCCAAATAATCCATAACACAGCCATCAATGGTTGCCCACTGAATCCATTTCTAAAGAAAATAATTGCAGTGAAGAGTCACAGCCAGAAGAATCCCTTATCAAGTCGTGCCTACATGAATTTATGTACCTAGGCTAACTTGTACTACTTGCTTTGACTATGACCTTGGAAAAGCCTAGTACGTGCTACGACAACGACCTTTCCTGAGACTTCTACAGAATACAAGCAAAATAAAAACCCACACAGAACTATCACAAATGTACCCAAGGCCATTTTTTTCCCCAGAAATAACATCCTAAGCACTTACCATGTGCTCATGGTCAACCTTACATTGAGATAAAATCTAGGCCCAGCCAGGAGCAGTTGCCACCTCCATCTGGGAGGTGGTGGTGACAGGAGCACAGGGCTCCCCAAGCGTGTACACTGTCTTTTCACCTCCCCAGATCAAGGCTGCAAGAGGATGATGCAGCCTCGCTGATGAGACACACAGTTCTAGCTGAGGAGCAATGAAATACCGTATTGCAGCACTTAGCCTCTCCATCTCCACTTCTGTATCACTACCATTTCCCTTTACATCCCATCTGCCTTGCTATCCCATCTTTTTCTCCACAGATCCTATTTTTTTTTCCTACTTTTCCCAGACATCGTTTCAGCTTTTCATGCTCTTCCTTCCCTCTGGTTACAGAAACCCCCAGAAATCTGGGGGATAAAGCTGTGTTGTCTTTTCATCCTTTCAGTATGCAGAATACTTCTTTTTCTTGCTCTATAAGGAAAGTGAGATTTGTCCTCTTCTCTCCCCCGTCCCTCCACTTCTGGATCTGTAAACTAAATGTAGGACAAGATGTTTCTTAACTAGAGCACGCTATCTTACTGTCCAGAAAAGCACTGTACTTCTCGGCTATGCCACAGAAAACGACTTGCGCCTTAAGTGTAGCGAGAGATTCTAGACCAGTCAACGTACATTTTGGGTCAGGTTTTTACCCTCCTTCGTCCTCTACAAAAAGGCAGTCACCCGATAATCGGATAAACATAGCAATAAGAGAGCACCGCACTAAGATTTAATCGCGCCGTACTCCTCCAGGAGCGGCTCGCAGGCTGCGGCCGGGCAGCGCTGACAGGAGCCCGCCGAGGGACGAGCCCGGGCCCGTAGGCAAGGGCAGACAAGCACAAAGGCAGCGGGGGCCGCGCCGGGAGCCACCGCCTCACCAAGGCCGCCGCTTCTAGAAAGTTCCGCCGGGAGCGCCGCGCTCGGGGCGAGCCAGGCGCGGCCCCGGGGAGTGCAGGCCGCCGTGCAGCCCCGGGCAAGGGCAGGGCCCAGCCTCCGCAGGGCTGCGGCGCTACGGGCCCCCGGCGCGCCCGTCCCCGCGCGGCAGGCCACGGTACCTGTGCTGTCAGCCACGTTCCCCACGGAGGTCGCCATCGGGAAAGGGGGACGGTGAGGCTCTGGTGGACACAGCCGAAGGGCCGCGGGTGCGGAGAGGCCCACTCGGATGAAGTGAGCGGCGCAGGACCGAGCTGCCCACGGCCCCAGCGCGCTACGGAGGCAGCTCCCGAAATGGCGGTAGCGGAGGCAGCAAATAACCGAATGGCTGCTGCCGGAACTAGCTCCCTCCGGCAAGTAGTCCGGGCGGAGCCAACTAGCGGGATCGTATGGGGCCCTTGTGCGGCGGATGGACTTCTACCGGAACTTCCTCCGTCTCCTTCCGCCAAGCCCGCCCTCCGGCAGGCAGGACTGCCATGTACCGCAAATCCAGCTTTGTCAGCTCAGGTATCCTTTCGCGCAAAGCCGTTGCGACAAACGCAGTGGAACTGCGCATGCGCAACCGCCCTCCGTCGTGCGGTTTCCCCCGCACGTGGCGCCCGCGGTACATCCGGGTGCCGGCGGCGCGGTGCCTGCCGGGAAAGCAAGGGCGGGAGCGAGCGGGGCTCCGCGGGCCCGGCCCACGGCACCTGCGCTCACTAGGCAGCCGCAGCGGGGCGCGGAGAAACGGCAATAAAGCGGCGCGTCTTTAAACCTTCTCGAGTTTTATTTACATGGACGCAGTCGGTGGTACAGCAGAATTTCATACAGAACCCCAGCGTCTGTACATGCTTTCCAGGCAACTGAGAATGAGGAATCTCCTGTGAATAATGAGCCTGCTTGAAGGCTCAAATTACCAAATTCTGATTTCTGGGAGTAATTGCAACTTTAAAAAAAAAAAATAGGGCAGCTGTTTACTGAGGTATTCAAAGTAGTCAGGCAATTATCAAAACCAGTCTGGGTCCACGCTGTGGAAGGAAAAACCTTCCCTTCTGAAATGAAAAGTGTTTTATAGTTTTTTTTATCACAACAGTAGGTATTTTATTCTGAGCAAGCATTTTTCTCCTGACAGACTTGAATGTATCCAACAGGCCAGTATTTATGAGAAATTATTTTACATCTATAAAGACTGAAGAACAAACCATACAAATCTTCATCTGGATTCTGGAACTAGTACCAGTTACAACAACCAAAAACTTCAGCAGGGCACGCTTGTCTAAAGCTTACTTTTCACCATTTACTCAGTCACATAACATGTTTTATAATCGATTAAAATATTATATAAAAAAAAAAATCTACTTCTTGTTAACACAGTCCACACTACACTGTTCCTTATACCAAACCGGGACAAGAGAAATTCAGGAGCCAAGAGTAGCCCAGTATGACCATCATATCAGGAAAGGGGGTTTATTCATCCGAGTCCAGGTCACTGTCTCCTGCAATAGAATGAAAGTCCTCACTGTCTTCCTCATCCTCGGACAGATGGACCTGACTTAATACGCTTGGCCCGCAGCGCTGCTGTTCTTCCTCTTCCTCCTCTTCTGAGATCTCATATCCTCCAATACTGCTGAAACTAGTATCTCTTGTGTTGGATTTTGGGTCTGGTTCTTCATAGCTGCCATAACTAGAAGAAAGAAGATACTCTTACTATACCATCATGTCAAATCAGCTGCTGATACCGACAATTCTGTATTTAACTCCTGTAAAAAGTCCCTGGCTTGAAGTCCTTGTGGAACACTCGGAACCACTGTGCACTTCAATTCTGTTAATGGCCAGCTTTTTAAAATAAAAAAAACAGTTCTCCTGATAAAACAATCATCTACCAGCTTGCTCATCCCTCTCTGATACACTCAGGGCAGGAAAAAACAGATTGCTCCAACACCTTCCATCTGTCACCTTTACTGCAGACAGCCCACTATCATCATCTTCTCTAGCATTTTCTGCTGACTATTGTCAAGGTACTGGGCTGGACCGACCATTTGCCTGACCCAGCATAGCTACCTGTATGATAATTTATTACGTAAATATCAATAATACTATAAGGGACTGAATTCCACGAGTAGAAAAAGAAGAGAATCTAATGCTAATACTCTACAGAATGGCCAGAGAAGGAAGAGTAGGTCAGTATTCTCTCAAGTGAATGCAAAAAATTAAAGCTGATATTGCTGTACTTGTCATTTTCTAATAATGGAACTCCTTCCAAAATACAGAATATGCATATTCCTATTCTTTTGGACTTCAACTAAGCAGTTTCCTTTCAAGTAAGGAAATGCTTATTCTAACAGGAAAAAAACCAAAACCCATGGAGTTAATCAGCTAAATCATCTTTTAACTTCAAAGACATCTTGTAGTTTCCGAGACAACCTATAAAAACCTTTATTTGTCCTGCTTTCAAAAACCACTATGTACAGGAAATTATCTAACTTACAAGAAAGAGTATTTTTTTAATTTAACATTTTTATTAGTGAAAATCTAACAGCAAAACCAAATTTCTGTCAATAAGTAAATTGCAATTATGATAATTATGGTTGCAACACTAAAAACAGTGACAAAATAAAAGAAAAAATGAGATATTCTTCAGCTTTTTATGATAAACACTTCAGAAATCTCTAAGAGAAGGGATTTTGTTTTGAATAATTATTTTAACAAGATTCTCAGCTATAATTACCTGATATTACTGTCCTCCATAACATGAGATGTCTCTCCACCATCTCCTTCATAAGACATCATGCTTTCTTCATTGTCCATGCCCATTCGTGTGTTCTCTTGAAGAACATGAGGTTGTTTAGGTCTCACTGCATTGGGCTCCACATCCGAGTCACTGCCACTCTCACTCAGTTGGATAGCTGACATTTGGTCATAAAGCAACAGTTTTGTTCTGTCACAGTTACATACCCATTGTCTTTGTTTAAAGGCTACAATATTGACTGTAAGGAATGTATACAAAGTAGTGCCTCCACAAGGGTAGCAAAAAGGGTATCTGGGAGGTGATACCACTTACTGAGTACCCAATTCTGATGTTATTCAAAAGCAATTTCATTACCACCATTACTCAAAAAGGCCTTATTTGCTTGTCTACTCTGAATAATTCCCCCTTCTTCGCCCCTAATAATTTTCAGAAGCCATTGCTAAATACCACTATAAGCTTTTCTGCACGGCAAGTTTTTTAGTAAAACAGGGAAATAATCTGAAGAACCTCCAGACACCTCTTCCAGTTCTTGATAACATTGACCACACTGTTTCATATAAAAATAAATATTGTGCTTTTACTAAATTGCCCATTCCTGGCTCTGCACACCAAATCATAGTCCCAGTCTTTTCAGAACCATTTGCAGTTTCACTTTATGAAATACAATCACCAGATCTTGTCTTAACTCTGCTTTCTTTTGTGTCCATACTTACAGCACTCCTATTCCACTTCGTTTTCAGTTCCATTTATGTTCATCCAGTTTTCTCATCTTGCTTTTTGGTCTCTCTTCCTTTTTGACTACTAGACCACCTGGCCTACATATCCCAATTATGCTCTACGCTCTCTACTGCATGTTTTTGTGATGGAAGCATGAGATTAACTGGGTTTATTAACAACCAGTTCCTATTCAACCTTTTATAAAAAAGGACACCTACATGAGAAAGGATTATCTCCCTCTTCATCACTCCCATCATCGTCATCCTCTCCATCCGACATGAGCAAATCTTCATAGAGGACACTGGCCTGGGGCTGCTGGGCTGATCCTTCTTCTTCATCAGCAAGGTCACCATCTGCATCTTCAACTTCCTAGGTCATACAGAACAGGGATAGTGAAAATCAAACAACATATAAACTACTGCTGCCATTTCCAGTATATGCCTATTATTTATCACACTGTTCATTCTGAAGTATTCACTCATTTCATAATGCTAACATTTTAAAACTACATTTAAGAGTCTAGCTATTGCTATGAATACTGCTGTCTTCCAGGGTGGCAGACACAGCAGACAGCCCTTATACTATGGAGACTTCTACAAGTATGCAAGTCAACACGTAGACTGTGGCTGGGATTTCTATAAATATACTCACTGGGGCTGGAGTCTTAGGTTTCCCATCATCATCCTCATCAAACCCTTCAATATCTACGTCAGAGTCTTCCTCGCCCAGCCTACCTCGCCCTTGGCGCATCTGAATGGGAACACAAATAGCAATACCACTGAGGAAGGCACTACTGGATATAAACCAAAGGGTATGACTGACATCTGGACCACAATGATGGTGCAGGAGTACAGGGGGGAAAGACAAAAAGAAAAATATATGTATATCACTCTCAGAGCAAGGATCCTTTCGCTCTTTATTCCAAGATCAGAAAGCACACGGTCTCCACACACTTTTATCCTGATGTGCTCATCCTTGAAAAGGGAATCTCCAGCCTTACAGCACCAGAGTTCTTTGTTTACCTAGCTGTATCTGGAAAATACCACTAGATCTTAAAAAGTGCTTATTTTCACAAAATATTTTAAAAGCAGACAACAGTTTCCAACAAATCTTCTCCTGCCCTTCTCTCTCCTGTTCTTCCCTCAGTCACCATGAGTCCAAGGTAGAGAGGACACGCAGATTGCGTCCCAAAGACTATAAATTGAAAGTCTATAGAAAGCTTGAAGACTTCCAAATCTAGAAGGCATTCTCAAAGCTACAGACAGCCACTATAGACAGAACTATTCACATTCAATCTCTGTTTGTCTGGATTGCTCAGAATAGCTCTCACTAGTCTTTCTGGTACTACCTTCAGTCTCATGGCCCTCCTCACCTTCTTCATCCTCCTGGTAATTTATTTTCATGGTCATATTACTGCATCTCATTCTGCTATTCCCTCTCCTCCAACAATTTTTTTTTGTTTAATACAGAATAAAGACTAAGGAAAAATATTCTGTGGTTACTGTAACAAGTTCATTTATAACGATTTAATACCTTTAACCTGCCTTTTTTTTTTTCTTTTACAACTACAAAGTATCTACAGTGGCAACCATCTCTTCCTAGGTGTTTGTACAGCTTCTAATCGTCACTAGATGCAACCATAATAATCTAATTATCATCTTCCAAATCTGTAGAATATACTTCACCATTTCCCTATTCAGAATCAACAAGGCATGTTAGCCCTTTATAGCATGAGTCACCAGGTTTCTACTCCCAGAAGTAGTGAAGCAAACAAATATCTGGCCTTAGGCAGATTCTTTTCCAGCTTTTGATTCTCTATTCTTTGTTTTGCAGCGTCTCAATTCCCCGTGCTCTTTAAATTTTTCCTTTTCCCTGAGAGCAGTCAAAATGAAGGAAATTGCATAACTTCTGAAATGGATTCCCTTCTCTGCTTGGGAAACCTGCTGATCTTTGTCACCTGTTTCCTACATAGTAATTGCCTCCTTTCAGTAATTTGCTTATACAACCCAACTCTCCAACCACATGAAAAAATGGAGGATTCTGACCTGAGTTCCTCGCTTCTCTGGGGTAGTGATGGGAGTGTCCATAGCAGACAAATTGCTCTCATCTTGATAGACTGAAGCATCATGTGACATACTGAGGGAAGTGTTGGTATCATACAAATCAGGTGGCTAAAGTATATGTGGAGACAGGAGACATAACATTCTCAGGCACTGAACTGAGACTAGAACAGTATCTTGAGAGGCAAGACTGGGATTTTAGGACTAAATGCAATATGCATTTGTGTTTATATTATTAAACACTGTTTAATCAAAATAAGCTATTTATTCTTAAAGAACAAACATGGTAAAATACAATAGCTCACAACCTCAGGTTTGAAGTTTGCCAAATAGCAGATTTTTAAATAGAAGTCAGTACTTCTATGCAATGCAATCCTACAGAGGCCAAAATCGTAAATGGACTCCAAAAGGATTAGATAGATTTATAGAGAATAGGCCTCTCTGTAGCTCATAAATACAATGGTCCAGATGCAACACCAGTTTAAGGTGCCTGAACAGCCAATTGCCAGAAGCAGAGAGGCTTCACTGTAAGAAGGATCACTGTATGTTTGCATCCACTCACTTCTGGTCCCTGCCAGAGACAGAATACTTGATTACATCAACCTTTGGTTCGACTCAGCACGGCCCTTTTAATTTCCATTCCTACAATGGAAATGGTGTTGCAACCACAAATGCTGCTATCAGAACTGAAAAACATCTATCACATATGAAATAGCAAAGCTTCAACTTTCAATCAATTCTATGTAAATCACTGGCTCAAGAGTCCCTAAAGCTGACAAAAGCAAGAAAAAAGGGGGGTTTGGATAAAAGCCAATCTGTAGTTTGCATGCCACCTGACCTCTGAAGAGTTAATGAGGAACTACAGATTAGGATTTTGATAAAATGCCCTTATAATACACAGTTTATATATCATGACAATCCTGAAAGTGTTAAGAGCAGCAGCAGCAATACCGTTTAAATTAGGCAAAACAGGCTTCCTAAGAATTTAAACAGACATGTAAACCACAGACAGCTCTCTACTTGCTGCATTTGCTTTTTATATTCTGGAGTCCAACTCCTGAAGATACATATGGGGAGATAAATATTAGTCATCATAACAGCATATGAAATAAAGGGAACCAAAGCCAAGCAACCATCACCAGACCCGCCATCTGTGACATCAAGTTTGGGAGTGTGGGAAGCGCGAGTGTACCTCCAGCCAAGAAGCAGAGGGAAAGGGTGCTTTCAGATGACAAGTTCAAGGGAGAAGCTCAGGAAGCTCCCTCCTTTAGGAAGAACTGAGAAGGAGCAGACAACTAATAGGCAGTTCACTGCTCAGGCCTCTTCTCCTCTCTCTTGATCACCAACTTGGAAAAAATCAGAACAGGTAATACTGCTTTTGGGAAGGAAACCATCAGATAGAAGAATGACATTTTTGTCCCTCATTCTCTGAGGTATTGGGATCATCCTTGATTCCATCTAATCTTCCTTGAAATGTGTCAATAGATAGTTTCAACAACTAATCTCCAAAGTCTCCCTTGTAGCCTGACACTTCCCATTGCCAGGAAGGTCTTCTTCCATGATATGTTTAAGTATTCCCACCCCGTTGAATTCAATTATCATTCCTAGCAAGTTCTTTCTAGCTTCCTAAAATGCTACATTTTGGGGCTTTTTTTTTGTGGGAAGAGATGGATGGAGGGTGTTAAATACTGCCCCAAAATTGTTTGTAGCCTGCTATCCTGGCTCCAGCCATATAATCTTTGTATACTTATTGCTTAAACAAATTTTAAACTCATTTTTCTCTTAAAAATAATCTTTATAAGTTCTTAAATTGTTCCTGAACTTCAAGCCCCTCTTTTCTGCTCTGACTTTACTAAAATTAAATGCAACTTTCCAGATGTAATCACACCAGACTTGCACAGAATAGAAAAATTATTGGTCTACAATCGGAATGAACAACTGCAAAGAAAGCTTTGCTCTGTCTTCCTATACTGGGTATACAACATTTGAATTTTGATCATTCAGTTGTTAGCAGAGAGATCCTTCCCAAGGCCTATGAACTTCAACAGTTTTTCCAAATAAACAAAAGGCACATCTCAGACACTAGGATGACATTCCCTGAACCATTACCTAATTTATCCGGCAAATTCCAAAGGTAATTTTATTTTTCAGGAATGAACTTGTCATTCCCGGTGAAAGATTTTTACTGATGTTTTTAAAAACAACCAAACACCCCGAGGCAAGAAGAAGCATTAGGGAAAAAAAAAAGCCTAAATAGCTTATAAAACTTTGCCAAACTGTAAACACTGAAAAAGCTGTCTGTCATACAATCTCCAGTATAAATTATGCTTCCAACTTGGTCTATAATACATACAAAATAACTGATACACACAATTGTCTTCTATAGAATAATAATGGAGAGTAAAAAATGTTATTTCCATTAGAACCAAAATAAAGAAATGTAAAGAATCCCACCAAAGAATGCAGAGGAGTCATACTTCGCTGACCATATTAGGCAGTTTCTTTGCTCATAGCAATAAGCCTCATCAAGAGTATCCCCACCAAACAGCTCTCTGGCTTCTCAGCACTACAGTATTGATGTTTTTTCTTCATGTTCTCCTTACCTTTTCACTGCTTGCCTTTTGAGGGTTTCTAACTGCTACACTTGCAAAGTCTTTGAAGTTCCAACCAATATTCAAGTTGTACCTGACTGTACAGAGCTCATCTTGAGACCAGTTTTGCAAGTTGCTTGGGAAATTACCTTCTTTGTCTTAGGTATCTCACTCTCTGAAGCATCATAACCGCTTCTCATATTTATCCTTAAAAAATAGCTGTTAGCACACCATCCAAGATACTCTACTAAAAGACAAACTGCAGACAGATGGAGAACAGTAAACAAAGAGGCACCTCCAGATCAAACATCCAGGAGATTGAAACTAGAAGAAAGGAAGTGAAAACTTTGCTTGGTCACTTGCCTGTGGAGTGTAGGGACCAGGGGTCATAGGATCAAGACTTTCCAGATCTGCCTCCTCTAGTGCTGCTTCCTTAGCAGTAGAGATGTCTCTCTCAAGTTGAGTCAGATGCTCATCATACTAAGAACAGAGAAGCTTGCTAAGGTTGCAGAACAGAAAACTCAAACATATGAAACTATTACAGTAGTCATCCACATACCTCAGCTAAAGTTTGATAACAGATGTTTACAATCTCCTGGGCTGTTTTTGTGTACTGACTGTCTGGCCCTGTAGTAAGACACAAATCTCTTTATGCATTCTGACATTTGCTCAGTTCCAGCTACTGAGACAGAAAGACTGGTTTTGGTTACACAGCTCTCATGACACAGATCCCTAAATCCCAACACATTCTGATCTAAGGAGAAATATAAAGCAGGTTTCACATTTAGCTAACAAAGCGCAACCAGTTTGTTCCAGCATTAAAAATATGATTTAGGAGACAGGAAGGTTGTACCCTGTCAATCTCAAGGAAATTCCCAGAAACAAGTCATTGAAGCAAAGATGTGTACTGAACAAGTAGAAAATCCTCCCCAAATATAACTGCCCCATTCTGCACAAGATGGTAAATAAAGCACCATGTGACAGTGAAAACATCACTGTTCAAGCATCTCTTTTCTCAGCAGGAAAGGAAAGCAACAATCAAGCTGAGGATTCACAGCTTCAGGCTTTGACAGCACTACAGAGCAGGTGCCCAGATGTATTCATTTAAGTACAGAAGGCAGCTGAAGCCTTATTTTCACCACCTACCATTGTACTTAATGCTGTTGGCAAGGATGAGGTTAACATCATGCAGGAAAGTCTCTCTGTTCTGGTATTTGTGTTTGGAGATATTCTGGAAGAGATTGTCACCTGGTAAGTAATCAAATCTAAACATCTCTCAAGTGGCTGCTCAGTTCAAGCTACACACCTTGCGGATAGTCTCCAGATCCATTGGATTAGCAATCACCTTGTAATAATCAGGAACAAACTTTTTGTTAACTGGATGATGAAATGGCCAAGACTGAAGGAAAGAAAACAGACAAGTTTAGTTTCTGTGTAGAATTTTTTACAGTTTGAGCTACAAATTTCATAAAGCAAGTCTCTAAAACTGATTAACACTGAAAATGTATGAGAAGTATTTATCACAAGGCATCCAATCATTTAGCTTCAGGACAGAAATACAAAAAAGATCTACCAGTTGGATTTTTAACTAAGCCTGTTAATACCTGTTTGACAGTAGGAACATGTAATACAAAATAATAATCATACAAAGGACTTTTCTATTTAATATCACTGTTTCCTCCACAACATAACTGCAGTGTCCAGCAAGAACACTCATTGCTTGTACAATAAACAAAGAATATAAACCTAGGTCTGATCTCACAACGGGGGCTATATATACCAATTTAACAGTTCATCATGGTGTGACAGCATAGAAAAACTCAAATCTGTTTCTAAACATCAGAAATGAGAACTTGGTGACAACAGAGAATGGAACCAACAAAGTTTTAAAGAGGACAGGCATTAAGCCCTCTCTCATGCAGTCTAACCACTACAGACTCTTGTTCCTTACTCCATTCAGACACAATACACGTTGTAGGTGAGTGACACTGAAGTCCTCATCTGTGCAGTTTTATTTGGTAAGATTAAGGGTTGGGTTTTTTTAATACTAACAAACTAGTACAACACTGGGTAAACCTGATCAATTAGAAATCAGCTTGTGTTTCGTTTGCACCTGAAAACTGTACCTTTGCAGAGTGCTTTGAGATCTACCAAAGCAAGTGCTATAAGCAGCAGGAGAGGAGTATGTTTTATAATGACCACGTTTAATGAAAATCAGTGACTTCATACTAATGGGAGGTTCACACAGGCACTATCCGCAAGTGAAAGCAGCAGCAAAAAAACCCGGAACCCAGCCTTCACTTCTGGACCTTTGCTCCAGTGAAGGGGGTGAGTACAGGTGTGTCTACCAGTCAGAAGATCACAGGCTAACTCCCTGACAGAGAACTCAACCACAATGTAAATATACAGCCACAGGGCTATAATCAACACATTTTGCACATCACACACACACTCTACTCAAGCTACATACATCTGGAACTGCCATCATCTTCTGAGTGACAATGTTGTCCAAAATGAAGGAAAAGGCCACTTGATCATCATCATCCAAGAGGGGATTAATGGCTTTTTCTAATCGAGCCAGTTTATCTTCCTTCTGCAATAAAAGTACACATCAGTGGCTGACCCTAGATTAATAACTGTTAAGATCAGGATACTCTGTCCCAGATACTCCCATTAACCCTTTTATGAAGACACTTGTAAATAAGGGGGGGATAATAGCCTAGATATAAGCCTACAAAGAAGATAAAGTAACTAGAGTAACAAACGAGCATCTGTTTTCTGAGAAAGACTCCAATGTGAACTGTTTAAAGTTGTAAAAATTCAAATACACCCCAGGATGGGGGGAGGAGTTCCCTTATTCTTCTACTCTCCTTAAAGCCCTGTGTTTTGCCTACTCACATCCTATATCCTCAAACTCCTCAACCACCCCTCACCATCCCTCCCTCTCCACTCTGACCACAACTCATTCACAAGACTTGCCTCTTTCAGCTTTTCATCACACAGGTCCAGCATGGACTGAGATATCTGTGTCAGTGAGTGCTTTGGCCCTGCAAACACACAGCAAGTACAGTGAGATACTCCAGCCTGATTAAAAAGGCCAATTATGTCACAATATGAATTAATCTTTGCTCCTAAAGCATCACTGATTGTATTTCTAGCACAGTTGGAAGTATATCCTCAAGTATATTCTCAATACATACAATTACTGAAGCTTAGTATGGATTTTATATGAGAGAAGGTTATTTGTAGCAAATATTCACACTTCTGGTATATATTCTGTTACAGTTTGGAAACCCTATGGGAAAGCAGCTGTGGCTGTAGAAGACTGGCCTCTAAGCCCTCCACCTTTGCCAAACTTTCAGAGTGTAAGTCATGAAATTTCTGTTTCCTTCACTAAATCCAGTCAGTGAAGCAGAACTGCTAAGGAAGGCAAGATGGACATTTAAGGAATATTCAGGAAACCACAGCTTTAAATAATGTCATGATTCCTCAGACATGGAAACAAGTATTTGCAACAGAACTATGAAAAAAATTCTCATTTATTAGGACAAAACAGGGACTTAGCCGTCAAAATAATAAAGGAAGCAGTAAAGGCCCAAAACCAGTGCTGTCAGTGTCACCCCGAATGCTGCACAGCCCAGAGAGGCTCAATGCAGCTGGGAGGATTTTTTATCTGTCGAATGAATACTTTTTGGACAAAGACCTTTCTATCAGCAGTCAGAATACAGCTGACCTATAGTTGCTCAATGAATCAGCACTTTTCCCCAGCAGATGCATGCTCTACTGCAGAATCTACGCTTTTTGTTTTTTTTTAAACTAGCTTTCTGACCTTTGCAAATGGGGAAAAATTTATTGCAACTAAGAACCAAGATATGCAAAATCATTACAGTAAACTCTACTCAAAGCTGCATGCTCCAAGGCAATGGCTTCAAAAGGTGTGAACTATTCCTATTTGTATTGCAAGATTCATTCACTAAAGCATAATATTGAAAAATAAGTTCGCAAGTATCTCCCCACCGATCCATGTCTGAAAGCAAAATGGAAGGACGCTCATAATGTAGTATACTGAAAACAATGTTTTGCTTAGCTTCACCCTATACGAAGGGGATATGCAGGACTTTGCTTCAGTGCAGTTTGACTTAATACATGCACCAGTGTCTTCAGTCATTGATAGGTCCATAACTGAACTTCAGTTACTACACCATAGTCATCATTTAGTTATTGTTAAATGCTAGGGTCCACTTCTTTCTTATTTATGAATTAGCTCATTAACATTAATATAGTCTTTCAGGTATATCTGGAAAAACATGTTTATTGTTGCCATCTGATAGGTGAATTTTTTCTGCTTTTCTGTTGCTTTCGTTATTTCTGAAAGTAAGAGATCTACACCTCATACATGTACAACGTTATTAGCAGAAACACAGTTTCCCTGCGTTGTTAATAGCCTACCATTGTATGTCGCACTGTTCTTAACAATTAGTTCCAGATGTTCTCTGAACTCTTCTCGGGATGGGTACTGCCGCTTACGAACATTTTCACGCAGGGTCTGTAAATCCATGGGCCGAGTAATAATCTTATAATAATCTTTGACAACTTTTGGATTTACAGGTGTATGAAAGGGGTATGTCTGAGGATGAAAAGAAAAAAATGAATGCTTATCAACACAGTACTAGCACAGCTAATCTCCAGTTTAACCTCCACAGTTGAATAGGCACTAACGTATAAAACCTTTACACAATCAGTGTAAGTGTAATCCCTTAACTGCACCAGGGAAAATATGATAAGCTCAGCCCCATAGTGGCTATCACTTTCTTCTACAAAATGTTCTTTAATACCATTATGAGAAGAAAAATCTCACAAAGAATTCTCAGATCGTATTTTTGGTTATGCAGCACGCAAGTCAAGAAACTGAACTTTAATTTCTCATTTCAACTCAAATCTTCCATTTAATCTTTTGATTTTGCAAGTTTCTGGTAAAATCTGGTTGGAAACAGTGAAGTACACAATTTTCTTCAGTGCCACATATATTAAAAAAGTATTCCACATTGCTACATCGAGTGTTATGCATCTTTTTCTGGTTTTGTTGAAGGGAAAAAAAAAAAATCACATCCCAGGTTTTTAATATGTATCCACGCAGAACATTATTTTTGAACATTCAACATTATTTTCTGATATGGATGTTTTCATCTCAAAAAGATTCTGAGCTGAGGTAACTTATGAAATAATGCACACCAACTGTGTGCAGAGCAGGGGGAAATGGGGTGGCACACCATTCACCTGAGAAAAGCCTAGCCTAATTTTGGTGTCTACCACACATAACCTACTTCAACCATATTGCTTAAGACACAGGTTTTTGGTCTCATAGCTTAAACTTACATTAGGAAGATCCCTTATGTCATTGATGATGCCCTCCAAGATGGATGACAGTGTCACCATGGGATCTGTTCGCCGTCGGTGGATAGATTTATGAGGACGCTAAAGAAATCAGAGGCAGAAAAATTAAGGCAGTTCCAAAATGCAAAATATTTACCCACAGAAATCCTAGGCAATTTAGTTTATTCATTTACTGGGTAGGTATCTGTGTTGCATGCAGAGGATGCACAGGAGTAGTAAAGAAACTGGCCAGTTGGTACAAACAGAAACAGAGATGCTGCAATCAGCTCAGTAACACCTTCACTCACATTCAGATAATCACAGTGAACGGTTGTCCCTACTCGCCGCTTCTTCTTTGGAGGAAGCTGCTGTTTAGGAAATTTCAGGACCAGTGATTTCCTGCGAACCTCATCTGCACTAGGTAAAAACAAAAAAGCATAATACTTCCTCCAGCCCTCTTGCGAATCAAGACCATTTGTCCCCCAGTATTGGCTCTAGGCTCATCTGCCATAATACCAAATACACAATTGAAATACTGTAGTAACAGCCTATGTAAAGCCCTGTCACTTTATTCCTGTGATTAATATACATTAGTATTCTGCACTAAGCTCTAAATTGTTTTTTCTTACTACCCATCGGTATCTCTGCTTCTTCCCTTACCTCTCAATCAGTTGTTTTCCCAGGACAATTTTTGTTCCTTCTACTTTGATGAGTTCTTCATTATCATTGTGAATGACTGTTTTTTCCAGCTCTTCCTCCTGCTCCTCTGTCATTGCAACAGGATTAGAAGGTGGGGCATTTGTTTGGTAGTAAAGAGGGCAGAACTTATTAGTCCTCATATGGCCAATTGCACCACATGCTCCACATTTTAGCTACAAAATATAAGAAAGATTACAGATCAGAATTCATACATAGGCTCCTGGTTTAGAGGCAAAGTATCATTAAAATCCCCTAGTCAGACCTTTAGCACATCACTAGAACAGAAAACTTCTCCAATACCCAAGACCCATTAGCATGCTTTACGTATGGATATGCTTACTTTCAAGTCTGGACGCTCCTTCATTTTCTTGGGCTTCTTTTCTGGAGGACCCTTGAGTTTCTCTTTTTCTTGGTTCCGTTTTAACCGACGTAATTGTTCCTGGATCCTGCGCCGCTCCTTCCGCATTTCCTCACGGTGCTGTTCATCAAATAGAGCAAATTTTCGTCTGGCAAAAAAACAAAACAAACAAAACAAAACACACAATTTTTTCATCTGAGTTGATGATTTACCAGGTGCTCTTCTGCCAGGTCAATCACTGCACAAAATTTGTAATACCCTCCAAAGGGACAGCCATTAAATGTCTCTCTCTCTACACAACTACAGTGCCGGGCTTCTGCACTCAATTCTACATTTCTTCATACTGCCAATAGAATGAAATAGTCTACAGGCAAAGTTAAAAAGAAAAAAGAAAAAAATCACATAGGTCATACATGAACTCTTCATCCTTGGTAGTCCGTATTCGGCAGTAGGCATCAATAACAGCAGGCTTCCGAACTGTCTCACACCTCACATATTCTTTCCCATCCTCATCTCTAAACGTGCGATAGATTTTGAGGCGGCGGCCAGTGGCAGAGGAATTAAGGCTGGTTACAGAGGCAGTGTCATCATCTTTGTGAGAGTTTGCTGAGGCTCCTGAAGCTGATGCTACAAGAGAGTGTTTTATTTACTTTTAATTTCTTTCACACTGTAGAAACATCATTGTTTAAATACAGCAGATATTTTTGGCTTAAAAACTTCCAAGACACAAATTCAGGAAAGCCTAAGCAATAAAAGTCTTTCCCTTGGTTGTTCATGTTCTCTTATCATGACATATATCAATCTGAAACAAAGGTAAGCTACTGAATTATCCACATGGATTATAAAGCCAGAAGGAACAGCTACAGTCAACAAGGACCCGCAGATGCCTAAGTGCAACCTGTAAGGCAACTGCAACATGGCCCTGCAGATTGCTTATAGTTACAGTGGTGTTGATCATAGGTATGGAGATCTGGCAGAAACTGAAGGTCAACAATTATCCAGTTCTCCAACTAGTGTTACAACCAGTGAGCTAGCCTCATCTCATGTGACCACAGAATCTTTCCAGCACCATCCATAATCTTGGTTGAGAGATTTTGTTCAAAATAACATTGGATATCTTTTCATAAGGCAACAATCATCAACAAATCTTCCACATATCCCTTACTAAATTATTCCAGTAATTATTTAATTAGTAATTTACTCCCAGGCTGGGTTTCCAACAGCGACAATAATGTCGACACAGATGCAGCAGAGCTCAACTTTGCTCATACACATGCAACAAGTAACAGTGATCATGAGCACCGTCATACAGACAGAAGTTCATTCACAGGTCAAACACTTTTACCTGCCAGTTAGGGACATGTCAAGTTCTGTTGGAGAACAGAGAACGTATTAAAATTAATACGTCTCCAGGAGATCCAAATCTGGCAGCTGCCCAATTACCTCCCAAACACACTGCTACAGCGCACAGTATAACAGACACTGCTATCAGCCTACATATTGTGCCTATCTGTTTCACATACATAGCTGTGTTTACACACAAAATCCAATTAAGAGTACCATAAGCTGGTTGCAGGAACTATTTGTCAACACATCTTGAGAAAACTACTCAAAAACACCCCACACCCCCACCCCAAAAAAAAGGAAAACTTAAGCAGCAAGCAGCAGTGAATATCTAAAGAAATACCAGAGTAGGTTTATAGTTCAAAATAAGCAAAGCTATGGGGCAAAGAAAACACTTTAAATGCATTTTCAGCCAGTAATTGCTCAGGAGAAGGAAGAAGCCCCAGATAAGCATGTCTATACATTCTCCCTGTAAGGAATCCACACTCTCCTCTGAGAGGCCAGATCAGCACACTTTGCAGCCTGACACAAAGTTCTGCATCCCTTCCCAGGCACATTCTGGTGGCTGCAGTTACTTACACAGCCCCTTTTTGTCTCTCCTGTCCTTTTTGCCCCTCTCTTTGTCATTGCCACTGTCTTCTCCCAGAAGCATCCTTTGCAATTCCTTTCGTTCCTGCTCTTCTCTTTCCCGAGAGAGCTGAGAACTAGTTTTCTTGTTCTGTAACATATTCTCAATATTCTTTCCCATCTCTTCAAAGTCACTGTCTTCAGCTGAGCTGCTATCTGTGTCTGTTGACAGGATCTCAGTGGATTCCAGAACCCTGAAACAAGAGGCACCTTGAAAGTCAGTTAGTCCCCCCCCAAAAAAAACCCAGCCTGTTACCTTCCCAGAAATACAAAGGTAGAAACAACGCAAAGGTTTGAAAATTAAATGTTGCAAATCACTACTACAAGAATAGGCATAATATTCCCTTCTCAGTCCTCCTGTAATCCCCATGTCCAAAAGATCCAATTGTTCCAAGCCAATCTTCTCCAACAAGTTGATCTCTTCACCATCAACAGTACTATATTCCCTCCCCACTCTCAGGTCTTGGGCCAGAACAAGGAATAATGCATGAATTCTTCTGACAGTTCTGAAGAATAGGACATAGAATTAGTAGCTGCTACCCAAGAGAGAGATGGCAAACTGCTGTTAACAAAAAACAAAAAACCAAAACAAAACAAAAAAGGAAACAGGGTGGTGAACTACTGACCTGTGGAACAGTGGAACATCTCATGCCATTATACATGGCAGACTATGCAACTCATTCTACCTTTCCAAAAGGTCTATGACAGCAAGACACTAAGGCTAACCCATAAGTTTCTGTTAACAGCCAAAGCCCTCTTTCTCAGTGCTGTATTTTGTGGGCCCAACCAGTTGAATCAACATCTATACCACTACATATCAGTGAGCCCCAGGCATACATAGTTCTGGACCTTTAAGGTGGGGACAGGGTGGAGTTCAAGGCTGTAAACATTGGATAAGAACTTACTTATTTTGTAAATCAAAGATGCGCTGACACTCTTCTTTGTATCTCTCCTGATGTTCTGCTACAGAAAACCGAGACCCACGTGCAAATTTGCTCATAGGACCTTCCCCTGAACGAGCCTGCTCTGTAGACATCGTACGTACCACATCAATCACTTCCCACCGGGACAGCTTCTTTATCTGGAAAGAGGAAGACAGACTAGAAATGGCTTTACAGACATACAACTGAGGTAGCTGACTGTGGATTTCAACTCCTTTCCACACGAGGTCAAAGTAGAAACGTATACGTCCCTTCCACCATCAGCTGCTGAATCCATTAGTGAAAAGAACTCTGTAACCTGCTCCAGGTTCATGCTCACCTCCTCTTCAGGCACTCCAAATTTACGCAGAAGCTGTTTGGCATTTTTGAGAGAAAGTCGGCGCAGATCAGCATCTGTCCCAGTCACTGTCTTTTTCACTGGCTGAGGTTCTTTATCATCCTGTTCAGAGGAAGATGCAGCCTATTAATGTCATCACATAATAGTCTTTCCTAGGCTCATCTTCTGATATTTTCTCTTCCTGATGCCCCATATTTACTCCATTTCTCCATGACTTTCCAGTTATTGCTCCTTGTCCAACCCAACCTTGGGAACTATACCTTCTGCTGAGTCGGTTTGTTTGGAATCTTCACATAAGAAAATCCTTCACCGCAACCGGTAGGATCTGCTACACCAGTCACTTCTAGGAGGCACTTGCCCTTCATAGCAGCAATGAAGGCTCGTGTGGTGTTCCATGGGGCTGTGCGCACCTGCCAGCAAGAAAAGAAACATGACCTCACAATCCTGCTACCATCGAGGAGAATTCCAAGCTTTTTATTTTGGCTTCTTCCAATCATACTGAGAACTTTTCAATTGACATAATGAGAGTGAATTCCACTTCTTGATACTTCAGCTGCCCTGATAAAACCTCTATGAAGAACCAAAGTGCTAGATAACTCACAAAAGGCTTTTAAGGCGAAAAGCCTAGTCCTGAAAGGACCTGGCAAGAAGGATCCCCAAACACAGGTATAAGCTTGGCAGCAGAGTTCCCAGGAAAGTCGCAAGAACATTTTATCTACTGAATCCTACTTTAAATATGTCTTTTATATTTAAAGACCTCGTTTCTCTCCTGCCATGCAGATTTATATATTGGCATGCATGCTCATGCATCACTCTGACAGTACCTCATCATCTATCTTCATTTGGAAATCCTCTTCATTCTCCTCTTCTGGCGCAAAGAAGGATTTCTCCCCGTATCCTGCATCCTGCAGAGAAATATTAGGAAAAAATGAGAACCTAAAGTCTTAAAAAGGGTACTGGAGAGAGAACTAGAAGCGTATTATGAATCTCCTGCGGAGACTCATTGTGCTGAACAAGCACACTTCCAGAGACAGCTGTTTGCAAGATTCACTGTGACCCACAGTATCACAGATGTCAAACTTCCCAGTATTTTGACAAACTCCATAACTAAATACTGCACTCGATTTCAAAAAAATAACCAGTCTCTCTCACAGCCACATACTGGTTACTTTCTGCTGTAGAGCTCCACATAGAAACATAAACCTTTTCTCATACCTTCCCTTTGCTACCTTAGAGCATAGCTAACTCAATATCCAAATAATAGGTAGTAAGAATATAATGTCTCTCTTCAAGAACTTAACTCCCTTTTTACACAGCAGTAAACGTAGCAAGTTGCCCAGTAGTCAGGGGCCTAATTTGCCTACTTTATAGCAAAATTAGCTTTAGGCAGAAGGTGTTACCTAGCCTCACCCTTCACAGAACTACTTGTCAGTAACTTGCCTTATAGCCTACAAGGAGCATTTACCTTCAGTCGCTGCTCAGCTGCAATCATGCTGTAATAAGCACAGCACTGTTCTGGGGATACCATTGCTCTGATCTCTTCCTCTGTTGGCAATCTGAAATCTGGCTTTAAAACCCACCAATTTGAGTCCATCCCTGAAAAACGCACAGATCAAACACTGAGTAGTTTCCCACAAATGTTGGATGCCATCATAATCCTAACTGTATTTCAAGATTTGGTACCCTGCTGCAATGCTGGCAAAAGGAGCAAGTATGACATATCTGTGACACTTAGACCACTAAAAGTGGTAAGTTTTTCGTTCTGCATTTGTCTAAATCAACACCCCCTAACTCAGCACCTGTTATATCAGCAAACTCTCATACATTCATGCTCATTCAATGTATAAACTACATTCCAAAAGCATTTAATCCACCTTTCACTTCCTCACCTCAAACTACTTTTCCCCATGGCTAGCCTAAAAAGCTTTGTATTACGTTTATCATTTTGCATATACAAAAATCAGAACTCAAGCTCTCAGAGCATTATTAGACTCAGGAAGATGGGAAAAGCTTCTCCTGACATGTATTTGCTTTCAAAACACAACACAGCAATGCACAGAGGGAAGGGAATATGTATGTGTTGGTGTCGTACATTGTTACTTTACGAGTAAATCATTGCCCAAAGGGTTATAAAAGAAGTGTCCAAACTGTAGTCATTTCTCACCATCAAGCACACTTGTGCCAAAAGAAAGTGCACATTTATAAAAATTGGAACAAAAAGACTATCAGATTACATTTCAGTTCTTCAAATAGATGTTTTCAAACATGGTTTATCAGGAGGAGATGTTGCCTCCTCCTGCTCTGTTTGGAAATCCAAGAGCAGCAAAGAATGGCTGACCACCACATAAAATCTTTAAATACCTGTGCGTTTGAAATCAGCACAAAGCTTTAGCCGCTTTCGGATACTACTCTCTGAGTGCGAGGGAAAGGCCTTCTTGATATCCTCCATGCGAATTCTCCGAGGACGGTCTCTGCTTTTCCAAAAGAGGCGATAAATAAAAACCTACAAAACAAGACTCATTTGTGATGTCCAAAGGAAGAATACAACAAACCTGCAAAGACAGTATAGACAATGCTGTTTCTAGTGACTGCTTCAGACTTCCTACTTAAAACCCATTGTTTCTTCTAAATTTACTTAGTAAAGTTTTCCAAGCCACATGTCTGCTTCAGGTTCAGCTATTTTTGAGAATGAGATGTGGAAAAAACATTTGTCTTGAAATTTTGTATTATCACATTAGAAATGTTCCTGCTTTGGTACAGCAGCTCAAACTCTGGGAATGGCAGGGATTTTCCTGCTCTGCAAATACCTCTTGAGTTATAATTTTGAATTAAACTGACAGTAAATTACTAGAAATTTTCTCCAAAACCTAAATTTGGAGATATTTGAATGGTCACTGACAGTCCCAAAGCTTAACTGCCTCAAGATCTAGAAAATCAACAAAGACCCATGAAGCAACTCTAATTGTGTGCTATGTAATAGGACTGCAACAAGATCCCTTAATTGCCTCTTAGTAAAACCCATGTAACTGCCATTTTATACAGCATAACCACTTCAAAGTTCATTCCAATTTCATCAGTTTCCTACACTTTATATAATCTTATAACCTTTTACTTTGGCTAATAAAAAGCCTCTATCATATACTTATCAGATAGGATGCAAATAAACAGAAGCAGCATGCTATAAATCGTTGGTTAAATGACAACCAAAATGGTCTGTATGGTTAACATCACAACAAAAAACCAAAACAAAACAAAAAAAAAGGGAGCCATAGCAGGGCAATGAGCTTCTCAAATCAAGGCTGTCCACATAAGGCCCGTGCCTATGCCATGGGCTTTCTCCAAAGACCCCTCAGATCCCCAAACTGTCTCTTATCATACCTGCAGAAAATCTCTGATATGGGTGTTAGCTCGTTTAGAGTTGGGACCAGGTACTTCATAAAGTGGGCACTCCTGACCAACTACAAAAATATCCACTAATTCTCGAACATAATAGCCTTGTCGTGTCCGGATAATCAGGAAATCCGTTTCAGGCATCTTATGTAAATAGATAGGGGCCCGGAAAAGGTTGTTTTCAAATGCCTAATAAGAGAAACAAATCAAAGCTTGAAAGTCAGGTTTTGATCAAATTTTCTGTAACTCAATCTACAAAAAAGATCTTAAAAAAACCCAGTCATTCCAATGGTACACCATCATTTATATCACAATATATGTAGATGTGCAGTCAGAACATTCCTTGCTTATATAGAGAATAACCAAGGATAAAGCACAAAAGCATAAGAAAACCTAGAACAAATGCAGAAAGAGTTTGAAGGGCTCTTTGGACTGACCTTTAAGGAGGTACTTTAAAAAGGGACAGAAAGAACATATATGCAGAGTAACACTATAACCACGGAAACCAGCCCAGGACACATGCACAGTCTGGGAATGGGAGAAGGCAACAGAAGCAAGGATTGAAGACTTTGCTCAGGAAAGGAGGTTGTAAGAACCTAACCAGAAAAGCAGAGAGCAGCAGACTTCAGCATTTAAAGGTAAGAAAGTTTAAACTAGCACCAAGGAGGCACTAGACTGAGTGGAACTGGAAAGACCACCCTCTTCTATAAAGGGTTTTCTCCACCCACAGGGCTTCCACAAGCCTTACCCACTGCTAGTCTCCCACACTACCCTCATCCACATTGCAAAGCTTTCCCTGAGATGGCCCTGTCCTCACTTCAAGCTTTCCAGAAGTCCTGTTTTATCCATGATGAAGTCCTCTTAGGCTTTAACAATTAGCATTGTCAGTTCTGTGATGAATCTCTAATATCAACCTTCACCGTACTTTTTTATTGTGGTACAGCATGGACAGAATTATCGCTGCAGCAAGAGCAGCTAGCATTAACTGGAATCAATTTATTTTTACATTTATCATAGATTTTGTAACCAGGTGGTCCTTACAACATTCTTAACTCCTCTCCCCATCTGAACTGTATGTATTTCAACAACAGAGAAAGGCTCATAAAAGCAGAAGTCTAGACACCTGACTAGTAACTGGCATCCAGCAGACAACTAGCAGTGCAATTCTCATAAAGTACACAAAGTTTTGCTCACACATCCTGGACCATGATAAATCCATGTTTTCTATCCCCTCCAACACTGAGCTCCCCAACATTCAAGCAGCTTTTGGCCTTCCACTCAGTCCTCTCTAACAGTATTTCTAATGCCATTACAAAGCAAAGCAGCAAAAATTCACTTCCTGCAATTCCTATCATTCCTACAACAATTTTAAAAAATATACAACAGAGATACTTTTTTTAAAAAAGCCAAGAACTGAATCATTATGAGTAAAGAAAGAGACTTAAACTGGAAATGAAACTGAATCTGTTTTTTTGGAAGTTGAGCATTATTTGTGATTCAATAAACAGGGCATGAAATATTCTGCCTATTACCCCACGTTCAACTTTTCTGTCCTCTTATGCTTGCTTTTCTCACCTGCAGTAACTGGCCTGGATGCAGAGAACCCAGGAACGGAGAAGTGTGACAATAAACAGTCTCTCCATATTTACAGTCTGGAGCTCCCGGATCTTTGCCAGGTTTCTGCAACATGCAATGAAGGTGCAGTTAGCACTCAGTGAGAAGCAGAAAATCACTGTCCAACAGCAAAACCTGCATACTCACCCTTTTGTAGTAATTTTTAATCTTTGTTGCCATGCCAACCTGCATCATTAAAGGGGCATTTTCCTCACTGTATTCAGCAAGGATGAGATCTCCATCCTTGCCAGTTAGGTCCTGTGGTGTGCGCATGAAGAACATTTCACCCCCGCCAGAAGCCTGACGCTCCTGCTCTCGCATCTGTACCAGTGAAAAGACAGTGTTAGGAAAACAGCACATCAAACAGATCTGCTGTGCAAATGGAGCCACAGCAGACATCAGATACGGAGAAGAATAACTGTACCTTGGCTTTCTTTTTTATGTGCTTCAGCAGAGGTTGCACAGCATGGGGCCCTGGTTGGGACAAGGCACCAAAAGAGTATTTCTTCAGGGGAGGCCGATGAAATTGTCGGAGCTTCATAGGACCCATATGGGTGGGAAAGAATGGCTGGCGAAGTTCCACTGCTGGGATAGAGTGCTAACACAAGAACAAAATGTGTTGTGAATGACATGTATCATCTCAAAACCAAGATCATCCTCCTATCCTGCTAACCCTTATATAACAGAACCTAGTAATATTTTTAGGTCTGCTAGCAGTAATACTAGTGCATTGAAATTCACTTGTTATCATACATGTTGCCTTTTGACAGAAAGTGCTTAGGTCCATATATAGATCTTTCTGTACAGAGACAACTTTAATTTTACTATTTCAAATGGTACCCAATAAGAGGATTTTTTTATTAACTAGGAGCATGCAAAGCCATTATCCCTATCAGTGGGAGAGAAGTGTATTTGGAATTACATGCATTTTTCCCATTACAGAAGAGGCTGGAATCAGATGAGGTTTTAGAAGACGTCACTGAATACCACAATGAAGGAGGAAAAAAAATCACCTCTTCACCTAGGGCTACTGAGCAGTAATTCAAATTCATCATTATCTAAGTTATTTTTATAATATCCAGATTAAAACTCACACTAGTAACAGAAGCACAGCCTCACGTCTTGACTATCTGCACCACTTTCCCCCCTCCCACTACTGCTTCAGAAAAAGTACTACAGAAAGAGACATGAAACAAAAGCATGGCAAGTATGATACAGCAAGTTCTAGCACCTAAACCTCAGTTTGAACGGGCAATCAAGAAAAGTTAGTTCAAACTCCTTTCTAATCATTTTAATTAAATATTAAAAAAAAATCTCTCATGAACACTTAACTGACCTGCTGTAATCTAAATTCTGGTTTTCTACAAATCCTAAATCATACTCTCAGCTAGAAACCTCCTACCAAGACACTCTTATCTATCTCTCACTCTGTGACTACCAACACTACTGTGACTACCTGAATGATGTTGCCTCCAAAGGTTCCTCGAAGTCCCTGCTGTTTGGGGTAGTAAAACTCATCATTGGAAAGGTTCCAGGGATCCTTCACCTCTGGCTGAGACATGTTCTAATTCAATTTTAAACACAGAGAGAGAGGTGTCAAAAAAAAAAAAAAAAAGAAAAAAAATCACTCCTTCCACATCATTCCCAACCTGCAAGGTGCTAAAGCTTATGCTGACCTGCTGTGGTTCTTCCTTGATGACACCTGTTTTTCCCAACAGGATTCGACTCTTCTTTAGAGAAGATTCTTTCTTGTTCTCCTTGGATGGTGAGTTCAAAGTCATTTCTTCCTTTTCGTCAGGAATTTCTAAAAACACAAGCAATCACACTGTAGGGCACTTGTCCTAGTGTTCCCTTTTCAGCACCGCAACCTCCTACTGAGCTGCAGCTTGGTCCAGACATTTTAGCCTTTTTGTTCAGTTTCTGGGGTGACTGTCCACCTTCTATACTCCTTCCCCTTTTCCTCCATATAGGTTAATATGAAACAAGCGCAACAAACACAGAAAAGCTCCATGCTTAACTCTCTACCTTACCTTCTTCAGCAGTAAGTAGATTTGAGTGGGAGGAGGATGATTGTGGGGATTACTTGGGGTATCCACTGCTCAACACAAAATTTACTAATAATCTAATCAATGAAAGTACAAGAAATAGCATCTGTTCTGTCAAAGCTATTCTAAAGAGTTGAGAGTCAAGGCAAAAGGAGTGCCAATACTGTTTCTCAACTACATGTATTAATAATCCTTTTCTTCCCTACATATATACAACATGAAAGTGAGTCTGAATCCAACAATAATATGGACCTGAACCCAAAAGGGATTCCTGAAAAATTCCAGGAAAGTAGTATGAATTTTAGAAGTTAGCAACTTGTGAAGCATGGATTCTCCAAGTAAGATTTTCACACAACAAGCAGGGCCTAGTGACATGGGCTTGGTAAACGCTGTATCAACTTCATGCACAGATCTCATGTCACTCTATATAAAATAAGAATGGGTTCACCTTTGTCACTATTTACACAAACATCTGCAATTTTGTGGTGTATTTCAGACTTAGAAAGAAAATACTGTGAGTCTGTTTGTCTTTACTTTAATCAAGCTCACGTTAAGAGTGATTTTCAAGGTTGCTGGCTAATACCAAAACATTCCAATCAATACATATGGAAATTCTTAGAACTAACTTACTTTCCCGAGGAAGGAAATGCAATGAAGGCCATATACAAGTGTAGCAAGATATGCCTATCCTTAAATTACATAAGGCTGCTTGAAGATTATCAACACACACACATCTAAGAGAAAGTGGTGACTTTAGTGGTGCAAATAAGACAAAAATCTCTCCAGCTTGGAGCAATATAAGCAGGGAGTACATTCAAATCAAACTCCAGGAATACTGAGTAAGTTTGTAGCAGCAACAAAAATGCTGACAGGTATTATGCAAAGTCATTGCTCGCATGTGCCATTACCATAGCCTGAAACAGGCTTAAGGAATCTGCCTCTTCAGGCTTTGAATACAAGCCGAGCTGAGAATGGCATGGGCTAGTTTGTGGTTTACTTCTCTACCTTCTCTCTTCAAAACAACATGCATGCAAGTAAAATTAAGACAGTTGCTTCTAAAACACACCAAGAGTCAGATTAATTATGCTAAATTTAAGTTTCAGGGCATTAATTTTTACTCTCCTGTTACTGCTTTTACCTTGGGAGCTTAAAGTTAAAACACACCATTAGAGTTATTAGCATTGCCGCCTTCTGCTTAGGCCTTTGATTACTTGCAAATTATCTTCAAAAGCCAGAACAAAGAAAGGCCGTAAGTATTGCCCCAGCCCATTTATTTCCATTACAGTGTGACTATAAATCCTTGCTTCCGTTTCCACTTTTTTCCCATTTGAGTCAAATTTCTGGATGCCATAAACATACCTAGAATTATATTTTCATCATTTGGATCAAGTGTTAAGACAGGGGGATCCAAGTAGCTTTCCATTGCCTGATCATCCCAGATGATATTGTCTTCCCAACGGCCATATACTAACTCTTCATTATCAATGGGGAAAATAGAGTACCATGGCTTGTCTTCATCCAGGGAAACTGCAACAATCATAAGGTAGAATCCTTAAGAGTTTTATACGCTACCTTGGCAGAAAACCATTTCAGAGCTCATCCCCACATCTTATTTCCTCAACCTTCCCCATCTTTCAGGGCTTTCTGAGGCAGGACCTCTAAAAGGCAAAAGAAAACTCATCTTGGAAGCAAAGCAGAAGCAGAGCCCCAAGTCTCAGCTTTACCAATGAGATTTTGCTCCACCAAAACACAGAGAACCTCCAAGAATGAAATAGGGCCTCTAACAGGTTTTAGAGCAAACAAGTATCCCTTTTATCTACACCTTGTTGCCAAAAAAGGACCCTGCTATTACACAGAACACAAGTCTATACAGAAACGTGTCATATGCACCTATTCATAGGCCAAAGATTGACATCCTCATTACCTTGCTGTTCAGGGACCTGCTTTTCTTTGCCCTTTGCTATACCCAGGACTCCTGCTACATTTGGTTTCTGTGCTAGTGGAATTGGTGGATTAAGCAAAGAGCCACTGCGGTTCAAACCTAGAGAAAAGGAAAACAAAAGTAAGGTTAGCTTGAGTGGGAGGGTTAGGGGGCATTGCATTGCTTTAAATGAGAACTTAGGGGTTGCATGGAGAGTGATTTCCAGCCTGAAGCAGGATGGGCCTACTGCTCATATCACAGAGTGTCATGTGACATTAGTATGGGTATGACTTACAAAAACATGTTCACCCACAGCTTACTGCTGGAGTCTGCAGCCTCTTCAAAGTTATGTTTGCCTTGCTTTGCATATGCCGCATGGCAATGCGTAAGGTGCATTTCTATATGGTCCCCAGAAAAGTGAGATCCCTTGAACAGACAGTTGCCATTGACAGAACATTTGATCTGGCCTCCAGCAGCTTCCTGTCTTATGTCAAACTGTCATAGAAAAAAGGATGGCCAAGCAGACCTCAAGAAATCATTCTGTGGAAGCAGCTTCTCCCAGGGCAGACCAACTCACCTGTGCTCACATGTCACTTATGTCACTTAAGTGAATGCTTCCGGAAGGCATAAGACTTAACACATGTGAACAGACCAACCATGTATAACATGTTACTGTAACTTTTGATGGGACTCAAACATAGTGAGCCCAGGCCTGCATAGCTCAGGCACAACTGTGCTGAAATGAAAATTGTTATAAAAAGCTATCCCCAATTCACCTATCCAACTCTTCAGAGTGTCTTGTACTCATAGCTGAACAGTAAAGGATTGACACTAGTACCCAATGAAGATGTAACATTTCCGTTAGTCTTTCCTTGTAGAAGCAGGATAAGATATAACAAACAGATGATAAACATTCATTCTACACAAGCAATTTAAATTTAAAATGCATCTGTGTCTAAGAGAAGTCTGAGGCTTGTTAAGAATTGTTACTTCCTATCTAGAAATAACAGAATATCATTATTAATTCAGGAGGAACTTCAGAAGACTTTTACACAATTCTTCCAATTAAAAAAACATATAAAGAAAATTCCGTTCGCCTATAAACAGCAGACATCCTAAGTGTAGCATTGCTTGATACTAATGTACATGGATCTAGCATCTGGTATTCCACACAGAGAGAAGAAAGCCAGAGTTGATATTTTCTTTAAAAGAAGGGACCTACTCTGTTTTTGGAAAGAAAGTAAGAGTCTCAGAATTCTGAGCGGAGTTGTGATTTTGCCACAAAACATCCCCTGACAGGAAGAATTATGTTCTATATTTGACACGAAAGCATGCAATGAGTCAGCTCAACTACAGCAAGTACAATTCATATCAGACCATTGATTACCTTGTTGGGCATTGTATGCAGTGGCATTTCTAGTCATGCTGGATGGCAGCCAGCCTGCCAAACTTGCCCGCTGTGTCTTAGTCCCTTTGTGCTTGACATCTTCTCCATTCCAGATAACATCATCCTCCCATTGGAGCTGTGTCACCATAAGGAAGTGCTCATCAGCTAGCAGATCATCCTTCTCATCCATCAACCCCGCATCCTGGAAGGAAAGAATAGTTGCTTGAAGACCTGCATTGACTTTATACTTTCAAACTAAAGGAGGAAAAATAAAAGTCTCATTTTGCATGGTGCACAACCATCCACCGGCCCATCACAAAGCTCTCATTGTGCAGCAACCCCCAGTGCCACACACATCTCCACACCTTCCCCCACAGTTCCCCTCTCACCCCCTCATCTGTGTGTCCTTTAACCTTCTGCTCCTTCTTCTCTTTCAGCTTGAAACCATAATCAAATCCACTGCCATCTTCAGGGATCCCCAGCATATCATACCAGAGCTGTGCTGGGCCATAGCGCCATTCTGCCACTTTAGGCTTTGTATCTGTCACTTTGTCTATATCACCAGTTGACTGAGAAAATTTCGATTCCACAGGTGCCATCATGGTAATCTGAAGCACAGCAAAGGAGGGAATGGTTACACTGATGGTCTATCTAAGTGTCGGTAAGAGGTTTCTTCCATCCAAGTTTTCCAGCTTATTCTCGGAGGAGAGAATTATTTCTAAGAAGTGCTTTTCCATACTTACTAGCTGCCTTATGTTCTGCAATTAGACTTCCAAGAACACAGACATTTCTTCTTCATACAAAGAGGATAAGCTCTCCTATTGATCCTGTACCATGGACGCAGCCTTCTCCATAAGAAGCAATCACCTGAAGTCACTGACTAGTATCGGGAGAAGAGCTTCTGCAGAGCTGGAATACAAGCCAACCCTGTCCTCCAGTTTTATTTTGGAGGAAAAGCTCTTTACTCTAAAAGTCACTGTCCAATCCACTACTACCCCCAGTGCTAGCTGGCGACCCTCTCTAAGTCTCAGATATCCCACCTCATCATCTGAAAGGCACTGCTCAGGAGGGGGAGGAGCAGCAAACTCATATTCCCAAGGAGATTTTCCTTCGATTCCACTCTCAACTACAACTTCACCCTCCTGTATCTGCACTTCTTGTGCCAATTCCCGATGTTTCTTCTTGCGTTTCCTTCGGGCACTACGCCAAACTGATGGAACATTCTTTCCAGGGCCAAAGAGACGCAAGAAACGCAGCACCTAGAATAGGAAAAAACAAGAGGGTCAGAGGAAAAAAAAACACTTTGGAATGCTTGTCTGTCTGTCCCTCACCTGAAAAGCAGTAACGAAAGACAGCACTCTGAAATTCAGAAGCTTGGCCTGTACTACAATCCCAACCCCTGATGCAATCAACAATCTCTTGGTCATATTTGGAAAAAAGTTTCTGATCCACCTGTTTGATGGATCCTTCCTTTTCAAAAGGATTTATTCTCAATTTCAGACACAAAGAAACTCAACAGAGGGAAGAAAGATTGCCTTTACATATTGGGCATGTAGTAAGACACCACCTGGAAATAATTATTTTCAATTTGAACAATCCACAACCTTCAGAAAGACACATGGAGATTGAAGAAGAGTTGACAAAATTATTAGCAAAAGAGACAAAGCTAGAAGACAGTTATATAAAGCAGAGATTTCTTAAGCAACCAAATAAAAAGAAATACCATGGTCCAGAAATAATACATTCATTTTTATTTCCACCATAATGTAGTTCCCCTATATGCATACTGCATACCTCCAAAACCTGCACTAATGACAATGACAAACTTCCTCTTCTGTTTCTTCTACGATTATGATTGCTGTTTTTTAAGCACTGATAATTGTCTCTTCAGAGCACTCTTGTAAAGAGGGAAAGCATTATTCCCAAATTAACTGACAGATTTAGGAAACAGGAATTAGAACCAAAGATTTGTAGAGAGACATCCTATTAATATTCCCTGTTAATCTGTTACACTGATCTCCAAAGGAAATAATGTTTATATGACTACTCTGTCCATCTCTACCCACATCCATGGGTTCTTCCCAAAACTCCCCCAGATTACTTCTGAACCCGTTGGCCAGTTTCAGTGACCTTTCACTAAGGGCAAAGGTCTCAGACATAGTTAAGCTGCTAACAGTTTAATGAAACACAAAGTCTGCTTCTCCACATGCTATTTCATCAAGAAAAACAGTGCTACATTAACATGCACATTCTCAGACATCAACCAATCCTCATAGCCAAATCTACAGGATTTCAGGCTTTGCCAGCTCTAGTGCTCAGGAATTAATTATGAAAAGTGCTCAGCATTAAGAGCTTGCACTGATTTCTGCACCCACTGGGCACATTCAACACTGAACCAGTCCCTGACATTACATATTGAGCACCAAATAAATGAACACACCAACTGATACAAAATACAGTAACACAGGAAACACCAAATTTGCAAAAGCCAAGAGAGCATCCAGAAGGCTAACTTCTGTGCTACAGACTCACCTAGATTCCTAATAGAGAGAGGTTAGCTAAATCATTAAAACATGACATTTAATTATGCAAATTGCCCAGCTCCTTACACAAAGCCTGTGATGAAGGCACACATAAAACGAAGTTACCCTGGCTCACAACCATCTGTTTGGCAACTATAAGCTCATCTTTATTCTCCTTCCCCTCCCACATTTCCTCTCCTCTTAACAGCTTTAAAACTTTCAAAATAATTACTGAAATACATTGACTACATTTGCTATTTGGGAGCATTTAGGAAAGTATTGTAATGAATTCGCTTTGTGCAAAAAACAATCATTCTTTCAACTAACTTGTTATTGAGGTAATTTCTGATCCATGCTCAGAGCAGTTTTGAGGGAGGATTAAGTAAAGGATACAGATCACAAATTGTTTCAGGAAGAGCACACCAAGTTCAGGACAGCATGAAAGGAGGAGCAAGTATTTGCCAGAGAAGCCAGAAAGCAGACAGATTAGCATTATGTTTTTTAATCATCTGGCAAAAGTATTCTCTACTACCTCAGAAAACCAGTTTTCACAAATCAACAGGCATGTGCTATGGTCTTACAGAAGAGCAAAACATTATTTCACACCCTGATTTATATGATGCTTTTTAAGAGGCTCCTGCAAATGGCAGGAAAAGCATTACATGTTAAGCAGTCTGGAAACAGCATCACACAGAAACTAAAGAAAGTATTGAGGTAAGCAAGAACATCTATGCGACTGCTTACTACATACCCTTAATACTATACAATTCGTATTTAGAGAGCTTACATGATACAGTTTCTGTCGCTTCCACATATCTCTTACAATACCTTGCCTGGTCGAAATTCCGGGAAGAGCTCTGTAACACTTGGCAACTGTTTGGTAGCATCTCGCTGCATGATTCCTGCAAGAGGAAGTGTGAGTTTGCCTTCCTTGGATTCTGCCTGCCTGGCTTCTTGAGGTCCCATCTCTGACTCAGAATCAGAGCTGCTGCTGAAATCCACCTTGTCGGAGGCAGCAGAGGAAGGAGCAATGATGGAGGGCAAAATGATACCGTCTCCATCTTCAGATACTACAATAGAACAAGCACCTTATAAACAAACAGGTTTCCTCCCTGTCCCCTAGTACAACCCCATAATGCCACATCTACTGTTTATACCAAGTTATGCAAAAATTAAGCCTCTGCGGGTGTTATGAGTACCATTCTGGTTTAACCTTTCATTTTATCCTAAGCGTTCCAGGTGAATTTCCCAGCCACAACTGAGAGGATGAGATAAAAAAGCAGTTTCATTGTCAATATCAGTATTTTAACAATCACTGGAAATATAATATTTCACCCTACATTTCAGACAATCCTATAACATTGCAGATCAGGACAAAGACCCACCTTTAGATGCAGTCTGGAGACCGAATTTTGACGATGTGTGGTGCTTGCCGCAGAACGAACTGCTACACAGCAGTGTTTGCTTCCTTCAGACATTCATATTGCCAGAGAGAAGAAGAAAGTCCTCACTCACCAGTGGCAGCTGCATCCTTTTCATCTTCTTTCTTTCCAGGTACTGGAGGTGGTGGCGGCGGCGGCATCAACTTGGAATCAATATCTTCACAGTCAGCATCGTAATCATCCTCATCTTCATCTAACCAGTCAGGAGACAAGACTGCATATTAAGCTGACAATAAAAAGGAACCAGGCACCCTTCCCATTTATACTATCTCATACCTGTCCCAACCTGATGAGAAGACCATGTCTTCTCATTAGTAAGGAGACCATTCTCATTTTGTAACTAGATGCAAAACTCTTACAAGTCCGGCTTCCTGCACAAACTCATTTGCAAGACTGAAATTTAAGAAAGAGTGGGAAGGAGGGAAAAAGGCAAACTGACAGAAAGGTGGCTGAAGCACTTAAAATATATATATAATATATTCTGCTATCACCTCCCCTTATTCATGCTTTGCAGAACAAATAAAGCTGCTAAAGAAGTAAGAAAAATGTGGTTAAAAAGCCCAAACCACCTTTACATCCCACTAACCACAATATGTCAACAGAAAGGTTAAGTGTAAGGCAGCTTTAAGGAATATGCAAAGATGTAGCATTTGCACTAGCAGCTACTGAAAGAGGAAAGCTGCATGTTTTTGAAAACCTGTTCTAGGCCAGACAGAGATCCCTGGGACCAACAAAAGAACCAAAGTGCTTTCTGCAGAAAGTCATTTCAGAAAAAGAATTCAAGGGTAAAAGAGGAGAGAGATATTAAGATTGAAGTGACTCTCTAAGGGATCAGGACCTTATCTCTATCTTTGAGTATCTCCGAGAAGCACCTGGCCTCCTGCATAATGCTCTTCCTAAGAACACAGGTTAAAGAAATATGAGCAGGTATTGGGTATTCTCTGCAGGGGATCCCAGAGCAAAAGGAGGATCCTGGTTTCTCTTCTGAGCATAGTTTAACTCTAATGAGGAACTAATTCCTTAAAAAAGGACAATATCAAACAGTGGCTTCATCCAGTGAACACAGTTTCACAAAGGCTTATATTGAGTTCTTGAAGCAAGGAGTGAAAAGGCACAATGTCACCCATATAAGAGACTGTCAAGGCCCATTGACCCAAAATACCTGCTACAGCTAGAGTGTAACGCTAATCACATTTACCTGGTCTTCGAACTGGCTGCAGGCTGCCCATTGCCTGCTTATACCTACGGCTCTCATCTTCTGCCACTTCATTAATATCTGAATAATCAACAGCATCTTCTGTGCTCTTAACCCAGCCTAGGAAGAAAAGAAATCTAGTCACACAAAACTTTATCCTAATACGCATTACTAACTTCAGACTTCACTATGTAGTCTCCTATGCTTCCTTTTTTTAGAGGAACAAAAACATCTGATTAACATCTCCCATCAGAGTATTCTTCCCTTCACTCCAACCAAAAGCTCCAAGAGCTCTGAATTTCCCCTAAAGATTGGTAATTAACCAACTTTAGTGCAAAGAACACCTTTCACTTACTCAGTGAAACTGTTCAACAAGCTCAGAAATAAAAAAAAAGAGATGTAATAATACTGTGCACTGAATAGACTTGTTTAACATAGGGGAAAACACAGAATAAACTTATTTGTGAGGCAGGAGAGACAAGTAAAAAAAAAAAAAAAACTAACTTATAAAAAATTAAAGCAAACAAGTGCAAAAGTAACCAGAAGATAATGTGGGATTCACACTCTGGCAAGAAGGATAAGGCAAGGCCTTTGCTAGAGGACCTCTGACCAGGTAACATCATGATATTCCTTGCAGCCCCAGATGACCTAGGTGCGTTTCTTCCTCTCCAGTATGAGCTCTGATCCTACAGTCCCTCTGTCATTTAACTGCAGGTACCCCAGTGCCTAACCTTCCTCGTCCAGGTGGGATCCATCGGCCTCCGGGCTGTCCTCCTCGCTGGCTGTGATCTCAGTGATCAGGTTGCCCAGTCCCAGCACACCCAACCCGGCCAGGTGCTTCTTGGATTCCTGGAGAGACCAGAGCCACGTCCCAGCTGGGAGGCTCCACCGGCTCCCCCAGCCAGGCCGGGCTCAGCCCTCTAACCGCCTGCTCGGTCCCGTCCTGGAGCCTGCCCCACCGACACTTCCCCGGGCCTGCCCCGGTGCCTGTCCCACCAACACCTCCTCCTTGGCCCGCCTCGGAGCCGCGCCGCTAGGACCCCGGCTCCTCTCCCGTCCCTCAGCCCGCGCCGCCGGACGGGACGAACTGGCATCTCCCCGCAGCGACACAGCCCTACCTTGTCGAGGACGCTGTCCCCCTCCAGCTGCCCCGCCTCATTGATGTTGCCGAAGAGGAACCCGGCTAGCGAGAAGGGCTCGGCGCGGCCGCCATCCGCCTCCTCCTCGCTCTCCGAGTCCGACATCGCGGCAGCGCCGACCCGGAACCGGAACCGCGGCCCGGCCGCGACCTAAGGGAGCCGCCGCCGTCATCCCGGGCCGGCAAACAGCGCCCCCGCGCGTCCCCGCCCCGCAACGTCCCAAGGAAGCGGAGAGGCGCCGGCGTTCACCGAAAAATCGTTTATTGCATTTAAGAAACGGGGTCTGGCTTTCCACAGGAAAGAACTACGTTTAGAACAGGTGCGTTACAAACAGCAGGGTGAGTTAATACGAGAGCCAGAGAGATGAGGAAAGGTTTATTACAACTTAATTCCGCATAATTTAAAAAAACAACAAAAAAACCACCTTTAAAACTGTTAGCTGTAATACAAATTCTTTTATAGTATAAAATCAAGTTGCCAGTGTATGTATCAGTACCACACTTAAGAGTCTTGGGCTCCCACTGCTGATGGGCGCTCCCTGCAGCCCACCCCGGGGGGTTGGGACCCCCATGTGACCCATCCTCTTCTCGGGGTCAGCCCAAGCAGCACCGAGGTTTCTACAGAGCAAGGTTTAGCACTCAGAGACAAAGCACGGTGAGGCTCTTCTAGTTTAAATTTCATAGAAATAGCTACAGCTGTAAACTGGAGAAAGCACTTACACATCTAAGCGCACCTCATAACATCCTTTGGACACAGAATTCCTGAACTCCTCAGCTCCCTGTGGATGGCTTCAGCTATATTTAAAAAAAATCACTTAAGTATTTCAGAAATAATTCACAAACTGAAAGATTAAAATCGGTCTCTTCATAGAAAGTCTCTTCTGTGAATTAAGACGTACATACTGTGTTTCTATTCAGTAACACACTGAGGAATCTTGAACAGTTCGGGAAACCCGTACAGCTTAACCAGGGTTTTCTGATCTCCTGAAAACAGACAAAATCCAGCCATGGGATTGTGTGAAGTCTGTATTTGTTACCTGCCCACAGGAAAAAAAACAAGTGGGAGGAACGCAATGGATTGTAGACTGAAGCACTGGACTACTTACAATAAAATGCACCAAGAACTGTAAGGGGGGGGGGAGTGCGGAGCAGGGAAGGAAGGAAGATCACAAACTGAGAATGCCACTGAATGGAAAAGCTCATTGGATCCACGCACTCCTGAAGCTCATTCTCATGAAAAACAGAGGGTGAAGGAAACCAGCTGTCAGCTGGCAGGACTTTTGCTCCTGGTGGAAAGTGACAGAAATACAAGGCATCTAAATGACTATTAATGAGGTACTCCAAAGTCAGTAAAAAGTTTTTGATGGTGTTCAAAGTTCACTTTCTGCTCATTTTCATCACTATTGTGTTATTCTCCTCAGTACTGTTGTGCAATCCATTTATTAAGTAATCTAGATGGGGATAAAGTGTTCTAGCAGAATGTAATCAATAATGTAATCAATTCAAATAAATTGATTAAGTAGATGAATTTTTTCTCACCATACTCTCTTCCAGTTAACGCCAGGATGGCTGCTCTGTGAGCCTACAGAAACAGGGGGGTGTGTGCAATAATACTTGCTCACAGGATTTCTCCTCCACAAAATTACTGTAATCCAGTTAGGAATAACCACAAAAGATGCAGAACTAAAAGATTTCAGTATGTAAAAAAGTAAAAACTTTTTAAAACAGTAGTAGCTTCAGTACAAAATTGCAAATATATGTAGCAAAAAAAAAAAAGAGGTGCCTGTTGTTGAAATTAAGTCTATTTAAGAGCAGTTCAAACATATCACAAAATTTTTAAAGTATATCTCTGAGTGAAGCAAAGGTTATGGGCTTGCACCAGGGTAACTAGACAGTTGATTTAGGCCTGACCAGCTTTAAAAAAAAAAAAAACACATGTGCACTGGCTTAAATAAATACATTCTAAACATGATAAACTCTATTTACTCGGTTACTGAAATTTACCTACAGAAAATAATCTTGAATTACAAGGCACAGAGCTAATTGCTGCCTGCAAGTCAAGCTCACACTAAAGGCCTACTACTAAAGTAAAGGCAGAACGTGATGAGTAGAGGTTACCTCACTGAAATACTCCTACGCCCTCACAGCCCGCAGGGCACCGTGGTAGGAGCCATGTCTGGAACAGCACTTCTACGAGTGCAAAAGACGTAAAGACACTCCAGGCAATGGCACTTGGTGAAGAAAAATATGCAGTCTCTCTAGGCTTCTGCAAAAATCATGCATAACGGGTGTTTTGGTATTGCCTGCGATCAGGCAATGTTTGGAACTCGGCGTTGGTTCACTAGCCACACATACCAGTATTTGGATTAGCTGCAGTTTATCATCTATGGGTTGCAGTTTGCTAAAGCAGTACCAGTACGAGCATACCTCAGACATACAAAACTTGCAGTTAGTGTCACCATCAGTTACACCAGCTGAAGAAAGGCACATCCTCTTCAAAGAGAGGAACTAGGGCACAAATACGAATGTTTCTATCCACCTGCTATTTTTGCCCGTGTCACATAAAGCAAGGTCAAATTAACACAAGATCCCTAATAATCTTGTTGATGCATTTTCTGTTATCTTGCTAAAATGAGGCTTTTTTTCTGCCCAGGGTATACACCAGTGCAGTTTTGCATGTGTGGGAATCACAAGAAAGCAAGTTCTGAATTACCAATTGAGGCTGCATCTGGACAAAGACAGCACTGTCAGCTTCAGACAACAAAGCCTAGTCCAGCACCATTGGTTTCACACAAAGTATCTTTGAAGCATGCTGCTTTCATACCACCAAGCTGTAAGGTTAAGTCTAAGGAAGGTTTCATGCACTCACTCCTCAGCTGGTCCCGAAATCACACATAAAGAACAGTGCACATCCTGAAAATAAAAGCCAGCTGCCACTCACTAGAGCTGCTAAAGAAAGTTAAAAAGTACATAAATAGAACTTCAGTTAAAAGAGTTTACAATAACTGATCACCTAGTAGAGAGGAGAAAACTGCCCAGGTAAACCTATCCAGTGACTGGCTAACAGTTACAAATTTAACTGAAACCATCAGTGAGTTGCCAGGAAGAAGTGACGGTTCCTGGTTCCTGTAAATAGAACCTCCAAATTTTCTGTCAGTGTTGTCCCAGAAAAACAACAAAGGAATTTGCCGCAAAAATCTCAGGTGGTGGCCCCAAGAACATTAAGAAGTGAAGCAATTAATTCCTCGAGAGCAAACAGGCTGCTATCAAGTCTCTGGGATTCATCAAAGGGATCTCACCAAAAATCTCATTTTGAGAAGTGTCATCCCAACTATCTCAGTCAGTCCAAGAAGGTAACTGTTAACTTCATTCTCAGGGTGCAAAGTCTCTTTGGAGAGTGAAATAAAAACTCACTTTAGATTATTATGGAAGACTTGCATCTAAACTCCTCTTCCACCTCTCCAATTCAAAAGCATGAAAATCACTCATTTGAGTGATTCATCATTATCCTAAGTTCCTTACATTAGGAGAAATCAGCTGCTGCTTCTATTAATAAAATCATTGCAGGTGTTCCCTGGGTCTTGCTCATTGCATTAAACATGCCTTATGCTAACTTCATATAAACGATCATAGTTCACTATAAGGTGAATCTCAGTAATATTTCAGGCATTTTTGCATGTAAACAAACTGTTTTCAAGCTTTAAATTGACAAAGTAAAACAACTGGACAGCCAGACTTCTGTTTGTAAAAAAATTCAATCAGTAAATAACGGCTGGGAAAAGCAGCAGCTATGCTTAAAGCAAAGTTATCAGAATTTGTGCTTTTCAGCAAATCTAGCAACTGATGGCTACCTAGTAAAGAAGTCTGGCTTCAAAGAAGTCCCTTCTTTTATTTTCCTCCACTAAATAAGGACAGAAGCCAAGTGATCCCTGGAGAAGCTGGAGACTGGAACTTTAGAAATAAAGTAGGTATTTGACCTCTCAGTTGGAAAAAAACCACTTCTGTTTCAGTTTCCCTGAAGCAATAAGACTGAAGAATATTCGTCGCATAAACCATTTCTGCTTAGAGCTGTTAGTGCAAGATGCAAATCTTCAATTTAACTCATTAAAGAGCCCTCCAAGATTCTAATCAATATTCAACTTCAAACATCCATCACCCGAGGTAACTACAATAAGACACATTTTCTTGTGTTCTTCTTTGTCACAGGATACAGAACCGCACGCACAGCTTCAGCAAACACCTCCCGAACACCCTCCTGATTCAGCGCTGAGCACTCCAAATATTTGACTGCTCCGATTTGCTTAGCCAGTGAAGTCCCCTGCTGTGGGGTAGTAGGAGCCAAGCTTTGCTCTTTCAACTTTTTAACTGTTTCCAGGTCATTTCTCAAGTCTCTCTTCGTGCCCACTAAAAGAATGGGAACATTTGGACAGTGGTGAGAAACTTCAGGATGCCATTTGTGCCTCACATTTGCATAGGAAGAGGGGCTACCGATGGAGAAACAGATGACGAATACATTGGTTTGAGGATACGAGAGCGTACGCAGGCGGTCATATTCCTCCTGGCCTGCAGTGTCCCAGAGATTCAGGCTAACTGTCCGGCCATCAACAGTCATTTGGGCACTGTAGTTGTCAAACACAGTAGGGATGTACTCTTCTGGGAAGGCATTGGTGGTATAGCTGATGAGAAGACAAGTTTTTCCCACAGCACCATCTCCAACAACTACACACTTTATAGTCTGCATTCTTTACCCAGAAACAAAGTCCTGCACAAAGCAAGAAAAAAAGTTAGGAAAAGCACACTCAACGATAGTCATTTTAAAAACACTTCTAAAGCTTATCTTTAATATTGCTAGCAATTTCTTATCAAAGCTAGACACACTCAGTGTCTCAGAAGCCATTATGAAGAGCTCACAGGCTAGAAAGACAATAGTGAAATGGAGATGCAATGAATTGAGCGCTCAGTGACAACTGGCTGCATTCCAACCATGTAAGTACGAATTAGCTGAATTCCCACAGTCTTGCCTTACTGCCAGTTTCCCACAGGCAAAGGGACAAGTCTTTAGGGGACAAGTCTTCCTGCAAGTGGAAAGGGATCGTGACCTGAGACCTAGTAACAAGATACTCTGTCATTTGTAGGTTCACATACACACCTCTGTACACACACACACCCTCCAAGATTCACACTTCTTATCTACAGAGTCTACTGCCTAAACAGTTTACCACAAAGAAAGGTCCAAAAATTATATAATAAACCAAGATACCCATTGCTGGGCTGCACTGCTACTGTTTACAGTAATAATTCACTCAATTCGGGATCAATCAGACCTCAAGAGACTGTATTATTTAGAGGACACCAGATAAAAGGTTCAGAAAGTAGCTCGTACAAGAAAAGCTGTTCTTTGAAATATAACTAGCCATAGTACCCAGATTAGAATACATAAAGAATTTTTCTAAAGAAGCCAAGAACAGATTATTCTCACTAATCAGTGACAGAACAAGCAGAACTTAATAGGCTTGAGCTATAATAAAGAACGCTTATACTGAGCATTAGAAAAATACATGCTGTAAAAAATCAGCGAACAGCCTTCCTAGGCAGACTGGGGAATTGTTACAGGAGATATTTGACACTTAAAGGCTTCCCTATCCCTTTCCTGGTATGTGAAGAGTAGGTTTGATAATCAAATGGATATAGCCTAAAACTCAATTCATTCTAAACTTTCATCACGTGAGCAGCAGGAGCTTTGAAAATAGCATGGAACAACTACAGGCAGTCATTTGTTGTACATTGTTGTATGCTGGAGCTTCCACTGCTAGCCTGAACAAGAAGGAACTTGCATCTGCCTTCTCACCCAAATGCCTTTGAGGTACTATCAGTAATCCTCAACTTGCAACCAGCAGCAAATACACTGCTTCAAACAGAAGAAACAAATAGTGGGAGGAACATATTCCAGAAAGATCACAGCTCCAGCACCATCAAAATAGCAAAGGGAACATATGAAAATGAGCAGTAGTGAAGTACTTCATTTACAAAAGTCATGAAACCCCCTCCCTCCAACTTCCTTTTCGAGACTATCCAAACAAATCAACAACTCATTACCATTTAAGTCTCAGCTTTGTCCTTTTTGACAAAGTCTTTATCTGTATCCACATATTGCTGTCTTCCCACTGGGAGCACACGTGATTCTTCTGTACTAAGTGAAAATAGACTACCTTAAACTTTGGCACAAAGCTGCAACAGGCAACTCAAGCGATACCGACTGTGGTCACTACAACATACAGTGCTTAAGGAAGTATGAACATATGTACACACACACTATTGAAAACCAATCAATAGTGGGAAGCAGTGCAGAAACCTTGCTCCAGAAAGACCCAGCAGGACATTGGAGGGGAAGAATTTGGAGGAAAACAAGCAGGAGGAAGATGCAGAAGCAGTTTATCCTTTTCGAAAATGGCAGGAATTACATTTCTAAATCAACATGAATCACCTGAAATGAAATCTGGCAAGTACTTTTGAGCTTTGACAGAAAAGCATACATGTGAGTTTCATCATACATAAAAAAAAAAAAAAATCAGTCATCCCATTTCAAGGCTCCAGTCAAATGTAGAGAGAGATGTGTATACAACTGCATATTGTAAAGGTAATCAGTAAAATGAAGAACAACACTGACCAGCAAAAGCTGACAGCAGGACTGCATATATTATTCCAGAACAGTTGCACCAAGATTTTTATTTAAGGGGGGGGGGGAGAAAAAGAAAAAAAATAGGTAAGTTCTGTTGAATTAGAGGCTTAGAAACATTTCTTGCATTTTGCAAACCCCAAAGTTGAAACCCCTTTTAATATAAAATTACTTAAAACATTACAAATTAAACATTTTTAGCATTGTATTATTAATAGAGGTTGAACACTTACTGGCAGCATGCAATACAACATAGTATTTCTGAACACAAAGGGTCTAAGTGCTACAAGCAAACAGTGACAGACAAGCGGTTGTATTTTAATACCATAACACTGTTCTATCTGAAGATGCAACCGTAACTCACCATCCTAGTCTCTACTGCTGCTCTCCCTGTAGGGCAGATCACCACCTGCTTTGAGACACTGCCATGCTCTCTCCAGCAGCGAGGCTGCCTTCAGATGTTTCCAAACCCTGTTTCCCCTTCCCATCCAGGTAGCACACCACCCCCCCAGCTGTGACCACACACTGAAAAAGGGTGAGGAGTTGTTTCATCCAGTTTACCAAGTAGTACCACAATCAACTGTGTTGATAGAACCAAGCTAGTGGTAGCATATGGTGCGAATGAATCACAGGGGAGGAACACCATACATTGCTATTGCTGCCAAAGTATCACTGGACTGCAGCACAGAGAGCAGGTTTTAAAGCTTATTCTGGTGTTTACTTCAAACCACTGAAGTACTAGAAGATGCTGTACCAGAAACCTTAGGGGCGACCAGCAATTCCAGAGCAAAAGTTTTTTTCCAAATGAACTACCTATGCAACAGACCGCTATTTTGATCAGTCAATAACAAGTGACATCACAGAGATGGCAGAACTAAGTCAGTTGGATACATGCAATAAAAACTGAACTATAACAACAAAAGTCTCATGGAGAATGAGATACACAAAGCCTTTTATATGCCCAGTTCCTAGTTTCTAAAATAAACAAATTGCAAAGACTTGGAAACAGATGTCTCTAAAACACAAACCACAAGCTTCCCCAAGGGCTTACACCTCTATGCATTTCTGCCCAGAGCTTTTCACAGAAAGACAGGGTATCCCAGAATTGCACCCCTACCTGCACACACCAGGCACTGATATCTGGAGGGTCATCACACCAATACTGTAAGACAATACAGGCAGTTTCATATATTGGTAAACTACAAAGCCACATGTATCCCACACCATCGGCAGCTAAAATAGCTTGATTCAACCTGACTTAAAATTTCTAATGAAAGTGTGTTACCCAAAGATTATTTTGTTGGGGCTTTATTTAAGAGGTCATTAGAGCTTTCAATTTGGAGAACAGTAGTAAGGTAACAAAAAAGCCTGGAACACGAATGCTCTTTCACAGCATTAATATCTTGAATTACCTGACTGAGGCTTGGATTTCAGAAGAGCAACATTTGCAATAGGAAATAACTCCATGCAAACATGCCAAAGCATCAGGCTAAGTATGAACTACACAAATACAATTAAAGAGCTTGTAGGCTTTTAAGTATGCTTCTCTGCAGGGCTCCTTTAAAGTAGGTTCTTAGCTGAAAGGAATCGTGTGGCATATGCAATACAGAAAACCAAACACACACTTGGATACACATGATCTAGTACTGAAACACAAAATTTAGATAAATTATTTAAAAAAAAAAGAGTAGAAAGAAGCTCCTACACTGCAGAAACCTGTATGTTGTGAGCAGGTGTAGTTTGGTTAAAAATTTACATATGGAAGACATTTATTTAAGCCACAACCAAGCAAACAATATTACCTCCATCAGGCCTTTTCTATTAAATCCACATATCGCTTTATTCAAAATGTGTAAAGTCTCTATTTTTTCTTGTAAACAATTTGTCTAGCAATAAAACTCTCATAAGGTAACAAGAAGCTGGGGTTCAAATTGGCATGGAAAATTCTATTTACTTCTCAAGCACCCTTGAACTTGGCACTGCATGCTATTTGAATATAAATATATGCTGGGAAAAAAACCATACTCCGAAAACAAAATTACCAACAAATATTACCAAGAGCAGGAAAACTGGTTTAGGGTTGTTTGGGGTTTTTTTTTGTGAGCTTCAAAAGAATTTCGGGGGAAAAATTTAGAGAGAAAAACTCCACATACAACAGGTAACAAGAACTGAAAAAAAGAAAAATACAGATTAACATGTCAACACATCAAAAACAAGACTCAATTTAGAAACAGAAAGCTGGGCACAAGCTTCAAAGCCAAGTTTAAAGGTTACTCGGCAAGAGAAAGGAGTGAACGGAAAGTCCAAAGTAGTGAGAGGTAATTCGGGTTGCCTAGTCCTGCCAGAGAAAGGACTTTCATTACAGTTAAGATGGAAGATCATCAGAACATGAAGAGTTCTAGCAGTTACAGCAGAATGGGAATAATTTTCAAAGAATAAAAAAAACCAAACAAACAAACAACCACCCCACAAAGAAGCGTTGTGCAAAAACATGTAGATGAGAGTTATTTCTATCTTGTCCATCAGTGCCTTTGAATTAGAAAACTGGCATTCATGTTTGGGTTAGTTTCCTTCTCAGAAGATGCTGCAAAGTCTGCCTTCGCTGCCTGCACACCTGGCACTTCCTTTGGAATGTGCAAGATTTCAATCGACATGTCAAGACATCTTCTGCAGAGCTGCTCCCATTCTGACCTAATTACGTATTTTCTGGTATCATTAACATGGACAGCTTGCTCTCCTGTAACCCAGCTGGACATTAGCTGGGGAAATTCACTATTTGGATTCCACGCCCCCTCCCCACAAAGCTATCATAAGTGAAATCACAGAATAACCTCATGCTGCATCAAAATTTTTTTGTGGGAGAGAAAAAACTTTTAGATCTTCCCTTTAATACTTCTGAAGGAAAGTTCCCTGTCTGCTGAGAGAAGGGAGAAAACAGTGACAGAAAACAGAGAAGACACATGAACGTGAATTCTTCTGGGGCTTTCAAGATTTATGCTTTTTATACTTCCTGCACTTCAAAAAATTCTTGGCAGAGGAACTACTTCTTAGCAGGATACGTCTCTGCCCTTGCTACGTTAACATCAGATGCCTCTTTGTTAGGTGGATTTTAGCTTTGATATTGCTCTTTGATGACCTCATTTTCACAGAGTTTGTCAGGTCTTCCGTATCTCTCTTTCCAGTTTGGATAGGGCCAAAATGAGCAGAAAACGTACTAGGAGTTCAGCCAAAATCACCTGTACTGAGCTGTGTCGTTCTGTTCAGCCACCACCTTTCATCAATCCTTCCCTGTTTTGCAGCTCAGAAGTTTGATACTGCTTTATCAGGAGCAAGCAGAAGTTAAGAGATCTAAATGACTTAATTGCTCATCTTTCAGTAACAAAAACTAGATCAGAGATGATTCACTCTGTCTGCCTGATATGTGAAGTCAGGCAGAAACTTTCAACAATGAATTGGATGGATAAGGCAGTTCTAAGTATAGCCTACCATCCTCACCCATGCAAAAGAGTTAAAAGATTTTTCATGTGTGCAGCTTAGCCACCAGACCTGATAGGGAAGAGAAAGGGGCTCTCAGCAATTTAATCAAGACTGTGTTACTATTCCACAACTGCTCAGCTTACTCACCATTGTTTTAGGCAAGCGCCAAATGAATGGACAAGTGCCAGACTTTTAGAACGTATGCCAAGAAAGAGTAAAAAAGTTAGAGAGACCACCTCATCCCTAATACCATTCAGCAATGAATGACCTACTTGGACTTCTCAATGCCTTTCAAAGTTTTCACACCACTTTCTGTCCTGCCATTTACCACTTTCTGTCCTGCCATTTACCTGCAAGAGAAACAAAACACACAGCAACAGCCCGAGTGGCGGGGGGGGGGGGGGGGGGATCAACAAGCCAAGCCAGATTTCAGCAGCACAGCAGGAACCATGCAGTCCACGACCCAGAGTTCCACATGAACAGCAGAATCGAGGAAGCTCGCCTTCTGCAGAGCTCTGCCTGGAGGTTCAGCTCCCATGCACATATTACTGATGCCTAACGAGTGCAATTCTCACTGGTTGTTCCCTCAGTGTGAATGCTAGAAAGGCCTTACCCCTTTTGGCACAAAAAGTTGTTTCAAAGAAATAAAAGAAACCACCCAAAACCTTTCATATAATGTTTTTAAAACCTCTACCCCTGTCAAATTAGGCTGAAATTGGTTTATCGACTTAAAGATTTTTTTTTGCTGGGATGAAACACACATAAGCTTTACCATGTAAGCAGTATTTCTTAGGGAACCACAGTGAAAACCAAGTGGTCTACAAGAGGTATTTGGGCACCTCAACCACACAAACCTCAGTGCATCAACACTTACTACAGGCACTCATACTCCAAATTTATAGGAGAGCCACGATATTAGTGACCAAATATCAATGACCCTAATTTCTATGAATCCAAGATGTTTATTGGATAATAAATATTTCCAAAGGGCATTAGAAACAAGCTCGTGAAACAGCCGCACAGCTGTGAAATAACACTACACTAAGGTACAGCTGTGCAGTCATACAGGAACTAAAAACTTGGACTTCAGTAGATATCTGAATCCCCAGTATATGAATGTGACATGTATCCTGCCATAATCAAAAGCTGCACAGTATTAAATTTTATTTTCCTCCTGCAACCACATGTAGAAGCATGGATTCATCAAGATGGGTACCCTTCACAATTTATTTGAACACAAGTGACCCTAACCGCTTCGAGGGTGAGCACAGTAAAGGTGTAAGACTAAGAGCCAGAACTGCAGGGTTCTGTGCCCAGAACTTCCTGGGTGATATAAGTAACTTGCAGAGGTCCTAGATATCACAGTCAGTTCATAAAAAGTGAACAACATATGTCCCTCCTACCTTTTATAGATTCTGACAAGGCCTTATTCATTACTGTTGGCTAAAAGTACATGAGGTTCTGTGAAGAGGCGCATTAAGCACATTGCAGGATGAATGATAAATCCAGTTAAAGCATCCCTGATTCCTATCCAAGGTGGAAAAAAACCCTGTTCGTCTATCTTCCTATCATCTCTTGTCACCTGGCATTCACTGGCACTCTAAACACTCTTTATTTTTAAGAAAAGTTGTAACAAAGCCACTGTTGTATTTGAAGGGCAATGTGTATACCAGGAAAATCTAAGCTTTTTCCTTGAGAAAAAAGCCCACGTGCTTTTCATTCTCTTTGATTTCCCCTCCTCCGCCCCCAAATTTCACTGGCAGGTAAAAAAAAAAAAAAACAAACCACAAAAATGCACTTGGTCAATCAATAACAGTTTTCAAAAGTGTCTTTAAATAGGTCTGATACAATTAAAACAAGAGTTGATTAAAACACCAGTTAAAGGTGCACTCAGTGTGTATTGTATCATGGCTTATGCGCTACAATATTGCAATATTTGCCAGTCTCGTTTGCATCAAGTTATTGCAGTTCTAAAAAGTGAGCAGAAGTTACCAGTGGCAAGGAGTCTCTCAGCGGTCTATCAGATTTACACATACAGGCATAGGAAAGTAAAGTAAAAAACCCAAACAAACAAACTCCATTTAAAGGTACGGATCTTTATATAATACCAAATTGTGTGAAAACACTTTGGACTCCAAAAGAATCACAGTCTCATTGTGTACGTAAATCAAACTGCATATTCAGTTTCCTCCTACTAACTGCAAACCCCATATTTTATTGTTTTTCCAAGAGCTCTGTAAAGTTCCTTCTAAGAACATTTAAAAGCATCTTTTTTTATGGAAATAGTAAGCTAAAATGCCAAATATGCCTCATAAGCTTAAGTTCCCTGTAGAAAAACTTGTGTGCAGTTGAACACTGGCAAACTGGCCAAACAGAGCCTTCATGCTATGTATTTTACATTTGACACAAAAGAGAATGTAAGCTTTTTTAAAATCAAAAAATAAGCTTGGGACAAAGAACACACAGCTAATGATGCTGGCACAAGGAGCACCACACTCCAGCGCAGGACACATGTTGCAAGCATAGGGTACACATAAAGAACAAAAGCATTTAAAGCTTTTTTATAACTCAGAGTAAATATGATGGGAATCACAAGTGTTTATAAAGAGTAAAGAGATACCGACTATTCATTGTTCTTTCAAAAAAAAAAAAAAAGAACAAAGGGACATCAAATTAAATCAGAAAGAGGGAGGTTCAGAACAAATAAAAGGCAGCATTGCTTCCCAGGGTTTGAGGTTAAGCTAGGAATTCCTCAGCACAGGATATTACAAATACTGAAAGTTTATAGGACTCAAGAAGAGAACCGTTAACCTTATGAAAGAGAGCTCTGTAGCGGCTGCTAAATGAGACAATACCTGTGACTCCTGAAACCCCCCCAGCACTCAGAATATTTTAGGTCACTACCTTGCTCTACTCTTCCTGAGACAACAATTTGGCAGCTTTTAGGGAGTAGATCAAATACAACTACTTTTACTGTATCCCTGTAAAGGAAAATCCACTCTCAGCACTGAAACAAGAGACCTTTAGAAAAGGCTAATTCATCATATGCCAACCTTTTATTATATCCGCTGGGAGCAGAGGTTGCCTTAAGTTTGTCATGGTACTCCTAATGTGGATTAGCACCAGCCTGACTTTAGAACAGCCCAGCCCAGCCCAACCCTTCGGACACTGCAGAAGAGGGAAGAGGAGGACCTGCCCACGGGGCCATTCCCGCTTCCCACACATCCCTGAGCGAGAAATGGGACCAGAGAAAAGCTTGTTCCAAAACACCCCCCTTCCCCTACGCCTCCAGCATCTCCCAGCCCCCTGATAAACACATTCACCTCCACAAACACTGCCGAGTGCAGAAGCCGGGACTTGCATCCCACCTCCCACAACCTCTAGAAACTAAGAAAACAACACGCCCCACAGCTGGGGGGTTCATTACCCCGCTACTCCCAAGCTCGCCCTTCCCTCCTCCGGAACCGGCTGCTTCCCCAGCGGGGCAGGTGCCGAGGATCCGCGGGAAGCGCGCGAACAGCCTCCCCGGGAAGGAAACCGCGACCGTCGCAGCTCCCAGGCCAGGAGAGGCCGGCGCTGGCCCCGGGCCGCCGCCCCGCTGACAGCGAGGGTGGCGGCGGCCGGACGCGGAGGATCTTCCTCCCCAGAGCGCCGCCTGCCCCGGCCTCCGCCCGGCGACAACGCTGAGGAGAAACACCCGTAGATACGCGGGGTGCCAGGAGGCCGCTCCCACACCGCCGGGCCCGCGGCCACCGCACCTCAGTTCACCTCACGGCCGGGCCGCGCCGCCGCACGCGGGGAGCCCGGGACGCCGCCCGCCCCCGCGCATGGGCATCGCGCCGCCGGCCGCCCTCCCGCCCCGCGAGCCCTGCGCTCACCTCCCGCGCCGCTGGCGGCCGCTGCTCCCGGGGCGGCGGCGGACCCTCGATCCGGCCGCACCCCGGCGCTCACCCCTGCCACCGCCGCGCGCACGCGCCCCGCGCCCGCCGCGCGCACGCGCCCTCTGCCCCGCCGCCGCCCCCGGAGGGCCCGCCAGGGGGCGCCGCGGCGGAAGGGCGCCGCCGCGAAGTCGCGCGGCCTTTCCCGGCTCAGGGAGCGCCGGGGCCGGCGGGACGGGGACGGGGACAGGCCCGGGGCGCGGCGGAGGGCGGTGTGCAGGCCCTGCCCGCTCCTGCTGTCGGGTTTTAATACCTGAATGTTTTAGTACAGTCGGCAAATGGTGTACGTCGCCCTCCGTCCCCCTTCCCAGCCTTGGGAGGTGTTACACAGCGAAACCCCCTCGGGGATCCCCTGCATCCGCGGCCTCCTTGTTTCCCAGTCGCTTGACCAGTATTGACCTCTCGCACCCAGGCAGTTTCACACCTATAAAGGTCTTTGCAGAGGAGGACGTCAAGTCCCCGCTGGAGCTGCAGGGAGCGATGACATTTCCCTTGTGCCCGCAGTCACCATCTCCCTCCTAACACCTCCCGGACCCAGCTCCCCTTCCCTGCCACGGGGGGAATGAGGTGGTGGTATGGGGAGGTTAAGCTCAGCTCACTCTGCTGCCCTGGGGCTCTGCACCCCCCAGAAATGCCAGGGTCAGGCAGAATGCCAGGCTATGAGCACCCTGGCCCCAAGGAGACCTGGCACAGGCACAGGCTGCCTGAGGTACAGACAAGGGGGCTCCTCCCATTGTCTTGCCCCAGCCAGGCACAGGAGAGGGAGAGACAGATGGCAGGGTTCAGCCCACTGATGTTTCTTAAGCACCTATCAGGAATTTCAGAGTATAACCTTTGCTCTGGGTTTTTATTACTTGCCCCTTCTGACCGGGGGAGAGGGTGTGCTGCAGCCTGCACACGGGGCTGGGCTGGGTCTGCTCCTCTGGAGCTGATGCCAAGGTCCCCGGCAGCTCAGGAGCTGGCACTGCTCAGCTGCTGAAGCACTTGACTGTCAGTTGCTTGGTGTTCCCAGCTCCTCGTCTTCCTCCTCCGACCAGCTCAAGCTGTCATCCGAGTCCTCCCCCTGCGCTGCCCCTGGCTGCTCTGCATCGATAGCCTCCTTCTTTTGCTCGCCACAGGAGTGTGACGTGCTTTGGGGGAGCTCCAGCCTGGTCCAGGAGCCAGGGCTGGCTTTGCAAAGCGTGATCTCCACCTTGGTAGGGACCATGCTCACAAAGCTCTTCTCTATTTCGATGACCTAGAGAGAGGGAAAGGTGCAGTGAGCTGGGCAGGGGAGGGCAGGCAGCATGTGCTCATCCTTCCCCCCACTGGCAGAGCCCTGCCAGAGGAGAAGAGAGGAGAGATCTCCTCTCCTCATGTGCCAGGAGACAGAGCAGGATGAAACCTGGACTCTAGCTGAGCTTCACAGTGTTATGTCTAAGCAGCACCGCAGTGCTGGTACAGAGCTCAGGAGAGCTCAGCTAGCCGCAGCCACGTGCATGGCTGTGGTACAACCCTCTCCCCACGGCAGTGGGCTGCACTGAGGCACAGGCACACCCACACCCGGCAGCACACTCTGCTGCCTGCATCCGCAGGCAGCACGCACCAGAAATAAAGGCAAGAAATGCGCATGCAAATTCCTGAGTCTCACTCCCCAACCAGCAAGCAGCAGAGAAATCAGAGAGCGAGTCCCCGCAGGCACAGCAGGATTGCAGGGGGAGACAGGGACCTTCTGGGCCAAAGACCCTTTGGGGTTGTCTGGGACCAAACCCAGAACACCAAAACGCAGCAACGTCCAGCTCTGCTCTTAGTCCAGGATCGATTGGTGCAGACACTGGCAGCCTCTGAAACAGCCCTCCTCACAACCCCTAAGGCATTTCCTAGCAGAGATGGCAATAAATGCCAGTACCTGGGTGACCTGGTTTGCAGACCATCCCAACAAGAGCAAGCCAGCGCTGTAGCAGCATTTAAAAGAGTGCCAGGGTGCCTCAGGTAGTGCAGAGCAGTCAGACGGGCACCGAGCCCAGGCACAGTCCTGGCGTAGCTCCAGGGGATGCTACCACTATGGGATCAATAGAGAAAAACCTGATTTCCCCATCAGCCTTTGCTGCTATAGAAAACTGGAGCTCTGGAGATAAACGGGTCCTCTCTGCTGTGACAGCCGTGGTGGACCTGTGTTCTCCACAAGGCTTCGAGAGCTGGCAATGAATCACACCAAGGGAGGGACTACAAAATGGTTGTTTGTTCCACGGATGTGCCAGCTGGGGAAGAGGTGGTGTCCCAGGGCCCACAGCATTTGCATGCAATAATACAGTCAAAGTCTGCCTCATGCTCCATGCACAGGAAGGACTGTGCAGAAATTGCAGCAACAACCATTTTGCTGCTTTTTCAAAAGTCTGAGAATCCTGACTACACAGAGAGTAATTTTCCTTACTGGGAGCCTGTGTTTGGGGCTGCAAATGCTCTCCCAGAGCACAGGCTGCCCCACAGAATTGCAGCCCAGCTCCATGCAGACTACTGGAATAGCGAAATCAAAGTAAACAGGATCTTACCCCCCAGAGATCCAGTTCTGCCTGGAAAATCTTATTCCCTTCAAAGATGACATGAACCTCAAGCTGAAAGATCAACAGAAAATTATCTGAGTGGGTAGCACAGCACTGCCAGAGCTCTTCCCCCGGACAGTGCAGCTGCCTTCTAGCACCGTAACACATTCCACATCCTGGCTCCGGTGTAATGGTCTGGTGATCCCCTCTGCACCTGGAAGCATTTCACCCCCTTCAGAGTATGCTGGGTTCACCTCTGCCACCAGTTGAGGGATTCAAGGCCAGCAAAGCCACCCACTGAGGCTGAAAGCCACTGAGGCAGAGTGGCCAGGCAGATGCTGCTGCAGCAGCAAAGCCACTGGGCTCTCAGATCGGGAACGGCAGGTCGGCAGTGCCAACCCCGGCTGCAGCAACAGACCAAACAGGCCATCAAAGAGCGCCAGGCTGGTCTCTGGCTCATCAAAATCAGGTGCCATGAAAGCACGCATCCCCAGCCCAGCTCTGCCGGCCCCACTCACCACAGTGCGGTTGGCTTTCACGCTGCTGAGGGTGGGCAGGGGGTTCTTGGCATAGACCGTCACCACCACCTGGCTGCTGGTTTGGTGCCAGTCGTGCCGGCACGACACTGCCTTCTTGTCCTGCAGGGGAGAGGAACCCATCGTGGCTTGGCATCTAGCTCAAGCACACCCCAAACAGAGAGGATGTCTGTGCCGGAGGATGCTCCTTTGCACGTCTCCTTTGCAAGAGCACCAGCTGAGGTTGGCATCAGCTAAGCAAGATCAAACCCTGCCTTTTGTGCAGGTTTTTGAGGGGAGATGGTTCATGTGAAGGTGGGCCACCCCTGCCAAGCTGTTCCATGCAACATGGGGCATCTGTGCTGTGCTTGGGGTTGCCCTAGAAGGTCGTGTTAAGACCAGAGACATCCCCTTCTTGTTCCAGAGCCACTCTGCTGTGCCCAAGCTCACAGGTGCTGTACTCAGTCTGGAGGGCAGTGCAGGGGCTGTTGCTGGACATAGATCATGCCACCATGATCTAAATTTGGGAGACAGATGAGCCCCAACTGGCCACGTCTCACCTTTCTCCCACAGGACCCCCACCTCATCCATGCCACAGGCAGTTTTGGCCCCACCAGGCATTTCTGAGCATCACCAGGAGATAGACCCCCTGCAGCCCTCAGCGTTGCCAGCTAAAGAAACACCCCAGGAGGAATCCCAGCCCCAAACTCAGGTGACAATTAGCACAAAGCACCTGCATTACAACATCACAGTTCATTCACTGCAGCCTCCTTTACATCCACTATATATTTTCTGCTCCAGGACAAAGAACAGACTGGGCTCAGAGAGGGTTGCTCAGAGCAATGCTGACTCAGAGGAACACATTGCACTTTCAGGGGTATCCTGGGCCACTTTGGTGCAGCTTTCCCAGCTCAAGCCTGTTTCCAGCCAAGAACTTTCCTGTGGAAACTTATACACACATATACAATATTGGGAATTGGGATCTTCTCCCCATTGCCCTGCCACAACACCATGTCGCTATGTAGATGAGGTCCCTCCTGGGAAGCAGTTGCAGAGGGAAAGCTTCATTAAAACCAAATTCAGTCATCTGAAGTCATCTGTCAAAACTTTTGGGGGTTTTTTTCAGGGCTTTTCGAATGCTCAGCTGCTTGTCCCTGTGCGGCAGCCTGCAGTGCTGGCTACGGTGTGCCCGGGGCCAGCTCCTGCCTTGTTCAGCTTCCTATTGCCTGTTGTGTGTGAGAGCTGACATGTTTTGTGAATGCAGGAGCAGCATTTTAAACAGCAAATGAGTGAAGATTAGGCATTCAAACCCTGCGCAGTCGTCTGTTGGCAATTATGAAAATTAAGAGAATTAAATGCAGAAACCCATGTGAATGCAGAGCAAGGGAAGGAGCACTCCTCGGGTGCCAGTAACAGCACTTTGCTCACACGAGTCACCCCCGCTGAGATCTTACCCCCTTCCCCGTCCAGCAGTGCTGCCCGCTGCTGCAGCCTGGCTGCTCCAGGAAGGCGCTGAAGTCTGTCGTTTTGACTCCGCAGCAGCTCCAGTACTTCATCCTGGGGAAGGCAGGATGACCTGAGCAGGGAGCACCCACGGGAGCAGGAGAGGGGACCACAGCTGACTTCAGGGTGGTGGGGGAGAGGGGCTCGGAACCAGCAGCTCCCCCTGCCCACGTGTCACCCAGGGGGGTGTCACCCATGATTGCACCAGCCATGCTTGCTTGAGGCCACACAACCTTGTGATGCGGCACTTTCAGCCCTCAGCAGGGTCAATTTGCTCCCCCGTAAAGGGTTGTTTCTTACCCCTCATGGAAGACAGGAACGCCAGGATGGAAAGTACAAACCTCAGTGTTGCTCTCCAGGCCCTGGTAGATCTGTGGAGTGAGAAGCAGAGGAAAGTTTTGGCTGTGCCTCTGGCACGGCATGGCATGGCACAGCTAGGCGTCCGCCCATCGGTGCCCATCCCTGCATAAGGCACAGCATGATGCCCAACATCACCCTTTCACTGGGTCCAGCATCTGTAAGGACTTACTCTTGGACTATGCCCAGCCAGCAGCCCGGAATTGGTCCCTGCTCCCTGCCGGCAGGGCAGCCACCCTGGCCTTGCCAGGACCCCACTGTCATCCCCATGATGCTGGCAGCAGCCCTTCCATATGCCCTCTCCCAAACACAGCCTGGTCCCAGCTGGGCAGCACTGGGACAGTGGGCAAGTTTGGACACCACAGAAACTCGCTCTGAGGTGCAAGGGGCTGTTCGTCCATCCTGTCCCTTCCCCTCCTTCCCAGAGCATGTCAGTCTCATGTCCTCATCCACCTCCCGCCTTTTGCTCCCTGCTCGCTCCCCTCTGCTGCTTTCCAAGCATGCCAGCCCTCCCGTAGCTTGGACCCTCCGGCGTACACCTCAAGGCAGGCAGACAGTCCTACACAAGGCGGTCGTGAGGCAAGACAGAAAGTGGGCTGTGCTGCATTAATTAAATGCAGGTGGGAATTATTCCACATGCATTTTACCTATATGCTCATATCCTGAATATGTGCTATATTTCATTGCAAGCAATTAGGTGCAGTGAAATACCACTGTACCACCAATCCAGGAATCTAGAAGCTTCTTGCAGGAACGTGGCTGGGAGGTGACAGAGGCAGCCGCTCCAGGGACGGGATGAGCATACAGAACCAATGGGCACTGCCACCTTCCACCCACCCGGCACTCTGCCCCACACCTGGTGGCAGCTGGGAGACGTGTCCCCACACCAGACCTGTGATGCTCCCAGCCATGCAGTGCAGACCGTGCAAAGATGGGACCCTGCTGGGTACTCACCGCCTTGCAGGCTGAGTTCTTGCAGGTGGTGGCAGGTCTCACCTGGGCAGCTGCCTCCCCTGCAAGAGCAACACAGCTTCACCCCGGGGCACGCGCCACCTGTGCCTGCCCCCAAACCATGCAGCCTCACTGCCAGCTCCCCAGCTTAGCACGCATGGCCCCTGAGCACAGCCCATTGCAACACGCCTCCGAGATGCAGCTCTGTGCGTTTGCAGGTGGCTGAGCATGCAGCACCCGCCATCCTGCACTGAACCTGCCATGCAAAACTCCACAGTGAACTTGCCACATGCAACCCCGCTGCCATCTATCAGCTCATCACTACCTGCACAACTGCCTTCAGGTGCCTCATCCTTGGAGCACAGGTTCAGTTTCTCCAGTGCCTGCTCCAGAGACCTGGATACTTTAATTGGCAGCAGTTGTCTTGGCTCATCAGAGCTGGGAAACAGCAGCAGCAAAGGCCGAGTGGGTTTTTTTTTTCAATTTAAGTGTCATCGCCTCTCCTGAGGAAGCAGAAGGGCAGGACCCGTGCAAAAGAAGTGGCACAGCAGGGCAACACTGTTAGCTGAGCCCATCTCACCTTGGTCTTTCCCGCTGCATCTTCTCAGCTGATTTTGGTCCTTGGATGATGAGCTCCTCCACTGGTTTGGCCTTCAGCTTGTCTGAGGTCTTCTCTTGGCTGAAAGGCTCAGGGGGCTTCTCCTTGCTGTGAAACCCCTTTGTGCATCCCTGAGCAGCAGAGGCAAGCCTGATGCGCGCTTTGCCCTCCCTAACCTGGCAGCTGCTCCCAAACCCTGTGAGTTTCTGTGCTCTGGTGGCTCTATGTCCTGCAATGATGGGCTCTGACCCTGCACCAGGGCAGTGGCTGTGTCTGCAGGGATTTCCGGGGACAAGACGGTGTGGCAGCCTCACAGGGGCCATGGCAGACAGGTCTCAGCTCTGATGCACCCCAGCCTGTCAGCTGAAGGGCAGCAAGAGTGTCCCCCACGTCCCCGGGCCTCTGCTGCCTCCTTCCACCCCCCCAGGACTGCTCAGACATTCACAGGTGTGCTGGCACTTGGGACATTTGTGTTCATCCCACAGGATCCTGGTGGGGGATCCCAGCCCCTTCCAGCACCCTTCTCTGGGAGCACCTGCCCCGCACTTTGGGAGCAGCACCCTTGCTTGCAGGCTCCTTGGAAGCAGATAAGAAATCCCTAGCCAGCAGGGCAAAGGGGGCAGCCTTGGCGTGGGATGGGAACAGGACAGGGCAGGGCAGGGGCAAGGAGGAGAGGACAGAGGAGCAGCAGGTGCATTTGGGCTGGCAGGTCACTTACCTTTATGGAGAGGAACTCAGAGAAGTCTGTTGTGCGTTTCTTGCAACAAGACCAGCCCTAGGCACCAGGAGATGACAAACTGGTCAGGTGTGGGCAATCCTGCCAGGCACAAGGTCCCTCCCTCAGCTGCAGCCCCGGCTCCTGCCCGACTCACCTTCAGGGCATCATGGAAGATAGGGATGCCTGGGTGATACAGGCAGGAATCTGAAAAGGGAAAATCAGGCAGAACCTTTCAGGAGGAACAATCCTGCCCATGAGCCACTCATGAAGCCCGGCAGCTCCTGAGCCAGATCCTGCCATGTGGGCTGCCTGTGCTGGGCTCAGCTCAGCCCTGCTTGGCAGCTCAGGCCGCGGCATGGCAGCCGAGGCCACAGACCAGAAAAGCAGCACGCATTTCTGCTTACCCCGATGCAAGGCAGACAAGCCCACTTACCCTTGGCGTTCTGCTCAGGATCAAACCTCTGCCCGCAGCCCTTGTTGTAGCACAGTGACGCCATAGCTCAGGTGTACTCGCAGCTTCCTTCACTCCTTCCACAAAAATCCTATCAATTTCATCCCTGCTGGTGATCCCCCCTCTGCTTCCCCGCAGTTTCCAGCCCAGGCACCAGGAGGTGGCTTTGCCTATCTTTGGAGGCAGCCGGAGGAGGTGGCTGGTAACTGGAGAGCAGGCTAAAGATGGACATAGCAGCTCAGCAGCTGACGGGACCTGGCGCCCATGTTATCTTGAGAGGCATTTCTGTCCTGCCCTTATGTCCGGCAGAGGGAACGGGCACTGCGGTGTGGCTCTGCACCTGGGGTGGACAGAGGACCTCCCAGTGCCTGCTATCCTGCCAGTGTCTGGCATGGAGGCATCGGCACCACCTGCTCACGCTCAGGTCGGGGCAACCTGTGACTCCTCTTAACCAACTGCTCTCAGTTTCTTTAGCATTTATAGAAGCAGCTGAAAGTTTCCTGCAAAAGAAGGGAAGGGACTTCCCAGAGTCCCAAGGCAAAACCTGTGCTGATCTCCCACAGCCCCAAAAGGCACAACCATCTGCTAGACAGAGGCACCAGCGGACCAAAGCAGTGCGTGTGGCCAAGACATCCTTAGATGCAGGGTCTCGTACAACTCAGGGATGAAATCTGTCCCCTGGAACATTGTTGTCATCACAGAAGAGCGCAAAAAGTTACATGGGCCCCCCGTACCCAGGAGGGGTTTGCTCAGACTCCCTGCTCCCATTCTGAGACCCAAGGGTTTTCCTCTACAAACAGGAAACCCTCTTGACATCAAAGATTTTATTTAGTTCCTACAAGCATCTAAAACAAATATTATTTTCTTTTTGTTGTTTCTGTTTGCAGAGACAGCTGTTTCCTGGTTGCTGCCCTGACCTGCTAGAGCACACAGCATCTGGAAAGCGTTTCTGCTCAGGAATCGGGTTCAACATAAGCCCTTGGCACTATCAGACAGCGCAAAGGGCAGGGCCTGCAGGCAGCAGCTGCCCAGGGAGTCTGCTTGGGAGGAAAACCCACAAGGTCTGCCATGGCTCTGTAATCCCATCCCTGTCCCACGATGTTTGTTTAACCTAGTTAATCCCCCTACAACAGCCTGCAGGATCTGCTGCCACCCCAAGGGGATCTCCAAAGTCCGGAGTTGGGATGAACCCTTGCCGAAATTCTGGAGCTCACCAGGGAGATGACTCCAGACTCATTTCATACTGCTCTGCTGCTCCACCTCCAGCTCAGTTCTGCCATCTCCACCTTGAGACACCCCATCCAGCAGCAACATCGGGCTTTTCCTTGTCATCTCGTTAGCAAGGAAGATGGTCCTGCTGGAGGGAAGGACACGTATCACCATCAGGCCTCCTTATTCCTGGGTAACCTGCGTATAAACCCACGTCCAACCCAAAAACTGGGAGGGAAACATGAGGGCACTGGGGAAGCATCACACCAGCATGAGCCATATAGCTTCAAGCTGATACCTCCCTCGAAGGACTGGAGTGCCTCAAGACACAATAAATGACCCAATGGCCCAAAGGTGGATAAAAAAATGCTGCTGGCATCCAGACCCTCTGCTCAGGTGGGAGGAATCACTTGGGACCCAGGAAGCTGGGCAGAGCCCTGTGACAGAGGAATTTGCAGCCCTGGGGGCTGAGCAGAGCTATAGGGTTTCAGATCTCCTTGTCCTTTCCACTAGTGGTCAGCAGGGCTGCAGCTGTCACCATCCCTGTGCCAGTGAGAATCTGGAGCTCGGGTTACCTCGCATGCCTTAGAGGAAACACCAAGAGGATGCTGTGGCTGACCCGCACACTGAGGCTCGTTGCAGAGGGACCAGCAGGTAGCTGGGGGAAGGCTGTGACTGAGCAGAGCCCCCTCAGCACCCGAGGAGCAGCAGCAGGCAGCCAAGAGCATGCAACAGCACTGCTCTGCCCTTGTTCCTCTGCTGCAAATGTCTGCAGGGAACGAGGTGGCTTGAAAGACAGAACCTACTGGGAACATAGCACAGTGACATACGGTAAATTGGGGTGTCCACAGGTCCTGGCCCAAGGGGAGGCTCCCCAGGGAGGACAAGGTGAGGGGGTGCAGCCTGGGAGACAGACACGAGACATCCACCATGAAACAGAGATGAGCTCCAGGGGAACTGCTCAGTCAACTGCCAGTCAAGGCCCTGCTAGAGCTGGTGCTTTAAAAATGAGGAAAAAAGAGGAGATGAGGTTCAGGTGATGGCAGAGAGCATGCTGGACTGCACATCCATCATGCAGCGCCTAGTTTGAAGCTGTGGCTTCTGGCAGTTGCATTTGAGCCACAGGGCTGCATTGCCGAGTCCGGCGCCCCTCCAGGGCAGAGCTCCAAGTAAAGCAGAAGTCACCGTGTGAGCTGGCTGAGCAGGGACAGTCATGACCAACACCTTTGAAACAAGCTTGCAAGGAACGGGCCAGCTGAGAATTAAAAATAAAGCCTGTTTGTTTTATGTGCACTTAATTTGATATGTAACAGAAAAAAAGGAAGTAGAAAAAAAGGACCAAATGATTCTCAAACCCAACTTAATGTGCTTGCCCTTGAACGATCAGGGTCAGTGTAAAACAGCCCCCCAGAGTCCTGAGGAGAACATGCTGGATGCCTCCAGGTAGAGAAACCCAGCTCACCCATGACCCTTCGGTCGTTCAGGATGCTTTGTGGAGCCCAGGGTAGCAGGAAGGGAGTGCATTTCTAAAGCATGCAGTAGTTCCTCCATGCAAAAGGCTGGTTAGGAGAAGGAAAATTCCTGACATACATATTACTGCTATGTATGCTACACAAACCTAGTAGACAGGATTCATGTTTTGGTTATCTGGGAAATAAATCTTCCCTGTAAAAATATGTGCTGAGCAATTCTACAGCAGAAGCTCTGCCCGGCCATTCTTCTTCTGACAGCACTGCTCAGGGGTTACGTACTGGCTGTTGTCCAAGAGGTCTGCACTGATTGTACTCAACAGCTCAGAGAACAGGTTTGAAAAAGACCAGAAAACAATCAGAAATGGGGATGTGGGCAATCTTAATCTCTCCATTCAAGAACACCACCCTTCCGCAGCTTGGGTTATTACAGGGCTATTGCCCCAACACTCTGTTCTCACTGAACAGTTACACCTTCAAACTGGAATCAGCTGCCCAGCTGATGGGGGTTTTCTCCCTGTAGTTCAGGCAGTGTCTTGCTCCTAGACATAATTTTGTCTCCTCGGAGCTGAGCTGCTAAAGGAGCCCATTTACTCCAGTGCTCGTTCTGAAAATGCATGCAATATTCCTCATCAAAAAGTGCACTTTGGTCCTCAACAGGAACCAGTAAAGAAAGGAAACAGGAACCAAAAAGAAGAGTTCAGTCTACTCCTAAGACTCAGTTTTCTTGTCATTAGCTGGCATCCATAATAAAAACCTGCTGCACAAAATAGCCTGAGCTGGCAGGGAGTGTGGGGTTTTACAGGTTTTCCTTTGGAGGGTCCTGTTGCCTTAAAGCTTTGGTCACTATGAACTCAGGTAGAGCAGAGTGGCCAGGCTGTAGTGAGGTAAAGTGTCCCAAAGGCAGTGTTGTGCCTGGCTGTGCTCCCTGCTTTCTTCCTCTCCTTTTGGCTACCTCTGGCACTCGGGTGACTCACCAAGTAGACAAGCAGGTACCCAAGCCATGACCAAGACAGAAGAGAGAATAATGGCTCCTTTCAGCAAGGCCACAGGAAGTCACATCTTCCTTCTTTCAGCTCCCAAAGGTAGCTCACTGGAGAAGTTTAGCATATTCCACACTTGTAGCTTTCTATAATAAATGACAGCTTCTAGTGAGATGCACTGTGCCAGAAAAAAAGAGGAAATGTTTGTCTACTGCTTTGATGTGACAAAATTATCCAGGTATCAGTTGGATTTTTCAGATTTATCTTCGATTCTTGCAAATGCAGTCACTGTTGTTTAAGGGGAAGCTGCATAAAGCACAAATTGTAACTTCTGAAGCCCACAAATGGCAGGGGTTTAAAGCTAAGAGCAAAGTCATACGAACAAGACTGCTCATCAGTCCTTGGTCTGATATGAACTGATACTGCATAAGTGCATTTTAAACAAGCTGATCAGGTATGACAGCAAAAGGCAAGGGTGTCTCTTCATGATAGTCAAAATACTTCATCGGTCTGCAACTACATAATAGCCAGCAATCTGGAAAAGCATGCAGAGAAAAGCATTCCCTTCTGCACACTGGCTAAACCACAGCACATCACAACAGTCCTTGTGCCAGAGTCCAGCCCCTGGAGCTGCATTTGCTACCTTATCCAAGCAGTGCAAGCACCACCAGCAAAACCCAAAGTGCTTCAGCAGTCTCCAGCATCTGGAAGCGAAGTGAGGCAGCCTTGCTTGCTCCTGTGCCCAGCCTTAAATGGTTCTGCACTACAAGCAGTCCCTAGTGCCATTTCCTCCTGCTGCATGCCTCTGAAAACCTTAGTAATGGTTTGCTTTACAATTTCCTTACTAGAACCTCAAGTGACAGGTTTTCAGTCTCCTCCTTTAAAGCAAATGAGAATAGTTACCTCTAGCATTCACACCAGTGTAGTTTCAGTTTTCTTCCTTTGCTGTCACTGGATCTTCAATTTTCACCTCATACCGGTCTTGTTAGATGGACTTTGAGCAGTGCTAAATCCCTCCTTCCCCATGATTTTACACACCCTGTTACTATATACCTTTTCTCCCAGGGAAAGGCAGTAACCAGACCGATCCTCATCTTACTTGAATAGGATTGAGGCAGCAGCAGAGTACTGTTGAACATTTGAGTTCTGCTGTTTCCTTAAGGCAGCAACTTCTCTTTTGACTGCTCACTAACAAGCAAGCCAGTTGAACAATGGGCAGGAGAATGAGAGACAATACAGACACCTGGGTGCAACTTCACAGTTTCTTCTAATATTTCACACTTTGGAATTAAATGATGTACTTACTAAACACCCATGGCATTAGCAAATGTCTGCCAGCCATGTTCCAGACACAAGCCACAAGAACAGATGCATCCTCTCCGCAGGGCAACAGAAAAGCTAATCAGCATTCTCACCAACTTATTTGAGATTTTGCAATATTTAGCTATCCTATAGCAAATGTGCCAGGTGAAAAACATCACCAAACACCATACTGTACCTACAGGTAAGTCACAATCCCCCTGATAATCACCATTAAATACCGTATCACCTCAGCAAGCCAGCTACTAGTGCTGATGCTTTCAAATGTAGAAAACAAAACAAAGCAAGCAAAAGAAACAAGTGCATTGGCTGCAGTCTCTCTTCAATACAGCTTATCATCAATCATCCTATTCCAGGCTAATTATAAGCCATCAAATGACAGGGGTAAACCAATAAAACCTCCGGAGTGATTATTTCATCTTTCCCTACTTACAGGGTACCTACAGGACCAAACTGATTTTTTTAAGGTTATTGCCTTGGTAACATTAGGCATCTGAAAATGTTTCCATCTTCCCTATTATTTCACAAGTCTGTAAGGCAGCTCCTTTTGCTCACAGGCTGTAACTCTTTCTCCCTCCCTCTCCCACCTAAATTTCTAAGCTTCCCCCTCTGCTCCTCCCTCCCATCTCAAAAGCTTCGGTGCAAGAACATAACTCACAGAAGGCTCCTGTCACTACAGATTCCCTCATGATTCCCCACACAAGATAAAGCGTTACTGTTGCCACTGACAGTTACAAGTCCTCCACTTCCTGCCCCAGTTCAGAGCTCTGCAGGAAGGTCTGCATCCCAGCCAGAGGTAACTGCAAGACAGGGCAGAGACAGACAACTTTGTACTATGCAGATGAGACAAATTGAACTCCACACTCCCACTGACACATGAACAAGTCTTGCATCTTGCTTCTCTGCATCCACAACATAGACACATCCTAGGTGCATCAGGAGCTCTCTTATTGTATTCTGAAATGCTGAAGTTGAAGGTCTCATTCCAACACACAAATAAAACTTGTTCTGTGACAAGGAGAACTGTTAGAAAATACTCAGGGGTTGAACACTCTCTTTATAGAGCTATGCAAGAACAACTTTTGTGCCATAATCTGAAGCTTGATTTACTTCAATCCATATGTACACATTTTATTCAAAAAACAGAGGAGAGAACACACCAGATAAAAAAGGCTTAAAATCCACTTTAATAATGCATTCCTGGAACATTCCTCAGACAAACTCAAACTTGTTAGTGGGACAATTACAGCTTGTGTTCAAACAGTTTACACTAAATGAAAAATCTTGTAGTACTTCTACACAAAAGACAGGCAAGGTTAAGATTATACAAACATTTGTTTCAGTTAAATCTTCAGCATGAGATACAGTATCTTTGTCCAATAGATTGTACTTTACTACCAGTAAAAATAAACAGTGATACAACACGTTATCAAAAAAATCCATCCAAACAAGAGCCTCCCAGCCATTCAGGCTGCACATGACGGTCAACTACTTTAAAGAAACAGACGATCCAGATAAAAAGAATAGCTACAAGTTAGGAGGAGGAAAAAAAAAAAAAAGAAAGAAAGAAATGAACATAGAATCTCCCCAATTCACTACATGACAGATCATTTGGAGCTATATAAATTTACAGAACCATGGGAGCTGCAAAGTACCCAGATGCTGCCCTAGTTCTCCAGAGACTTCCCTGTGCTCTTAAGCAAGGTACACTACACTAAAAAAATGTCAAGACATACTGCAATTTTATCTAGTTTAGTCTCAGGACTCCGGCTGCAAATAGGAAACCTGGAATGGTGAAGGCATTACGGTCCTTGCCAGATTTTACCATTACTGAACAACCATGGCAGCCTCCCAGAATCCATGTTTCACATTGAAATTATAGGAATGCACCACATGAAATTTTCTAAAACCTTTACCAGTCAGACTGCACTCCCCTTGTCCTAGAGTGGCTTTACCAAACCAGGCTCTAATTAACTATTTTTAATATCCCCCCCCCCCCCCGAGTTGAACCCTGCGTGGCCTGCCAAGATTCCTTTCCTCTTTGGGGCGTGTGCAGGGGGTAGGTTAATCCTCTTAGTATCTGCGACGCTTGTTAGGGCCAAAATCACCCCCTGGATTTCCTCTGTTGAAGGCAGGTGGGTTCCCTCCCATCGCTCCAAGGCCTTCCATTGCACCGCCCTGGCCAAAGCGATCTGCAGGTGGTGGTGGAGTCTTGTGATGAGGACAAATGAAGAAGAGGCAGGAAGAAGAACAAGGAACAACAAAGGGCAGTTAAAAGCCATTTGAGTTGATTAAAATTCTACCAGGATTCCACAATTCCAGCTGACCTTGCTACAAACCTTCACCCCACCAAAAATATCCCCAAAACTGCACTGACAGGACCATTGCAGGACCAAGTCTCTTTCCCCACGTAACTTGTAGTCAAGCATACCAGAATACAGTTTGCACCATCTCACAGACTAGTGCCCTGCTGTGGAGCGTGTGAGTAATGCAGGCTGGGAAAGGAGAACTTCACACTTCCACCATATTCCTTCACTCAAACTAATAAACAATATTAATATATTAATATTAATAATAATAAACAAAATACAAATTAGGATCAGCATACTGATACTACAGCACTATCACAATCCAGGTGTACACAACACTCCAATTCCAAAATAAGTCTGCAAAACTAGTCTTGTGCCCTGATCATATCCTGTTATTTCCATTCCTTTGGCTCTCCCCTCTCCCAGCTGGGTTAGCGCTATTGCACAGCCTCTTCCTTCCAGCAGGGAGAAGACGATCAAATGATAATTCCGGTTGGAAGGTACCTCAGGAGGTCTCTAGTCCAACCTCCTGCTCAAGGCGGAGTTGGCTATGAGGTCAGACTAGGTTAGTCATGGCTTTATCCAGTCGGGTCTTGAAAACATCCAAGGATGAAGACTGCACAACCTCTCTGGGCAACCTGCTCCACTGCTTGAATGTCCTGATGGTGGACATGGTACTTCCTTTGGGGAAGGTACTGGAGACAACCACTGCCTCTTCCTTCCCCTTGGACTGGGGCTAAGTGACTACATAGAGCAGAGCTGCTTTACACGAGGCTCCTGCGTTCCATTTATTCGTTGTCCACAGGTTTACAGCAGTGATACATATATGCACATCATAATTGGTATTAGTACTGTAGATGACTCCATGGTATTGCCTGGTTCTACAGAACACAGACCCAAACTTCCCAAACTTCAGTAAAATTGTCAATGGGGAGGTCCCAGGGACTTTGAATGCTCACTTCGCTGGCAGTGCAGGGGAGGCACTAGCAGTAACACAGCACTCCTACCTTTTTCCCTTCCCTACAGATGAAAAATTCTGAGTAATCATGAACTTATCCTGTAGGACACATCACAGGGAAGAACACTGCAATCACTCCAAGCAGCTGGAGCAAACATGCGAAGTAACTGCTCCCTACAAGAATAAAAAGCTGGAATACATGGGCCCAGTAACTCCTCAAACCAAGCACATGGCCAGGATAAATAGTTTCCAAAAAGACTATACATATTTCTGGCCATTAGGGAAACAGCTTATTGCTTTTTGGTCTAAATGGTATTATTTCATCATATTGATCTGAACTCATCTCCCTTTTCCATTCCTCTCTTCATCTTCCCCCTTAATTTCCTTGTGTAGTACGCATTCCCTTAACCTCAGCCACTCCACTGTCCCTACCACTTAGGTACAAAATCTTATAGCCAAATAAAACTGTTCTTTATGACAAAAAAAAAAAAAAATTCCGTGATGTAGCAGTCATGATAGATCAAGAAGTCTAAGTAGGAAGGCTTGCAGGAAAATTGTTTATTAGACCAATTGATATAAACTGCTAAAGGAAGATGAACTTTCAGGACAAACTTGACTATGACTGCTGCTGTTTCTGCTGCTGACCGGAAGTGCTGACACTGTGAGAGGATCGATCGTCTGTATGACAGAGAGGAATGACAGATGCCACAGAAGCCATGGTCTATTGTAAAGGTCTATTGCAGTAAAGTTTAAAACTAAATTAAATATAAAAATTAAAAAAGGCAAATAAATAAGCATAACCCCCACTAATCTTTGCTCTTTACCTCCTAAGCAAATTAGCTGACCTCATTTTAGCATAGTCATTTTAACCTATTAGCATAGGAGATAACTGTTTTTAAAACTGGTGATGGACAGGACATTCCTGAAAGCTTGGCTTTATGCCTGCAAGAATCTACTCTCAAAACACTCTCATTCAACAAAGTGCTTCCCATTAT